>NC_033637.1:5130465-5467052 GCF_001540865.1 Ananas comosus
TTCAGCTCGTTAATAAACGAGCCGAACACGAGTTGGCCCACGAACTGCCAAACAAACAACAAGTTAAAAAGAATTAGATTGAATATATATAAAAAAAATAAATTTATAAAATCTTATTCATTAGACTTTGATCTAATAGTTGAAACTTTACATATAAATAGGTCTTTTTATAATTAAGCTCGCATTTATATTTTCATTTTGCTAAAAATTAAATAATAAAAATATATATTATATATAATTATTTATTTATATATAAAATTATAAATTAAATAAATTATATAAATATAAAATATATGTATTCGAGCTGTTATCGAGCCGAATACGAGCGAGCTAACCCCAGCTCGTGTTCGGCTCGTTTATTAAACGAGCTGAAAAATTCAGCTCATGTTCGGCTCGTTTACTAAACGAGCGATTCGATCTCGAGCTCACTTCGAGCCGAATACGAACTGGCTCGCGAACAGCGAGCTGAATTGCCACTCCTACTACCACCTCTCAACTTAAAATTATTTTAGAGACAAATATTATTAAACAAAATAATAGATTTTTTTTAAAAAAAAAAGTTTACCCATACCATACCTCCAAAACCCTAGTAGACATATACTAGATTTTTAGCCTAAGAAACCACGAGCATGAGCCAATTTTTTAAGAAATTATAAGATAAGGAGAATCTAACCCTTGACCTCTTAAATGACAACCAGCGTAACACAATTATTTTTTTTTTTTTTTTTTNTGCTGAGCTAGAGGTGCCCCTACTGCAGGTAGATGTTTTGTTTCGAGTTTATGTACATAGTGGACTTAACTCGCCAGTGCGAGTAGCTTTGTATTTTGGATTTGGACTATGTATATGAAACTCAGTTTGTTTAGCTTCTGTTTTCTCTAGCAGCTCTCTACTACTGTTCGTAGTAGTGTTTGATTTACAGGTACAGCTAACGCTTCGTATACAGGGGAAATTCCTTTGTATACGGCGGATTTGTCGGCGTGCCCGGGGAAAGTGTAATCCGGGGCGTGACACTAGGTATATAGTGACAGTTAAAGAGTGTCGCTATAACCTAAAAAGACTACTACTAATTTACCAACACTTATTTAAACATTTAGCAACCGTCAGAACTCTACCTCGTTGGCTGCGGCGGAGGAGGAGGAGGGGAAGGACTCTTCGTCTAGAATTTCAGTAAATTGAGTGAAGGGAGAAGGGAAGACGGTAATCGTTTTTTCTTTTTTTTTTTCTTTTCTGTTTGTAATCAGACCGAATGGGCTGAGTGAGATGGGTTGAGTAGAGTAAATTTTTATTTTTTGTTTGATTAGGCTTTATATTTAGATATTAGTAGATTTTTTTTTATGTTTTGACATAAATGAAACACTTACACAAAAATGTCCTAAATATGTGTTTCTATAATCTAATTCTGTTGTAGTGTTCCATTTACCAAATTCTCTAATAAAAATAGTTGTAATTAAAAATAGAAACAAAAGCGAAGCGAATAAAGTGCCAATAAACAAATATCAGAAGAGAAAAACAACTACGCCAGCAATGACGAAAGCTACATATCTACAATACAAAATTAGTAATCACCATTTGCAAGTGACATGTGTTTTTTTTTTTTAATGTCTTGTTTAAATTACTAGATTAGGGCATCATGAAGCTTCAATTAGCAAGTTAATTAATGCCTAATTCTAAATTGATAGGATGAGTGATGTGGGGATGATTCATTATAAGGTGGCCAAGCAAAACTATTGATTCGGTTTGAAGTAGGTTTAGAGTGGAATATTAGTATTTTCTACGTTGATGTCTCGAATATATACTGATGCGAAGGGTGAGTGACTCGAAGCATCTGTTCCGTATATGCACCATTTTCAGTACCTTAGCACAAATTTCAAATTACGAAATGATTTTTTCGTTTATAAAGAAGAAGTTATATATTATATATGTCTCAAATTCTGGAACCATAAAATTTTCTAACTTTATTCGATTTTGGTCAATCCATTAACTTAAGTAAAGGTTGTCCGTATTCACATTGTATTTTAGTTACTAATATAAGTATATTTTTTAATCTATTAATTTGGTACTATAGATAAGAGAAAATATAAGTGTATTCTAAAGACTAGGATTTTTGTGAAAGAAGTATTTTTTGTACTCTGTTTTGGTTATAATTAAAGTCCCGTTCTATTTTTGCCCTGAATATAGATTAGTGGTCGAAACACATAAATATTTATATATTTTAATTTTCTTCTCTTGTTCCCAATATTTTTTAGTATTTTTGTTTCTAACAAAGTATATATTTCTCGTTTTTGTCATAACATAGTGATATTAAAGCAAATCTGGTCTAAGAGATTAATGTTGCAGATTCATAAAACTATACTTTTGATAGCAAAAAAACCTAGCATTTTTATTGAGATGCTAAAATGAGCTTTTAGATTCTGAATACTTGATCTTTTGACTAAATTAAGGTCCTTTTTTTGGCTTCATTGTTATGCCATTTATTTCATTTTCATGAAAATATTATTCAGACTCTCAAAGTTTTCTATTAATTAGAAAAAAAGCCCTCCATTAATAGATGCTCCATTTGGACCAATTACACAAGCCCTTTATTTTGTAGAGAGAGAGAGAGAGAGAGAGAGAGAGAGAGAGAGAGAGGAGTTTATATTATCTTTAGTAGTTTGAAATTATTGTTTCCAAGCATTTGTTATGAGGAAATCCAAAGTGAGAAGAATGAATGAGTGGAGAAGGTAAAGAGTAGGTGAGAAGGCTCAAGGGATTATGTAAGCAGTGAATTATTATAAGTATGAACCAACCATTTGAAGGGGTTTTGACAATTGGTTTGGTTTTGAGAGTTGTGTGCAAGGTCAACTAAGGACACATTAAAAATTTCTGAAAAATTAAGGGAATTTAGAATCTAGATTATTAATTAAAATATCAAATATAAACAATAAAATATTATTCTTTAGTAGTTTAAACTAGGGGTGTAAACGAGTGTTGTTTCACGAGGTATCAGAGTGGAAGGTTCTACGTGTTAGGATTTGGTTAAATTTGTAATTGAATCCTAGTTAGATAAGAATTAATATTTAAATCTATTGGAGATAAATTAAGATAGATTTAGATATTAATTGGAGTAGAAATCCTAAATATATTAGGATTCGGGTACGTTTTTTGTGGAGCCTTATAAATAGCTCTTTGTGGGTTTGCTTTTTTTTGTATGGGAGTACGGAAGAGAGAGAGAAAAGGCCTCTTGGGTGCCGTACCAGAGAGAGAAAAAGAGAGAGAGAGAGTTATTTAGTACACCTAGTGCATGGGTGCGCGCGGATGATTGTCTTCTTTGTGGGTTTATAGAAGACGAGAGAAGGGTAGAAGAGATTCAAGAAAGAGGGCTCGGGTTGTAGCTACTCTGTGCAGAAGAGAAGTCAGGTGTAATCTTCTCTTATTTAATGAATCTTATTTTACCCACATATTTTCTGTTTTGGTATTTCTCTCTTTTATGATTATATCAGATTTTGCTGAGGAGACGGGTTTATGGTAAAAACCCGATTTGACGTTTCCGTTGCGGAATCCCAACCATCGGTACCGGATTCACAGCAGTCGGTATCGGAGCGGGTTGCGGNTTTTTTTTTTTTTTTTTTCTCTATGAAAACAATGTTTCTTTTCTAGGAAAATGAGAGGAAGAGTAAAGAATGGAATACTTCATGCAATCTTTCTTTCTTTTTTTTTTTTTCTTTTTTTTTTTTTCTTATTTTGTGCTACATTAGGTCCCACTCATTACAACAAGTGGATTCAAAGTGAGAAAAAGGATCATTTTAATGGTCTATTTTGTCCTTAATTTTATGTTATTTTAACATTAGGTCAATTTCCCTTAAGTCTCTTGTATTTACATTGTGTCTTGATCCAACCCTTTGGTGGTGAGCACAACTATGGTGGGCCAAAATTATAAACTGGCAATAATTTTTAGGATAAACTTCAAATATCATTCCTGTGGTTTCGCACTTTCTTACTTTAATATCCTGTGGTGTATTAATTTAGTACCATATAGTTTCATTTTTTTCTTTTCGTTAGTCTCTTTGTTAACTTTGCGTTAAATCATATACAAAATACTTCAGATACCCATCTATAATTTATCAAATATTCAATTTAGTACCTTTAGTTTTAATTTTGTGATTGATTTAATTAAAAAAAAAATTAGTGGAGGGTATAACAAAAAAATAAAATAAAATCACAGGATATGAAAGTGATGCACTTTAAACCACATGGTACTAAAGTGAGAAAGTGCGAAACCACAGGGGTGGTATTTGAATTTTTCCTAATTTTTATACTTAGTGAAAGAGACCTCTTCAATCTCTTTTAAAAAAAAAAAAAAAAAAGAAAACAAAAAAAGATAGATCTCTTTGATGGACTACTATATATCAAATTATATACAAAGCTAAATCGAAGATCACTTTTCATTATAATTTCTTAATGAGTTTAGTTTATAAGCAGTTTGATTTTAAATCCAAATTATATGAGTTAGCTCGAGCTCAACACAATAATAATATATTTATCGCGCTTGATGATCAATTAATCATTGTTTCTGGCCATGTTTAGCCACAATTTATCCCATTTTGAATAATTAAGATCAAGAATGATTGATCGTTCTTGAGTAACCCAAAATAAAAAAAAGGTATATATTATAATCAATTATAATTTTTGTACCTATAAGTTGTATCTCAATTACAATTGTCTCATTGGATTTTCATTTTTAACTATGTAGCATCCGAAACTTAATTTGTGTATCCAGTTTTTTTTTTTTATTTCTCTATTGATTATCTAAAAATAATCATGTCAACACATCATTAGCAGGGGCCAACCTAGAATAAATTTTTTATGATGTTTGTGAAATTAATTTAACGATGCTAACGAGGCAAATTTTTTTTTTTTCAAGTCCTAATTAATTCGGTGAATTTGCGAATATGAAGATGTAATTGAAATCATGGTCATAATCTCAATAATAAAATTTACAAATAACCAAACCTACAAAACTTAACTAAAACTCTTTTTTTTTTTTCTTTCAATATTGATACAATAGAAGCTGTCCTTAATCACAACCTCTTTAGACATCTAAAATATGGTTTGATTTTGAGAAGCATCAAATGACTTCTTTCTCACTAAGAGGCAAGTGATCTTAGAAGGACCAGCATGTGTGTTCTCAAGGGTGCACAGCACGAAATCCGGTCGGTGGAGCGCGAGGCCGCTCAGTCGGTCCTCCCCGACCACGAGGGTGGTCGCGTCGAGGAGCACGTGCCACGAATTCCGGTGCGCCTCGGAGACCCAATGCATCGAGTATTTTGTTCCCCGCACCTCGGCCGGATAGGAGAAAAGCCCCTTCGGGCTATGCTTGCACTTCCTCCTGAAGTACTGGCTCAGTTGTGAGCCCTTGATCCTTAGGTCTAGCCATGACTCGGGCGCCGCGATCACCTTCGCCTCTTTATACATCGCAAATTCTCGTATGCAGTCGGCCTCCTCATCGATGATCGTCATGTAGTAGTTATACCTGCAAAATGTTAGGAGCGCGATGAAACTAGGCTTTGACCATGTGGCCTCGAATGCAATCATAAGCAGAAGCTCGAAATTGAAGCTGTCTTCTGCTTTTAGAAACTAGAAGCTCATATTTGTTTCTTTGGCACAAAATTTTCAATAAAGAGTTTTAATTGTCAGACATTTCGCTCATGCTTCTCGAGTTAAAGAAAAAAAAAAAGTGTTTTACTAGAAGCTACACCAAATATGCACTTCTATTATTATGTTAAATTATTAGGGTAAAAGAGTACCTAAAGAAAGGATAGCTTTCTCCGACAAGCATCATCGCGTCCCTATGGCTAGGAGCGAAGAGCACGAGGTACTCATCGTCGGTTAAACCACAGTGCCTTAACACACGATTCCGTGCTTGGATCTCCGGTATCGATATGAAGCTCCCGTGAAATGAAGATCTCTTTGTGAGCATGTCAAGTAGTCTAGACGGTTCCAATTGGGTCCGATCAAGATCGGGGTGATTGCTACTTACGGTCGGAGATTTGCGCCTACTCGTTGGGTCCTCAGGCGACGGTGACAAGCTATAATACCGCGAGTACAGATCAGTCTTATCGCCTTCTTCGATGAGGCCTTGAGAGTATTGAGGGTACTTGGCAAGGACATATTGCTCTACATATTGCATCTCATTTGGAGTTATTGGTCCGGACCATCTTAGATCAAATCCATGGAGTGTTGATATGGCCTCAGCCACTATGTGTGGTGGAATGAACTCGCGGGGACAAACCTTCTGAAATATTTACGAATTCGAATTCAAATGTAAGATTTCAAAGAAAAAAAACCAGTAATCAGATGAAAATAGAAGTCGAAAGAAATAAGAAAATTTACCTTGACAACCATGCTATTAGGACGCGAATTCGATTGCGGCGGTTTGGGTATTGAATCAAAGGTTTGATCATTGTAGTCCCCTCCTACCAAGGACTAAATTTAAGAGAAAATTATAAGATTTAGATGTATGAAGTCAAAAAGAAAGTTTTTGTTGATCTATTAAAGAGGTAAACATACATACCTTGGACTCTACATGGGTAGCAATTGCACCCATGACTACTCCTTCAATCCTTTAACTCTCTTGAATCAAAGTTTTAGATTTGGAGAGAGAGAGAGAGATAGAGAGAGAGAGAGAGAGAGAGAGAGAGAGAGAGAGAGAGAGAGAGAGAGAGGGGTTTGATTGAAACACCAAACTAAAGGCCACCAAAAAGTAAGCTCTCTTTGTATTAGGGTGTTGATCTCAATTGAGGGTCTTATAATTAAGGAGTAAGAACAAAGATGATAAATTTTTTAAAAAAAAGCTGTTGTGATAGTGACAACAGAAGCCGCAGAGTCATTGAACCCCTTATTGTGAGTGACATAGTAAGCAACAATTCTTTAGATCTTGCTTACTAAATGGGGGGCCATGCATGGAGCCTACCAAGTATATGCTTAATTAGATTCCCAAATGATTAGTTGGCCTTCTTTAAGATGATTAATTGGCCTTCTTTAATTGCAAGGAGTAGAAAGTGGATTGGATTGATGAGGAATGAGTAATTCTAAGGAGACCAAGCAAGAGATATTGATTGGGTCTCAGTTAGTAGAATATATCTTTTGACAGAAAGCAAAAATAACTTACATATTTCAAAAATAGAAACTCTAATTCTGTCCCGTATAATTGTTTAATAGATTGTACTAAAAAAAGTTGTTAGACTTTCTTAAAACAATAGAACTCAAGCAATATATACTTTCCGTTGAAGTTCTAATCAAGACAAATATATAATGTAAAATTCATTACAAGAAAAAAGAAATATTAGAAGGGTTAATTAAGTTTGAGGAAATCGATATTTGGAAATTAATTAGAGCTCTCCTACTCAACACAACTCGTACTAAGCGAACAAAATTTTAGATTTATCGCAGATGAGGAAAGAAAAAAAGCTAAAATAAGATTTTGAGGCATATTTAAAACTTTTTTTTTTATTCTAGAAAATTATTACAAATAGATTTTAGTTAAACTATGGTGCGCAATTATTTAAATGGACATGGTTTTCCAAACTCGACGAATGTGGAGAAAATGAGAAGGTCAAGAGTGGGTGAAAAGGTTCACACTTAAATAAGTGCAACATGTTAAAAGCTAAATTTAAAATATTTGTTAGGAAATTTTTTTTTTTTTAAAAAATCAAGGGATTGTGACAAGTTTGTATTGCTTATTGGAGCGGAGGAAGGGCTTGGACCCATTCAAAAATTTAAATTTGGAGGGGGAAATGGAATCTAGTGGCGTTACATAACCGTTACTCTCAAATTGTTTGACAAAAAAAGATTTAGGGGGATTAAAAATTAGATGTAGGCAAAGCTTCACCTTAACTTTGTTTTTCTTACTCTACGTATGTGGGAATATCATGAATATGTACACGGGAATATCATAAATATCTTATTCAATACATCTGATTCAGATATTTCGCGAGTATAATGACTCGTAGTTCTAACTGTAGGGGAGAGCTAATTAAAATGAGTTTGTTTGGGTGATGAACATTTGATTCAACAGATCTCTTTCATGTATTCAATTAGCTTTTAGCATTTGGCTTATAAGAACTTTATATGACCAAATGTCTTGAAAGGTATACCATATTTATCATTCAACTCATTTTTTTGGAATAAGGTAAATTAACTCGTAAGTGACATGCACTATCCCGACCTTTCAAGAAGCTAAAATCAAACTCCTAATTTGTGATGATACAAGAAAACATTAATAGCACATAGATTATTAGTGTACAACTTGTTCTAAAGATGTCAAACTGAATTATTATTACTTTTGCTTCAATGAGAACTTATTGGGAGAATTTAATTAAAAAGTTATCAGTAAAATACTTTTGCTCAAATAGTATTTCTGCAGAAATTTCTATGTAGTCAAGTACCAAGGCACTAATTAGTAGAATAATACCCAAATTACATCTTTTCTCACCTTGAAGTCCACTCATATAGAAACACATGGACATAAGTTGATGCTTGAAATGGTGGTTGTGAAGAAGTGCTAATGGAGTCAATAATTTAGAAAAACCTCACCATTTCCACTAATCTAAAAGAGAATGAACTAAAATTAGATCAAGAGTAGGTGAAAAGGTTCATGGTGAAGGTAATGTCATCAATGAATTATAAAAAATATTCATGTGATTGTGACAAGTTTGGCTTTCCATAGTAGAGGCATTGTATGGACTATGGACCTATTCTAAAATTTAAATATGGAGGGAAATGGAATCTAGTGGGCATATAAGAAAGCTAGTCTCTTTTTCTCCTCTTTTTTTCTTAAAAAAAATGTTAACAAAAAGAATGATTCTTTTAAGAAATTGTCAAGGAGAGTGGAGAATTGGTTGTAACCAATTCTTAGTTCAAATCCTTGAAAATTTCTTTTGGTAACTTTTCTAGATCTTATGTTAATTGTACACAAAAGTGTCCATTGAGCACGCAATAGGTGTCGAATAAATAGAAGGAATAATAATATATCTATATTTCTCTTTTCTAAAATATTTAATATATTCCTTTTTTTTTTTTTCAAATATAGCCATCATATATTTCTCTAGTATTTAAAAATAACATCGCTGTTAATACCCGTTAAGTCATCTCGGGTTAAACCCGGATTAAATTTCTATCAGAGTTTAAAAAAAAATTAAAATACCTCTTTTTTCCATAACTTAAGGGCAATTAAGAAAGTTGATGACAATAGAAAGATATATTTGAAAGGATAAAATAATAATTTTATAGAAAAAATAGTTAATCCTAACCGTTCATTAATAGCATAATCTAACTCTATGAATATATTTAAAAGAAATAGAATGTTAATTTTTTTTTTTTATATTAGCCTTCTAAACGTGATAAATAAAAAAATCAAAAACTTTTCAGAGAGATATATATAAGCAATTGCTCCTAAATAGAAATTCTTAAGTTTTTTATTGTAATAGAAACTTTAAATGAGTTTTAAAAATAGAAACTTTGATTGGAATTTTATTTTCTTGGCACATCAAGAAACTATTTGAAGGAATTAAGTGCATTCGAGGTGAGAAAAGAATCAACTATTAGGGTTGTTAAAAAATTCAATAATCCTTTGGTGGTTTAATTTATTGATCATTACCGCGTGGCGTCGCAATCGAAGGTGCTAGATTATTTGTAATACAATTGCGATCGACAATATTTTGGTGGCGAAGATGCAATAAAAGTTATTGCAGTGATAACAAGGATAGGTTAGTGAATTGATAGGGTTACTAAAGTGTGTTAGGCGCAACCAAATCAAGCATGATTCCTAAACTCGATAACGCGAATTAAAATCATGCAAATTTGTAACCCAACCGTTCATGTTTGCTTGGTGTAGAATTCATTATTTCAATGTATCGATATACTGATGTGTTGTGCACACAAATTAGCTTATAAAGGATAATAAGACGTATGGACGAGGGATATCCAGTTATTTCTTTTTAGGAAAAATGATGAAATATTTCAAAGGGAAAAGAGAGAGGAGAAAAACGTACCAAATTTGTCTAAACTAGGGACTATTTTGAATCGATGATCTAGCCTTTTATTCCTCAATATTTCAATTTGTTTGATTTGAATCAGTTAGCGGTATTTAACTTCAAAACTTGAATACTTTGTTTATTTTTACAGATATAATTAGTATATTTCATGCCATTTTTAATTTATTGAAATAAATAACCAGTTCAAGTTTGAAGTTAAAGTATCGTCGAGTAATTTAAATCAAACAAATTGAATCGTTCGATAGTAAAATCAAAATTAAAAAAAATTAACTAGCCGATTCAAAATAATCTATAGTTCTGATAAATTTTGTACGTATACTTACCAAATAAAATTACAGCTCAGATGCCATCAACCAACCTTACACAAATATGCGATTCTATAAGATGCTACATTTTTGGGGCACAAAATGACAAAAAACCACTTTTCCTTGACATCAATAAAATAATTTGATTTGAAGGAGTGAAAAGAACATCAACATCAACGTGGAAATAATCGCCACGAAGCTTCGTTACAACGAACCTGATCAAGGTCCTCCAATTTAATGGAGTTATTACATTACATTGCATCATGATTTATGGTCAATTAATCCTCACCCACATGAATGTGATGTTCAACATTAGATAATTAAATAATCTTTTACTCATCATTTATACATTCTTTTTCCATCAATAATTTTACTTATCTAGTGATATGGGTCATTTTAATTGTATGGGAGTGATGATTTAGGAGAGATATTTAATTCATGAATAGAAAGATAATTGTTGCAACCACAAAGAAGTGCGAAGTATTTAAAACAATTTTTTTTTTCATATGGAATTAGATGTTATTAGAAAACGAATTTAGGGTGAAACTAGAACAGATATTATCAAAAAATATTTGTATCAATATCCGACCGGAAACGATACGGATACAAATATATAAGGGGGTGGTAAACTGGTAATACCTATCTTATGAGAAAATAAAATAATTTTTTGTGTTCTTCATCTATTTTATTATGTTAAAATTATATTTATATTCATTGAATCTTAAATTCTCTTCAATAAACTATAGATATATAAAAAATTAAACATAATTATGAAACTTTAGTTACATTGTCGCTAATTCCAGTTCGTATTTATATATACACATTAATATATATTATTATAATTATCCAAATAATATGTACAGAATCCAAAGAAATGTCTGAGTATGCCATCATATTCGAATTTGCTTTCAGCAGCATATCCAACATATATTCGTATCTGAATTCATATCCCAAAAAATAATATGGATGCTGATATAGTTTTGTTCAAATATGAGACCATATCCGATCTATTTTCACCGCTTCAATCATAGGAGTTTAGTCCCAGAACTTTGATATCCATTTCAATTTCAACTCAATTTTGTACCAAAACTTTAACCTTGATTTGAGTTTCATCCTTAAACTATTGTAAGGATGTTGTTGCAACAATTCTTTGGACAATAAAATAAGGGAAAACTTCGAAAAACCCCCTTGTGGTTTCATAGTTTCTCACTTTGCCCCCCTGTGGTTTAAAATATTTTAATTTGCCCCCCTGTGATTTGGTTTTTACCTTTTCAGTAGCTTTTTCGTTAATATTTTATTAAATTATATACAAAAAACTTCAGATACCCATCTAGATTTATCAAATATTCATTTTAGTATCCTTTAATTTTAACTTTATCACTGATTTAAGAAAAAAAAAATAATGAAATTGATAAGAAAAAGAGAAAAAAGAAACCACAGAGAGGCAAATTGATATATTTTAAACCACAGGGGGGCAAAGTGAGAAACTACGAAACCATATGGGGGTTTTTGAAGTTTTCCCATAAAATAAAGAAATATTATGAAAACCAAATTATAAAGGGGTTAAATTGTTACAATTATAATTCTTCTATGCCCAAATTCATACTTAACCCTTATCGATATTAACCACGATGGGTCGGATTAGGTTAGATTTGGATCCGATAAAAGTGGTTTAATTGGATCAAATTAACCCGACCCAGTTGGAAAGTCAAGTTGATCTATTCTGATATAGTATTCCTGTATTCTTAATTTGTCATGTAATTTATTTTTCTTAGATATGTATCATGGACACTTCTGTAAATCTCGCGTGTATGTGTTAGGCTCGTATCCAACGCCGTCTATGGACGTGCGTTCAACGTGATTTCGTATCAAATCCCATTAATATATTTTTTTTATTTTATATGCATATATATTATAAAATAATAAATATTTTGGCTTTTTTTGATGAATACATAAAAAAAAAATTTAGATAATATACATAAATTTTATATGGTGAATTTTTGTAAAAGAAATATGAACTATTAACGAGAATTTTATTAATTTTTATTCGTATGAAAAAATATAATAATATTTTAGCCAAATTAATATTTTATATATATTAAATAAATATTATTATATTAATGATATTATATTTTATTAGCGATGTTAATGTCATGTTCATATCCTAATTTTATGAAAGCTGTTGTGTCGTATTGGAAGCATGTCTTGTCCTGTATTTCGTGTCCGTGACGTTTACTTTTTAAGAAGAGCACTCGTCTCCTTTGCTCGAATTATTCGTGGAAAACAAAATTTGATTAAAAAGACCACTCATCTCCTATTGCTTGAATTTTTTTGAGAAAAATAAAAATTGAAACTCAATACAAATCTCTCCCCCTTAGGGATGCAAACAGGACGGATCTGGCGACAGGAGGGTTTCCCCATCTCCCGCTCATTTCTTATTAGGGCGGGGCAAATTCGGAGCAGATTATTTTTTATTTTATTTTTGGCTCCCGCCCATTTGGGGAAGTTCGGGACGAAAGCAAATTTTTGACGAACTTTTGACGGATCAAGATGGATTGAAGGAAGAAAAGTGTTTTCCGCCTCCTACTCCATTTATTTGGTGGATCGGAATGGATTTGGGGTAGATTATATTTTTCTATATTTCTTGTTCCCATTTACCGCTTCATTCGGGGCAGATCAGGACGGGAGCTCAACCAACCCGGATCCATTTGCATCCCTACTTCCCCCCCACTATTTTTTTTTTTGAATTTCGCTATCCAATTTTTCAAAAATTTGATTTTACTATTCAACCTTCCAATTTATTTGATTGATTCGGTCAAAGATATTGTGACTTTAAAAGGTTTAAAATTTAAATACATCGTTTATTTTTACAAATTTAATAAATATAAATTATGCAATTCTCACAATTATAAATTTATTAAAATAAATAATTAACTTAAATTTTAAAGTCAAAATACTACTGATTATCTTAAATAAAACGCAGTGAAAGATTTGATAGTAAAATCAAAATTTAAAAATATTAAATAGGTCAATCAAAATGGTCCCTAGTTTAGATAAATTTTATATGTTTTTATTTTCTTTTTATTGACATCTTTTTGAGTTTTGATTTTTCTTTTATGAGTTTTTATATTTAATTAAGATAAAAGAACTCAGATTTATGGGGCTAAAATCTCACTCAATTTTTTAAAAAATTCAAAGTCCGGGGTAGGGGTGGCAATCCAACTCGCTATTCGCGAGTCAGTTCATATTTGGCTTGAATTAAGTTCAAGATCAAATTGCTTATTTAGTAAACGAGCCAAAGACGAGCTGAACTTTTCAACTCGTTTAATAAACAAGCCAAATACGAGCTGAGGTCACCTTGCTGGTGTCGGCTCAATAACAACTTGAATACATATATTTTATATTTTTATATATTTTTATTATGGAAAAACTTCAAAAAACCCCCTTGTGGTTTCAATTTTTTTAACTTTAGTACCCTGTGGTTTAAAATGTATCAAGTTAGTACCTTGTGGTTTCTCACTTTATCACTTTAGTACCTGTGGTTTAAAGTGCATCAAGTTAGCACCGTGTAATTTTGCATTTTATCACTTTAGTACCATGTGGTTTTGATTTTGTATCAAATTAGTACCCTGTGGTTTTTTAAACTATAGGGTACTAATGTCACGCCCCGGGGCCGATTTTAAAAGCCTTTTAAAAACATAGTTGCGGAAAACGTGCCATTTTTTTTTTTTTTTTTTTCAACCTGGCCCACGTGACGTACAGACCCGCCACAAATACAAAGTTCCTCTGTCCACTCGGGCAGAGTCTCCTTTGTATTTGCACGGCGTACCAACGGATACAACAGGATCACAACCACAACCTACATTTACCAATCAACAACCAAAGCATGATATGCATNAGAGAGAGAGAGAAGGAGAAGAAACGAGATGAAAGAAAGGGAGAGAAAAGAGGGTTCTCCAATTAATTCCCTGCTCCAACAGCATGGACTTCAATTTCAGCAATTCCACCAATCTTCATGGCTGAGGGAAAAAGAAAGAGAAGAGATGAAAAAGAAAGATGTGGAAGGTGCCCTGGTACGTGGACCATCTCAGGTGGGCTGGGGTTAAGTGATAAGCATCAGGTTTAAAGAGATAAGACCAAAAATTGCAGCTTAGCCCCTGAAATTTGCAAAAGTGCATTGCAGCCTTGCTGTTACAATTTGGTCCCTGCAGCTTAACAATTTAGTCCCTGCTGGCAGCAGCAGCTCTGGCAACCCATTTCTCACATCCAACTCACTCCGATTTCATCCCAACACTTCCAAATTACACTAATATATCTCTACAAGTTGTCAGATTAATTTGGAAATAATTACTTTCCAATTTGGCATCAATTTGCTCTTTTTTTTTTGACTAGGTTGACTAATATTTCAACTTTCGAGTAACAAAGGCAATTGAAGTTCTTTATCCACTTCGATTCCTTTCGTGTCTATCCTCGCACTTCCAAAACCTGTCTAATACCATTCTCAAGCTACTCATTAAGTTTAGAAACACTTAATTTCCATTTTAGCATTATTGTGATCACCTTAATCACAATTAACCTATAATCAAATCTCAGCCTATTACACGCAGCTCAGCAGGGCTCTCGCACGATGCAACGGTCTCTCCTGAGGGACCGGTCTCTCGGGGACCGGTCTCTCCCTGCAGGGCCCGGTTTCCGAGAGCTGATTTTCTGGGGCTAGCCGATTTTCCATCTCTGAGATTCTTCGCGTTCGGGGACCGGTCTCTTCCCGCCAGGGACCGGTCCCCGAGAGTTGAAAAGCTGCAGTTTGCATATTTTCGATTCTCTAGCTCTCGAAGATCCCCTATAATGCACTTTTGCTCTTTTTACCGCCTTTGGCCTTTTCGAAGCATACCAACCTCGCACTTTGGTTAATTTGACTAAACTTCGATATTTATTTACCGAAGTTTCGGTATATTACATAGACACTCCGAAAAGAAAAGCTGTATCCAAAACTAAAGAAATGTGAGTTTTGGATTTCGGAGGTTACTTTCTTGGGTCACGTTATATCCGGTGATGGCATCTCGGTGGACCCAAAGAAAGTGGAGGCTATTAAAGATTGGCCTCGCCCAACAAGTGTATCGGAGATTCAGTCCCTGCACTAACAACAAGCTGGCAGCAGTAATTTGAAGCCTTTTTGTGCGTCTAGTTCACTTCGAACACTTCTAATCACTTCCAAATTATGTCAAATAACCTCAACAAGCTGCCAATTTAATTTGGAAACAATTAATATTCGTTTTGGCATTATTTCGATCAATTTGATCAAGATTTGCCGCGAAATCAAAATCCGACATATTACATACAAGCATCTCCGAAATCTGCTATTAACTATTCTCGCACTTCGAAAATAATTCGGAGGTACTCCAATTAACATTCATAGCTCACGTTGATCATGTAGGTCAAAGTTAGCGTCATAATCCGAAAATCCCCTTTCAAGTTCATTTTGCGCCCGCACGATTGGTGCCCGAACACTCAATTACCTCCAGAGATCATTCCCCCACGTCCAGAAACACTTTGGAATGATGCACATCTAATTCAAACTTCACTTTAATCTTCTAGATGAAAGTTAGCATCGCAACTGCAACATACCGAAACATCGGTCGAATATATTGGACTTTAGCCAAATTGGCCAATGTGCCCGAAAAAAATAGTGGCATAAGTTCCATTTAACATTCCAACAAGGTTGGAAGGGTTAAAAGTTGGTTCTAAAGGAGTTAGAAGGGTTTTAGCATCGTTCGGTGCGAAATAAAATCGAAATGGAGTCAAAAACCAAGTCTGGGGAAAGTGTACCGGTACAACCATCGAGTTGTAACCGGTACAGCAATGTGTACTGGTACAGCATTGAAAGTGTACCGTTACAAATGCTACGAAACCGAGAAGCAGCTCTCGAGTTTTGTCTCTACGCAATCGTGTTACCGGTGACACGAGGAAGTGTACCGGTACACTTTGGGCTGACAGCACAGAAATAGTCTGCTGCAATTTTGGAGAGTTGGGGGGTTTTTTGGCTATTGTTACACACTATAAAATAACCCAACCCTCTCCCCTTCACAGCAAAATAGAAACCCTCCTCTCTTCTCTTATTTTCTCTCCCCCTCTCTCTCTCTAGAGGCTTTCCACCAAGGCTAGAGGTGGTGAGTTGGAGGAGTTTTAGAGGTGATTTTGGAGGATTAGAGGACCTAGAAGCTCTCCTACAAGGTGGACTTGGGATTGCTTTGGGCTAAGGTAAGTTGTTTTGTAAGAATTCTTCTAGGGTTTGGATTTATACACTAAGATTTAGTGTTTTGGACTTCTTGCAAGATTAGAAACTCTCTAGAGGCTTGAACTCCATGAAATCCATGGTTTTTTTCAAGGTGCTCTAATGGTGAAACTCTAGGGTTTGCTCTAAACACCCTAAGAATGGTTCGAATGGTTCTAGATGAGTTCCTAGATGTCGAACAAGCTCTTTTTTGCTTGTTTTAGAGATCGATTTGGTGTATGTTGCTATGTGACATATTAGGGCACCAAAATTGGGGCTTTTGTCACGGGTGGGTTTAAATATAAATTAACCCTATATAAACCTAATTGCTAGGTACACAAACGCGTTGGTGAAGTCGGTTTGACGATTCGTCGAGCCTACGCGAAGTTGCGGAAGAAACGGACCGTTGAAGCATTGTTTCCACCTGGAGGGCCGAGGCGACGCCCAAAAATCGTGAAATTGGAATCTTGGGCTCGTAGTAACTAACCGTAGACCTTTAATTTTCGGATCGTGAATTCGTGACCGTTCGGGTGGTCGCGCAAGAGTTTGGGCCGAACCGGGTCACGGGTGCCGCGGGAGGCCGATTGCAAGTGACTACAAGCAATCGGAGTGCGAGTTGAGGTGGGTTGTGTTTACGGAAGCAACTAGGTCGCCTGTATGTCTAAGATGAGTGTTTATCATTGATGTATATAGTGGTTGCTAATGTTAGAGTATGTGAACGCATGAGATGAATACTATATGGGCTACCAATGAATGCATGAATGACATAGCATAGAAAAGCTAGATAAATGCATTGATTAATGCTAGTTGAATGCACGTTGCATGTTATAGAAATGCTAATGTAAGAATGCTAAGTGAATATATGATAAGCATGAGATAGAGAACTATGTTAAATGTTATGTGCAAGTGGATATATATATCTATACATATAGATCGAGTGGCATTGAACCTAGTGTTAATAAACATAGGTTGAACAACTGTGATATGTAACCTAGTGTTAATAAACATAGGTTGAACAAGTGTGGTATGTAAACTAGTGTTAATAAACATAGGTTGAACAAGTGTGGCCTGTAACCTAGTGTTAATAAACGTAGGTTGAACAAGTGTGGTATGTAACCTAGTGTTAATAAACATAGGTTGAACAGGTGTGGCATGTAACCTAGTAGTAATAAACATAGGTTGAACAACTGTGGCATGTAACCTAGTGTTAATAAATATAGGTTGGATAAGTGTGTCACCGAACCTAGTGTTATTGAACATAGATTGGATATGAACCTAGTGTCATGAACCTAGGATGGATAAGAATGAATGTGAACCTAATGTTAGATAATATAGGTTGAGAATGAACCTAGAATCAAGTCAACTTAGGTTGTGAGATAAAGATAATGAACCTAGAGTTAAAGTAAACCTAGGTTATGTGATAAGCATCAAGCCTAGAGTCAAGTGAACTTAGGGTGGAAAGAACATTGGACCTAGATAGGTCGACACTATAGGGTTAAGACCAACCCTCAAGTTATGTGAAATGGATTCCGGAATCCCAGAGCTTTGGATCACACCGAGAGTAGTGTGGGGCGTGTGCGACGATTTCGCGGCCCGAGGCCAACCATTGAGGTGGCATGTGTGGCAATTTCGCCGCCGGATGGTTATGCCGGTTTGTGGATTATACCGCCGCTTGACTTGAGCCATTGTCGTAGCGCATGTGTGACAATTTCGCCGCCGGGTGGCTCAGCCATAGAGTGCGGCAGGTTGTGGTAGGCTGAGGTGCATGTGAGAGTTCCTTTACCTCGAGCCGACAGAGCATGGATTATCCACAGTTGATTGACTCAAGACCGAGTTGAGTGGCATAGATGGCTAAGGTAAAGGTAACCTTAGGAAAGAATCACCAATGAGCTTAGTGTGACAAGGTAATAAAGTAAAGAACGGCTAAAGAATAAAGAATAGCTAAGAGAAAAGAATAGCTATGAGTAAAGGATAGTCAAGGATAAAGAATGACTAAGATTAAAGAGTAGAATTAAATTAATCTACTTGGTGAGTTGCATAGATTTCATATTGCATATTGTGAGGCATGACATGTAATTCAATATCGAGTAAATGTATAAATATCTGTTGTTATGTTATTGGACTAACCTGTTGCAGTGCCTCATTAGACCTATTGGTTGAGCTTTTCCCTTGGGTGGCTGTACCCACTGGGAACCATGGAGTTGGTTCTCACCCCACGTTGTTTTGGGGTGTTACAGGTACACACGTGAGTGGCGCGGCGGCGCGAGGCGAGGGCGTAGCTCCGTAGATAGCGCCTACCCCAGAGACCAGAGGTAGCAGTACCTCGAGGTGGTCTAGCTTAGGGGTTTAAAGGTCAAAGAATCAAGTTGTAATAAATTGTATTGACTAGATTGTATTTTGGAAGTTGAATGTAAAAGAAATCTATGATGTAAAATACATGTAATGTGAATGCTTGTACTAGCAAGTATTTTATGTTTTTGATACTTCCTTATGCAATCTTCGATTGAATTTGTTCCTGGTTGGAACTTCGTATATTGTATTAATTGCGACGCCTAGGACGTACAGGAAAAACTCTGTCCGTTCGGCGGTCTGTTAGCGCCCAAACCCGACCAAATAGGCAGTGCGCGGGGCGTGACAGCAACCCAAAATTTTTCGTATATTACAATCTTCCCCCGTTAACAAAAGTTTCGTCCACGAAACTTAGATACATACGTACTTCCAATCATCCAGTTAAAGGGACAAAAATAGGTTCCTACACTTACCAATATACAGAAATATACAATTCTGCAATTTCCTCATTCTCACGAATTCAAATGCACAATTGATACTATATCCAAATTTCTTTATCTAGTAATTCCATAGCTCCCCCTTTGAAGCATATACGGGATTCAATTCAACAATTTGAAATTCTGTGCATTTCTTCACCTACTTCACGCCCAAAAGCAATTTCCTTTTTCATAATCAACACTTGCCCGCACAATCTTCTCGTCAGGCCCATACTGTCATCACTATCATCAATAGACGGCCACCATTTAATACCATTAAGCATCATTTTACTTCAAAGAACATTACTACCTGTTTACTCTCACAGTGTGGGTAATACAAGCATGGCACTTACGTGAAAAGTCCACCACCACCACAACATATTATACACAGGTAGATTACCTCGATTCATATATAAACTTATCAAGTACCATCCAATACACCCATTACTTTCTAGTGGAATCTATTTTGATTTCTCAACTGGCATCGCTACCTGCGATATCACAATACACTGCTCAATTGTGAGTGTTTAATCACACACAAATTTTCACTCCTCAACGAAATGGCTCATTCTAACATCTCCACAATTCTAATGATTTGAAGGCATAATCCTCCAAAATCTCACGTGGCTTTCACTACATAATAATCTCAAAGAAAATCTCTTACTATCCCAGCCACGTTCACATTATACCAATCTCGTTCCACGAGTCCTCATGAACACCTCGTTCGTGCCCTTAATCTCAATTCCTCATCAGCGCTTAATTCGGCGACTTCAAAATAGGCAATAGTAGGTCCGAGCCTTCGCTCCCAAGGTCACTACCCCGATTCACAATACTACACCAACTCTCGCACTCCGAAGGCAATCGATTAAATCGCTTATCCCAACCACCATAAATCGGTTCATAAACCACCAATCCGACATAGGCCTACCGCCTAACTTAATCACAACATTACATAACATCTCTCGCTCGCAAACGTAAACTCAACCATCACCAAAACAAAGTCACCATTTGAGACCATGCACGGCTCCTCCAATTAAGAGCAATCCAAAATTCCAAGCCCCTACAATCTTGAGGTTGAGTCAACTTACACTTTCAGTGTATCACTAACCCCACGGTCCAATACGTGGCAGACTACCTCACTAATCTAGCTCGGATTACCGTCCCGACCATAACCTCTGCCCTACCCACAGGTATCCGGCCGCTGTCACACACAGCTGACTACACCTGCTCAAATGGCCTCAGGCTCCAAAGTCCACACATGGTCCAGGCACGGATCGTCCTCAATCGTTGCCACTTACCATATGCTCAACAGAGCAATTCGCAACATCATAGGCTTCTAAGCACTTAGTGCAAGCTACCAGTCCTACGAGTGATCCATGGCACGTTTCACACCTTGTAACGCTCAAGTGCTACTGCCAACACACTCTCTCGGCTGAGCCACTATCCACACTCTACGAACAACTAAACTCAAGTGTCCTACACTATCGCGTCTCTCACTAGATATCACGCGCTAGGCAACTTAGGCTACGCCTATAATACGTAAGCACAAATTCCCTCAACTTATTTGTGGTACAGCTCGACTAACTCGTTACAACCAGGCGATCATCTAACCATTCTACAACAACGACGCTATTACCACAACTCGATCTATCAGAATATCATCCGAATTCTCGAGCTCCAGAGCGTCTTCCAACGTTCTAATTTAATTCTCACTATCACCCGAATGCTTTAAAGAGCAAGTTCACCATTTCTATCCTTATCCCGAGCCCTAACAGTGGCTCACTACAACTACTTACTAGCACTATCCATTCGCCTATTCAAACGATAGGCGATACACTTTCTTCGTCTATTCACGCTAGGGTATTATATCTCCCCAAATCTAAGTCTCTATCACATTCTTGCATGTATCGCTCGGAGTTCGCATTGTTTCTAAGTATACAATCTTCCTACTGAAGTCAATTTACTACCACTTCACTTATCCAATAATACACGCGGCCTCGCCGGGTGAAAGTTACCACCACCATTCCTCTCGAAAAAGGTCAACCAAAAGACCTTTCCGAATTTCAAAATCGCGACTGTACTTCTCTTCCGGGTGTCGCTTAACACTCAATTTACCACCTGAACCATTCCTCAGTCGCTCGTCTTCGATTCCCAAGTAATCAGTTCGCGCTTCTTCTGTGTGTAATACCACCCGACTTCAACAACAAGTTCCAATCCAATACTTCGTCAGAAGTTTGTGAACTAAGAGGATATACAACTCCAACAATCCTTCTATCGCAGTTTCCACACATCCTAATCAACTTGGTCTCCAACGTTTCAAAACGTATACTAAACACCCTTCAGCATGCAGAAAATCTCTCTACAGACTTCTTCACTGAGTAGTCACCCTGCTATAGCCCCCACAACTTATCTGGAAGCTCACTTGTCATTTATTCCAATAACAACTCTATATCATGTCCCCGATACACAAATCCTTCTAGGGAAAAATTTTCCTGAAGCCCAACCACAGATCTCGACCCGCGAATATTCCTTTATCAAAAACAGATGGACTAAACTTTCCTGAAGGCCACAAGGGTTATCCACCATTGCCCTCATCTGCTTTCTATACTGCAAAGTCAGAAATCAATTTACCCAATTCCAACAAAACGACCTCTATCATCACTTCCAGCTACCCACAACCAACCACAAATGGCGCGGTTATCAACTGCTCCACGGCCTTCTGATGTCCACTGACTCCATCCACCAAGTACAATACAGCCTCCCGCTGACATTATACTACAACTATTTATTGCCACAACCCTACCACGGGCGTGACTAACCGACCCCAAAGCTTCAAGCTTCCTTCAAGCTCGGTTAGTTCAAGGATTCTATTCATCCCGAACCACATCGATCTCATTAGAGATCAACTAATCAAGACCACTAAACGGGCAACAACACGACCGACTCTTGACCTTCAAGGTCAAACACGAAACAACTATCGTCAACCCAACTAAAATCAGGCGAAAGTTATACAAGGAAGACTATTATCATCACTCGGTTTCATGTTCTGTGCACCCAACATGAACACTCCTTACTGAGAATACACTACACCTTGGATCCACCTCTAAGATCCTTTTTAGAGGTATACAACACATGACCCAATTGGTTACCTTTCGCCGCATACCAAGATTCTCGTCTCTCACGAACCTAGATCCTTATGGTTTTCCATCCTAAGGTCCCTAGGTCCATCCTATACTTTCACTTGCCTCGCTCTGATACCATTTAATCTGTCACGCCCCGAGCCCACCAATTTGGCCAGTTCGGGCCCGTACACAGACGCCGAACGAACAGAACCTTCTCTGTTCGCCCATGGCTCAACAACAACAACAAACACGTATAAAGAAATGCCCAAGAAAAATTTTAATATACATGGCTTGCACGAGGGCAAGCAACACAAGCAAGTGAAAATAAACTAACTAAAGCATTCATACATTGTATCTTGATTACTTTAAATCAAATACAAAGCTTGTATAATTATTACATTCATTCTTCCAATATATACATTACCATCTCTCAAATGAATAATTTATATTTACTTTCATCAACTATAAACAAATGAAATAAATAAAGTACAACTATACTCAATGGATGTCGCATCTATAGCGCGCTGTTCCTGTCACGATCCTCGACCACTCCGCATGAACTAGAACCTGCATGGTTAGTGGGGTAAGAACTACTGAAAGTTCCCAGTAGGTTCGGCCGACGACCTCGCCGACTCACCCACTAGGTCTTTTCAGGCATATGTAGGCAAGAAAAAGAATAGATAGTAACCAGCTATAACATATAACTACTACAATGCCTATACAAAGCTGAAAGAAACAGTAGATAATATCTGAATTGATGCATGCATGTTTTTCATAATTATTACCCAATTAAACGGGTTAACCATTTGGTTAACAATAACTCACCGACGAAATCCCAAGTATCGGGGAGACGCAAGCTACATCCCCACGGGACTGTCTACTGGGGGATACGCTAGCTCCTAATCCAGTTGAGATGACTACTCCGGAGCTCATCGCTCAAGGAGAAGCGACCTTCCTTGAGCATAAGACTATTGTGAGTATGATCTGATCCTCTTTTAGAGGGTCCAATGCATGACAATGCCACACTTTACTCTAACTAGCTCTTTATGCTAGTTTTACAATTTCACTCCCGATGCTAACCAAATCTCTAGTCATGATGTCACCAAATTTACTATTGTCATAGTCCTCAATAAAATTCACACATTCATAGGGTTCTACGTTCATGTTCTAGTGCCCATATGTTCTTTACACTGACGGAATTCAATTGCATAATGACCCTTTCCCTATAATGCATGAATATGATACAATTCACATATATAGAGATACTCAACGAGATGACATAGACATAAAGAGAGATTCAAAGATTTCGGATAGCACCACCCACCTGTAGGGATACCGAAACGTTAGAACCAATATCTCGAAGCTCACAAGTATCAAGTCCTCGTGACTCGATGTGAATAAAGCTAGAACGACGTCTATTGTAGTTAGCGCACCGTAGATTCGTCGGAATGTCGATTTGAACTTCCGAGCATGTCTAACCTTCATTTATAAAGGAACAAAAGGGATTAAATGTAAGTCACATTCACATCCTTATAAACTTTGCATTTCGACTCCAACTTGTCCATATAGGAGCTTTGTATGTATAAGGTTGGTTATATAAGCTCATGATACTTAGAAGTCCTCTACTTAACATTTCCTTACAGCAATTAACTCTATTCTACTTCACAAATTCAGATTAACTTATTCCAACTTTCATTCCCAACTATCCACTATATGTACATACATACATAGAGCTAGTTCTATCAGTTCTCTATGATGCTTAGAATTTCAGCTCACAACAATCCTTTATCAACTCCTTAACACAGCAGGGAACATCATTTAAACCAGGGAATTGAATCAATTCATCCCTGATTTCACTATTAATTACAGCTTATATACATACTATTCATAAACATATAGATAGATATATGCATATACATATAAGCTGCCAGCAACAATTCCCTTAAGCCTTTTCATGGTATTAAGAGCCCTAATATTTAAACTTGCAATTTAGGCCTCTTTAGAAGGTGATTACACAGTATTCAGGACCTCTAATTCAAGCTTCCTTTTGATAAATAATTACTCTAACTCATCATAGAATTAGCACTTAAGTTTCACATGCTATCAACTTAGCATGGTTTGTAGATTCTCATGGCACTTGAGAGCTTTAACAATCCAAATTAGTGATTCAAATCCTTCCCTAGGTTGAATACAATAATACTAAACAGGAATTAGGACTGTCCTATCCCTGGTTTCCATTTTGAATAAATAGGTCACTTACATACGATTCATCAGTGTATATATATATAGATATATATATATATACATGCTGCCACAACTTTCCCTAAGCTTTTCTATGGTATTTATGGTATTAGGAATCCTAATACTTAAAATCTGTGATTCCAATCCTTAGAAGGTACTTGCACAAACCCCTCCAAACCAGGAATTAACTTCCCTACACATCAATTTCAGTTTTTAACAGCAACTTACACTTACATACTCGTAACATGTTATCTTTAGCATAATTCTTAAATTTCACACCTACTAATACAACTTTTAACCTCTTAGAGACTTCTCATAGAGTAGCTAGACCAAATCCTGGCTGAGGAACAGCTCCTTACCTCAGGTTTCGAAGCTTTCATAGCAGCGTTTCCAATTCGGCAGCTCCACCAAGCCCAAAACGCAAGCTGCCAACTTCTTCTTCAACCAAACCTCCACCAGCCTAGAGAGAGAAAGAGGAGGAAAGAAACGAAAAGAAAGAAGAGAGAGAGAGAGCAGGATACGTGGACATATGCTGTGACACACTGGACCTTTGCAAATTGCGAGGTTCGAGTGATTGGCCGTGTTCTGAGTTTTTCCAGACTTTCTGGTGGGTCGTTAACAGTGTTCCGACCTATGGCTCGCATCCCGAGAATTGTAGTATTTTATGTAGCGCTAAGCTCACTAAAGAGTTGGACTTAGCCTACCCTCGGATTGCATTTTGCACGAGGTGTAACCGGTGACAGGTCGATGGTTGTACCGGTACACATTTTGTACCGGTACACCCTTGATGGTCGTACCGGTACACTTGTGGCAGATTTCAAACCCGAGCCTCGGGTTTGCGTTTTCGTAAGGGTGTGTTAACGACACTTTCCGCATGTCACGGTTACATTTTGGCGATCTGAAGCAGTTTGAACTAACAGGGAGGTTTTCCGCAAGTGCTGGCTCATCTAGTATTTTTTTTTGGTTTATCCCCACGGCCCTTTAGGCTTTTCTCCTGAGGCTTGCCTAACGCAAAAGGATAAGAGGTAAAGGGAGCTCTCTTGATTCTCTTGGGATTTCTTTTGGGCTTTTGGGTGGGATTTAAAGAGATTTAAAGCTTTATCTTTTCTTGTTTGGAGGCGATTTTCACCCATTGTGTAGGCTTTTGGGGAGCTTGGGTTTGCGGAGCCAGTTGAGGAAGTGTATCTTGGGTTATCAAGATGTTTACAGAGCTGTAGATTGAGAAGTTCAAGGGTAGAATCACCTTATTCCTTCCCCATAGATTGGTTTTTGAAGCCTTTCTCATACTAGATGAAAAACCCTTTGATTTGAGAGATTTTTAGGTCTTAGTCGTGGGCGGTTTGTTTTTAGGGCTTTTGGATGCTTGATTTGATTGGTTATTAGAAACCTTCCTTCTAGGATGAGTTGGGTAAGGGATTTAGCTCTTTTTTGGAGAGCTATGAGATAGATTTTTGCAATACATTGGGTTTGAGGTCTTTAGGACTTTTGCTTAAAATTGTTTTAAGTTTTGATCTTAGTAACTCGATTCGTTACATGCCATGTGTTTATTTCTTGTTCAGCTCAATACTTTAGGGTATTTTGAGGACTCCGGGGACAACTTTGTGTCGGCGGGATCGAAGGGACCCTACCGCGCGGTTCGGCTGGGGTTTGACCTAGAGACTACATATGAGAATTCATCATATATAGGGTTATTTATGTTCCGTAAATTTGAAAAAGGCATGACTCTATTCATTTATATGTATTTATTGATGGAATATTTAGGACAGCTTAAAAAGGGCCTTATGTATTATTATGTTGAATTTAGATTATGTAGTAGAGAGTTAGCTTGTAGGGGCCTTTAGTTGAATTTTGCATTTCTTATGAGACGTGAATTTCATGGCTTTCTATAGGTGTTAAATGGGCTTTGGTTATGCATTTAAAACTTAAAGTTCTATTTTGGAGACATTTGAACAAAAAGATGACCAAAAATTTGCATAGGAGGTATTGAACCACGGAATGCTTATGTGAACTAGGGAAGCTAATGTCATCAAGCGGCATTTGAGCTCGGGACATGTTGTGAACCTAGTGAGTTAGGGCCAATCGAGGATTGCGTTAACATAGGTTGGACATCAAAATCTTGCTAGTCGTCATACAAGGAGGCACTTGGGCGTCGGCAAGATTGGCTTAAAACTTCAACTTGTTTGACTTTAGACTAGATCTTTTCGGGAATGGCTAGTTTATGGATACCCTGTGTAGAAGGACATTTTGAGGGGTGGGGATACTTGAGATGCTGGACTATGCTTGCTTGCCATTATTCGTGGCTTCATTCGCACATTTTTTGTGTAGGGTCGCGTCCCTACAATGTCGACCTCGGAGTTAGCGTACTGCGACTTTTTACGTTCGGTAGTGCGGTTATGAGAAAAAACCTTACGAGGCCGAGTGGACAGGACACAAGTTTCAAGGATAGGGAATGTCGGGTACCACAAGGCAATTTAGGCGGCACAAAGCTGGGGACTCTCGGTGGTCCTGTGAATTTGGAAATGGAAGAATCGAACGGTGATTTGGGAAATATGGAAACAATCACTAATAGATAGTTAGTAGTTTGGGGAGTTTTACTTGGGCATCTTTATGAATTATTAGCATTTTGTAATTTAGTATAGCTTGGGCCAAATTTCATTATTTTGTAGTAATAGTAGCATACTCGGTTGTGTTTTGGATAAGTTACCCTTATGGCGATAAATTATGGCATCGTGAAGTTTACTATTGTCTTTTTAATGTTGACGACAATATTAGTATGAGCATCGCATATTTTTTACCTTTATAGATAGCGTTAGATGTACATTACCATAAATCATGCTTATTGGAGACATAGTAGCATAGCATTTCATTCATGCTTCTGTCAGCAGCTATTCTTGTTCGGCTATTTATTGCTATTATTTATTTGTATTTACCCTTACTTCTTTTGGGGGCATTAGTGGTTGGCATTTTGAGCTGGTCCAAGTAATGTGCCACTGGGAAAACTATAAATATAGTTCTTCATTTGCCGCTCTTTTTCGATGCTTTGTTACAGAAGTGCCTTTCCATCAGGTGGGCAGGGAATCGCGGGGAAGGATTGCTTCGATCGCTAGACTATCCTTCCGGGACGGTTTGCTAGGTTAGGTTACTCTCGCATTTTTCGTTTTCTTTTGGCGGAGCAGGTTGAGAGGTTCTACCAGTGTATTTAGAGGGGACACACCAGTTTTTTAACTTTTGGATGACGATTTGTATATTATGTTTTCTTTATTTGTTTAGGGCTTACCTTCTTTACCTTTGGTGTTAGGATTGTAGGACTTTATCGCTTCTGAATATATTAGCTGTTTCATTGATTTCTGTCTGTCTTCTAATTGTTTATTTTACTGCTTCTCGCTAGTAACGGCATAGGAGACATATGGCGGGTACTGGGCACGCTACCGGAGGGGCCTCCGCGGATCCGGGGCGTTGATACTGGGCAGGGGGGGGACCAGGTTTAAGGGGATAAGGCTGAAAAACTGCAACTTAATCCCTTAAAAACCAAAAAGTGCATTGCAGCCTTGCTGTTTACAATTTGGTCCCTGCACTTTACAATTCAGTCCCTGCACTAACAACAAGCTGGCAGCAGCAATTTGAAGCCTTTTTACACGTCTTGTTCGCTTCGAACACTTCTAATCACTTCCAAATTATGTCAAATAACCTCTACAAGCTGCCAATTTAATTTGGAAACAATTAATTTTCGTTTTGGCATTATTTTGATCAATTTGATCAAGATTTGCCGCGAAATCAAAATCCGACATATTACATCCAAGCATCTCCGAAATCTGCTATTAACTATTCTCGCACTTCCAAAATAATTTGGAGGTACTACAATTAACATTCATAGCTCACTTTGATCGCGTAGGTCAAAGTTAGCGTCATAATCCGAAAATCCCCTTTCAAGTTCATTTCGCGCCCGATTGGTGCCCGAACACTCAATTACCTCCAGAGATCATTCCCACGCGTCCAGAAACACTCTGGAATGATGCACATCTAATTCAAACTTCACTTTAATCTTCTATATCAAAGTTAGCATCGCAACCCAAAATTTTGCGTATATTACATATATATATATATATATATATATATATATATATATATATATATATATATATATATATATATAGTAGGTCTTGTGTGCTATTAGGAGCATGGAGGCCTTTGTGCTCCTAAGCCGTTTTCGATAATGGAGCTTCCGAATCGACGATCAGTTCTGTCAGACTTGATCTAGTATATTTGATGTATCTAGAAAATAAATTTTACGATTTTTCGATATCATTTACCTAGCGATCGAAAAGGTTCAAAACAACGGTTGAAAATAAAAATCTCACAAAATGTGGTGATATAGCAATAAAATTTTCGATCATAGATATTGATATTGTTATAAATAGTATAAAGAATTTTCTATCAAAATTTCATCTGGTTTGCTTCTACACCGTTAAATTTGCAAATGCTATACATCAACCATTAAAAATTATTGATTTTGAACCCTTTCGATCGGTAGGTAAATGATTTCAAAAAATCACAAAATTTATTTTCTAGATAGTTCAGATATGCTAGATTATGTGTAACATATCGCATCCCCGTAAGTCGTACTGAGTTTCGTCGAAACAAGCGGAGCGCGGAGTCGGATGAGTTGCAATGGGTTCTAAGTGCTTTAGAACCTTGGTATAGAGTGAAAAGACCCAAGAGAGCAAAAGTAGAGAAAACTGGCTAAGTACCAGAATTTGAGCTCTCGGGGTCTGGTCCCTCAAGGAAGGACCGGTTCCCTATGCGAGAAAATTGGCTAAGTCCTGGAAAACTAGCTCTCGAGGTCCAGTTCCTACGGGGAGGGACCGGTCTCCGTATGCGAGAAATGCCCAGTGAGGGCTGTTGTGAATTATGGAATTTTGAGGGGTTTAAGTGCAAAAGAGTATGTGTGGGTGTAACATACCGAACTTCGAAAATCATGAAGTCACTGTGTACATTTAAATGTTTCCGGTGAGGTTGCGGTGTAATGTAACATACCGGATTTTAAATATAAAAGTAAAAATAAATAAAAATAGTATGAGATACTATTTTATCTGATTTAGAGAAGCGAAATATAGGTTGGGAGTGACCTGTGCTGAAATCGGAGCGAAAACAGAAGATTTAAAATTTTCTGGGAGAAACGGGGCAGATAAATTCGCAGAAAATGCACAGTTTCAGAAAATTATGAAAATTGAAGAATATGTCAGAAATATTTTTATGAGGCTAGATTTAAAGTTTCATATTTTTCTGACACCCGNCGTGTTCGGCTCGTTGACGTCCCTAGTCAGGGGCACCTCAATCCCAAAAAATAATATGGCTGAGAGAATATTTTTGAAGAGCTTAGAGGCGAGGGGGTCTCCATATATTTTTATCTTTTATTTTTTGAGAAATTATAATTGTGTGCTCCAAAAAAGAGTGCAGATCTTACTCCCCTTATTCTATAATTGATAAAAATTTAAATAATTTGTAATAGAAAAAATTAATGTGATAAGTAAAAAATTAATGATTTTTAGATTGAGTGAATATAAGATATACACTCCATTTTGAAATATACCAATGACATTACTCAATTTTTTAAATTTGATTAAATTACACCCCTGGTCCGTAAACTAGGAAGCACATGACACCTAGATCCGTAAATTTTAATTTACTATAATTCTCGACATAGATATTTTAAATTATTATTAAAATTAAATCCCCCGATCTGATTAAATAAACTTAACGGTGATGCATTACTGATTTATCAGTGGTAAGATAATATTGTGATTAATGGCTTGGCAATAACTAAGATGCTATATTATTGCATGATCGACAAAAATATTAACATTTACTAAATTGAACTCTGGGATTTAAGTGCAATAATTAAAAAAAAAAAACAAGCAAAAAAAATATAGCAAATTAAAAATTTGAGGACCAAAGTGTCACCAACTCATTGGGTGAGGACCAAATATACATTTTATCCTTTATTTTTTTATTTATTTATTTTTAGGACTTTACCAAACAGAGGCTACCGCCGATTAGCCGACGCCATAACGCGGACGAAGAAGACCGGCGAAGTTGCGGAGGAGGGAGAGAAACCGTTGCCTGCACCCGGTGCACCCGTACACCCGGTGCACCGCGCGCCGCAAATTTGTCCGTCCCATCTCATGCTCCAATCCCGTCCGTGCTCCAAAATCAGAAGAAACTCTGATGGCAATCGAACGGCGGGGGTTGAAGTATGAGATGAGATGGATGGTTCTCCGAGCGCGGCGCACCGGGGGTACGGATGCGCCGGGCGCACGCAGTCTTTTCTCACGACGAAACCCTAGCTCGTCAAAATCCGTATACGGTTCCCACCGAAACCCTAAGCCCTAATCCTCTTTTCTCGGTCTTTTTCGTCGATTTCGATCGCTTTGAGGTTTCGATCAAGCCGTATCTTCTCGCTTATTTGAATCGCCCTGGTAATGATTCGATTTTTGTTTTTTCATGCTAATTTTTGGTATATGCTTTTTTTTTATTATTGATTTGGACTAGTTTGGCAAGAATTTGATATATTTATGGTGTTCTTGTGCAAGAATTCGTATTGATGTATATTATTAGGAGGTTAGAAACAATGGATTTTTTTTTTTGATCTTTTCTTTTCCATTTTGTGGTAAGTATAGGTAAAAATGCCGCAAAAAATGAGAGTAGGAAGAGAGATTACATGTAAAAAAAAAAAAAAAAAAAAAAAAAAGAAGAAGAAGAAAAAGAGAAAACAAGAAATTAGAGCTATAATAGCTTAGAATTTTGATGTTTGTTGGTTGTTGAGAAGAATTAATGATGTCAAATGGTTAAGGTAGATGAGAATCGGAGATGATTATTCGATACCTGATGTCAAATGGTTAAGGTAGATGAGAATCGGAGATGATTATTCGATACCTCTCGTTCCAAAGAGTCCTCCATAATGGGGATTCGAAGGCATCGACTAGGTACCGACTGTCCCTAGAGCAAGTGGCAAAGGATTTGGTGGTTGGTACCCGAGGTTCCAAGTTCGAATCCTAGTTGATTCACATTTCTAGCTAAGTTTATTTCTAAATGAAATAAATGAAGCGGGTAGCTTGCTACCTATCTCTCAAAAAAAGGAAAAAAAAAAGAAGGCATAGACTAGGAAACAAGTTATAAAATACTGTTTTTTCAGCATAGGTTAAGTTTATGTTAGGATTTGGTTAGATTTGTATATTAATTCTAGTTGGATAATGATTAATATTTAAATCTATTGGAGTTAAATTAAGATTTAAATATTAATTAGAGTATGAATCCAACTAGATTAAGATAAATATTTAAATCTATTGGAGATAAAATAAATATAGATTTAAATGTTAATTAGAGTAGAAATCCTAATTGAACTAGGATTTACGTACGTTTTAGAGAATGCATTATAAAAGCACTCTTTGGGATGCTTTTGAAGTAGAGAGTACGGTAAGAGAGAGTACCTTCTTGGGTGAAACCGTACCAGGAGAGAGAAAATAATGGTTGCATGCATCTAGTGCATGGGTGCATGTGAGAGAGAAAAAAAGAAAGTTGTCTTCTTTGTGGGTTTATAGAAGACGAGCTAACGGTAGGAGAGATTCAGAAAAACGGCTCGGGTTGTAGCTACTCTATGCAGAAGAGGAGTCGGGTGTAATCTTCTCTTATTTAATTAATCTTATTTTATCCGCATAGTTTCTTGTGATTATATCAGCTTCTGCTGAGGAGATGAGTTTATGGTAAAAACTAGATTCGACGCTTCCGTTGCGGAATCCCAACAATCGGTACCGGATCAACAGCAGTCGGTATCAGAGCGGGTTGCGGATTCACAAAATCCAGTACTAGCGCGAGTATCGGATTCCCAACAATTGGTATCAGAGCCGAAGGTTATTGATTTGTGGGAGAGATCGACGGAGATGACTACGAAATTCAAATCAAGAAGTTTGACGGCAAGAACAATTTCAAATTGTGGTAGATTAAAGTACGGGCGATCCTCGTACAACAAGAATTGGATGAAACGTTGAGCGGGAAGGAGGCGAAGCTGGCGGAGGTCACGGATGTGGAATGGACGAAGATGGAGTGGAAAGCGTTGAGTACGCTTCATCTATTATTAGTAGATGAGGTTCTTTACAATGTAGCCAGCGAGACGACCCCGGCGAAGTTGTAGAAGAAATTAGAAGATCTGTACATGACCAAGTCCCTGACGAACATATTGTATTTGAAGCAGCGACTGTTTACGGCAGATGCAGGAAGCGGCGAGCCTACACGAACATCTGAACGAGTTCAACAAGATGGTGGCCTAGTTGACTAGCATCGGAGTCAATCTGGATGACGAAGATAAGGCGCTGATTTTACTATCTTCGCTACCAACGACATATCAGCATTTGGTGACCACGTTGCTTTATGGTAAGGAGACCATATGAGTGGAGGCGGTCACGGCGGCACTTCTTTTGAATGAGATGCGGAAGATGACTCGGGAGTTCGGCACGCAAAGTTGGGATGTATGGTTGGTGGTGAGTGCGAAGAAGAAGGTGACAACATCGGCGATCGGAGATTGACAGAAGAAGCCGTTATCCGAGGTGGAGTGCTTTTACTGTCATAGGAAATGGCATATTATAAAGTGCAATTGTCGAAAACTTCAGAATGATCTGAAGGAGTTAAAGCGACAGAAGGAGAAAACTATCGTGAAGCAGGATGAGACGGTATGAGCGACAGCGCAGGCGGCAAAATCGGAGACGATCGATTCTGATGTACTATATGTGACGACCAGAGGTGCTAAAATTTCGGATGATACGTGGGTTCTCGATTCGGTGTGTTCCTTTCACGTATACCCGGAGAAGAAGTCTTTTGACACCTATAAGGCAATTAAGGGTGGAAGGGCTCTGATCGGGAACAGGACGGCGTGCAAAGTTTTGGGAGTCGGCACGGTGAAGATTCGAATGCATAATGGGGCCGTGAGTACGCTGACAAGTGTGCGGCACGTTCCTGGTTTGAAGCGAAATTTGATCTCATTAAGGGTGTTGGATTCGAAGGGTTGCGATTTTTCAGCTTCAGGTGGAGCTATGAGAGTCCGAAAGCGAGATCGGATTGTGTGCGAGGTGAACAAGCGTGGGAACTTATACGTTCTGAGCGGAAGTACAGTCAGAATGAGAGTGAAGGCGGTTTGGGTTCCAAAAGTTCGCGGAGGTGTAGTCGCTCGAGGCAGAGCGGCGGATGCGGTGACATCGAGCGAAGGAGACAAGCTCAAGATAGAGCTTGCATGGTGAGCTCGACGCAGCGGTTGAAAACTACAAATTCAACCAAGGTGGAGAATGTTAGGATTTGGTTAGATTTGTAGATTAATTCTAGTTGGATAAGGATTAATATTTAAATCTATTGGAGATAAATTAAGATTTAAATATTAATTAGAGTATGAATCTAACTAGATTAGGATAAATATTTAAATCAATTGGAGATAAAATAAATATAGATTTAAATGTTAATTGGAGTAGGAATCCTAATTGGACTAGGATTCGCGTACGTTTTAGAGGATGCATTAAAAAAGCACTCTTTGGGATGCTTTTGGAGTAGAGAGTACGGTGAGAGAGAGTGCCTTCTTGGGTGAAACCGTACCAAGAGAGAGAAAGTAATGGTTGCATGCCCCTAGTGCATGGGTGCATGTGAGAGAGAAAAGGAGAGAGTTGTCTTCTTTGTGGGTTTATAGAAGACGATAGAAGGGTAAGAGAGATTCAGAAAGAAGGCTCGAGTTGTAGCTACTCTATGCAGAAAAGGAGTCGGGTGTAATCTTCTCTTATTTAATGAATCTTATTTTATCCATATATTTTCTATTTTAGTTTTTTTCTCTTTTGTGATTATATCAACGTCTGCTGAGGAAACGGGTTTATAGTAAAAATCCGATTCGACGCTTCCGTTGCGGAATCTCAATAATCGGTACCGGATCAACAGCAATCGGTATCGGAGCGGGTTGCGGATTCACAAAATCCGGTATCGGTGCGAGTACCGAATTCCCAACTGTTTAAAGGTGCTATTTTTATGCAAAGGTAAGGGACAATTAATATCTCGATCAAAAACTCTCGTTGCCGCCCAATAATTAACAAGATTACGCACAATCGAACCTTTACACTCTATTTCATTGTGCCCTTTACTGAATCTGTTGATTTGAGGTTTTGAAAATGCTGAGCCGTGTTTGCTTGTTTGGAGCTTCTGCAGAGTTACCGCACGAGTAATTATGTTCAAATAAGAAATAATATTGGAAGTTCCTAAGTTGCTATCTAGCGTAGCTAGAAGCAGAAGTTTCAAACTAGCACTTCTGCTATTTGAGCTGCAGAAGTTGCATTGCCTCTTGCAAACAACCAGCCTCCTCCTACTTTTCATGTAGAGAAATTATTCTAGCAGCCACACAAGCACTTTATATTTGTCTATTTTTGACCTTTTTGTTTTTATTGGATCCATCAGGTTGAAGAATTTCTGCACTGGTAACTTTTTTCTTTCTGTATACCTTGACACAAACTATTGTTTCACTAAAACAATACAATTTTAGGTAAACTTTACAAGAAGTTTGCATATCAAACTATTTTCTACCCTAGAGATATTTTTAGTTCATAAAATGAAGAACGGTGCATTGCAGTAAAGTTTACATAACATCTAGAAAATTAATATACCAGAATGTAAACTGGATGTTAGATACAGCGCATTCCCACATAATAATGTCTGTATCTACGCGTATTCAACTGTAGGATGTAGCCTCTTGTCTGCTTCATCAACTTGTAAATTTACAAGCCCTCAAATTAGGTTGCTTTTATGCCAATCAGCAAAATTTTGTAGATGTATGATTAATTGCAGAGAAACCCTCCTTGTCTTGCAGTAACAATGTAGAGTGTTTAGTTAGAGAACAGATTGCATAGCCTTCTCGCATTCCGCTTGAAGTCCAGAAACATGTGGATATACCTGCTTGGTTTCTAATACCATCTTAACAATTGCTTGTATACTTTTGCAAACCCCTAGTGTTAACACAACAGGATAGTAAGTGAGGATTTCATGTGATCACTCATTAAGCATGGTGTTTCTGGTTTTCTGTTGCTTTCACATATCAATAATAGCAAATCGGGTGGGCCAGAGAAGAGGAACTTATGGTACCAAAGAGTAGGTGGCAACAATAATGGTTGCTGGCTGATAAGAGGAGTAAAGGTGGGGTTGTTTTAGGTGAAATGAAAGTGCCAAGAGAGACATGATGGAATTATTGTTTGCATTCGAGTAGGCTAAACTGTAGGGAGTGGGATGATATTGTGTCAAAAGATTCAGGGAACATAGTGCCAAGTGTGTGTTACATGAGAGTAGTTTGCGGAAAGGTGGCGGCATTGAAGGAAAAGAGTGTTATGACCAAGGCACAGAGGAGTGACAGAAGAGGCGGCAATCATGGTTTGCAGTACTTTGAAGAGACTAAGATATAAGAATTGCAAGTAAATTGAAATAAGAGACAGTCATAGTTGTATTGAATGTTGAGGATGAAAAGTTTTCTCGACAAAGTTGGTTATCATAGTTCAAGAGAGCAGTCAGGGGAGAGAATAATTTGGCTGTGTTAGATTTCTCTGAATTGGTACGGAAATGTGGGCAAGATGAGGTGGTAAAAATACTAGAGTATGTAGGGAGCTATGGTCGGATTGTTGTTGTAGATAGTGTTTAATTAACGGGAAATAAGATGTGAATGGATGGTGTAGTATGGCTGTAATACTAGCTCATTACCTCTTGGTATATACAATGCGCACAGGATAGTCTGCTTTGTTTGCAGTGGGTATTCTTTCAGACTAAAAGAAAAAAAGTAGATGAGTTTGGATTTTAATCTTCAATTTGTATAAAGGGAGGAAGTTATTCGAAGGAGGAAAAAAAAGCAAAAGTGAAGTGAATAAATTAGGATTCAAATATTCAGTTTGCATAACAGAGGATACAATAAAAAATATTAAAATAAAACTGTTCTTCACGGCTTTGTGGTGACATCAACTGCCACAGTGACTCTCTTGGGTGCTTTATTATGGTAGGTCAGCATAGCTTGTTAAATTTTCCGAAATTAGACTTGAAATTTCTGCATTGATCGAACATTTGAGACCCAACCATACTTTCATGAAAACAATGATGGATTTTCTGTATAATTTTTCCGAGGTTAATGTTAGTTTTTTCTTTTAGTTGATGTTCATAGATTTTATCTTCCTCTGGAATTGCTCTTCCGGTGCTAGAACTAGAATAGGCTATGCTTGGCGAGATCGCAGCTATAGGGCAAAGAATATCTCGAACTATTACAAATACCGGATTTGAGGTGACCACAGGTTGCTGTGGAGGGTCTATTTCAATGACACCATTACATGGTTCGTGTAATTTCTTAATCGTATGCTTTCTTGGCTGCATATGTTTTCTTAATTCAATAGCCAATTTTTGCTCTTCAGCGTATTGTATTTCCAAATCAAATTGAAGTGAATCTTGTCAATATTCCTACAGACAACACTACAACAGTCCAGTCTAGTCAGAGCCGCTGTATGCATGGGCCTAGTATGCCTCATTTTAAAATGAGGCTCCCAAAGCTTAAAGCTGCATATGCCCAGTTATTAGAAATACTGGATTTGTTTGGGTTCATGAACGTCTAGTTCAGCACATCTCTTTTGTCTATTAAAGTGGCAAGTGCTAATTGGTTGACAGGGCGTTTGAACGGGTGTCTACAGCTGTGTGCTATGCGCGATTCTCTTGGAATATAATAAATTGCCTTGCAGGTGGAATGTAACATCAAAAACATATGATCATGTGGATCTTTCTGTTGAATATAAATATTAAAATCATCGCTCTTTGGTAGTTTAGGCTCTTGGAGAATAACGATCGTTTCATATTATTCAACAGGACATCAGAGCAAAAGGTTCTGAGTTTAAGTCCTGCTAGGCTCTTAGCGTTATTTAATTCTCTCATTTAATTCATGCCCACGTCTTGAGCCTATTAATGAGTTTTAAGCCTAGATGTAAGGAAGAGTGTCAAATATAAATAGTAAAAGCACCGTTCTCTGGTAGCTTAAGATTTTGAAGAACAACCTAGAATTAATCGCCTAGGTTGCAATCATGAAAACTCCTGTTTGGATGTGTAAATATCATGGTCAATACATCTTTCTCTGCTTCCTCGAGGGACTTGAGAAATGGTTGATTGGAAGTATGAAGGGATATCTACAGCCATGCAGTGTGTATGCCTCGGAATGCGATAAAATCACTTCATAGGTGAAACACATTATTTTGAAAAATCCTCACTATGAGGACCTTGCAGTGGAGAAAAAGCTCCTATGTTGTAGCTAGAAAAATACCTTCAGAACACACAAATTATCACTTGATAATTTGTTCTGACATTCAAACTGTCTCATTTAGGATCTTAATTAGTGTTCAATTATCTACATTAGCATGTTTGGTCTGATTATTGTGTTGAAATAGCTGATTCCTGCTTTCGTCAAGAAATGATAGTTAATTCCAGCACTCACTTTGTGGCAGGAGAAAGACTCTGGAAGAGATTATATATCCATCATATAATAGAGATTTGAAGTTCAATAATCTCTTGAACATGATTGTTGGATATCAATTCAATTTCAGATCTTATTAACTTAGAATTTGGTAATTAGAGAAGAAAAAAGAAGAATCGCTTCCGCGCAGTGTGATATTCAATCTCTGTTCTTTATTTTTCTCTGGATTTCTTTGTAACTGTCCATGTTTTTACTCCAATAATTGTCAAAGAGACACGTAACCGTAAATTAGAAGATGCATGAGATTAGCTTTTGAAGGCTTCTCGAAGTAGGTTTCATTTTGTTCTTTTCCCTTATCGGATGTGATAATCTATTCGATTCTATTCAAAATTATCTTTGTGGCATCTTTTGCAGGAAAACATGCAGAGAATTCTCCAGCAACTCCGCAATTTTCTAGTGAAGATGATTTTCTCTCTATGAGCTACATTAATACAGTTCTAAGGATGCTGTCCACTGTAAGGTAACTCCACATCTAAGCCGGTTATTCTGTTTTACTTTCACACTGAAAAGCCCGTTTACAATTTCCAATGTTGTTATTCTTTGTTTTTCATCACTCAAAAGCAAGAACAGAGAGGTACAGAAGAGCAGAGAATAATTTTTCTTTCTCAAATTCGACAACATGGTTTTCGAGGAACATATGAGTTTCAAATAGAAAACTGTAAAAAGAACAACAGCACAAAAGGAGAACAAAAATAGAGACCTCCAAATTTCTCCTAAGGACAGAACCTCTGCCTGCATGAGTGGCAGGTGATCTCCAGGCAAGCGGGGCCGACCCTCCGCGTCGACATCTCCTTCATCCTCTCCACCCGCTCGACCTCCTCCCGCGCCCTCTCCCACACCGCCCTCGCTCGCGCGAACTCCTTCTCCGCCAACTCCAGCTCCCTCCGCGTGAGCTCCCGCACCCTCTCGGCATACGCCTTCTCGGCCGACGCGAGCCTTATTTGCTCCGCCGTCTGCTGCCTAAGCGCTTGAACACTTCTCTCGCCGATTCTAGGCTTCTCATGCAAAGGTGGCGGTTGCGGTTGCGGTTGCGGTTGCAGTTGCGGTTGCGGCTTCTGTCCGACGCTGATCGAGAGGCTCAGATCGAGCTGGGGATGGTCAGTAGCGTCGTCGTCGGTTTTCGCCTCAGGGACGGGCGTGTTGTTCGGAAATTCAATTGAGGGTTTGGGTAGTAGTAGTAATTGGAGTTCACTTCCACTCTCCTCTTCTTCCATAGAAAGTTTTTGAGGAAACTGAGAGGAGGAAGTTGAAATTCTTTGTTACGAGTTGTGTTACTATGGGGTTTTTCATGTCTCTCTCTCTCTCTCTCTTTATATATATTTTACTTGGTTTACCTGTGGTGGTTAATTTACCATAATGCCCCTGCTTTGACCTAGGGGGTGAATCTTTGTCGAAGTGATGAACACTTTGTTGCACTCATTTGATATGGTAAAACCACGAATCTCTCTTTTGAAAAAAGGTTTCAAATCAAATTGATGAACCAAACAAATGAATGGAATCTTTTTTTTTTCATATGGTTTTTGGGGAGAGATTTCTCTTTGCTTAGCTTTGCTTTGCTTTGCTTTTGTGTGCACGTTCTATAGTTCTTTGGCTCTTTATGGGTTGGCAATAGTAAAGAGTGAAATGATTGCGTTGGCACGTGCACGAGTTGGAGTGGAGTTACATGTTACATCCCCAAAAATATAAAAAAAAATAAAAATAAAAATAAAAATAATTTTTTAAAAAAAAAAAAGTGAAAAAAAGAAAAAAAAAATAGAGTTTGAATGGGAGGGTTGGTGTGGAGCTTTTCTTGGTAGGCCTAGGTTGTCTGCCCCCGTACGGAGGAGGCTAACATTCTTCATATTCATGGAGTCAAAACTCATCTAGAGCTTACTGTTTTGTTTCCTCATGTTTGTTATGATGATAACAAGGTATGCTACTTAGGAAGTTTCTGGGGTTCTTCACATAATTTTTGCTTTTTTATTGTCCCAAATCTGTTGTATATATAATTTTTTGGAGGATTGCTATTTCAGTATGGCTGTTTGAAGAAGCTCCGATGATTATTCAAATAAAACTTTCGCCACTGCTACTTGATGAAGTTGGAACCCGTTGTATAAGTTTGGAAGCTTCTATATTTTGGACCAAACATTTATTTTAGCCTTTTGTTCTAACCAACAGTTATATATTTTTTGCCGTCTAAATATATGAGTTATTCTTCTTAAGTTTAGAAGTTGTTATGCAAGTTAGACCAAAATGTGGACATATTGAAGCCAGAATACTAGTTTACGTGATAATCCAACTTCATCAAGTAGAGTTTTTTTTTTTTTTTTTTTTTTTTTTTTTTTTCAGATCAAAAGTTGACTTTAGCTTTCTCTCCAACTAACCAAAAGCTTTATACTTTTATGTGCTTAATATGTAACTTTTGCTTCTCAAATAGAATAGTTGTTACCGATCATCTCTAGAGCAAGTAGTAAAGAACTTTATGATTGATGCCTAAAGTCTTAAGTTCAACACCTAGTTTATATTTCTAACTAAGTTCAATTTCTAAAATGATCAACGAATCGGCAGCATATTACCATTCCCTCGGGAAAAAAAAAGAAAAAAAAGTTAGATAAGTTATTATAGAAACTGGACCAAACAGGTGTATATATATATATATATATATATAGAATTGAGCTAGAATACTTTTACAAGTATTACCCCCATGATGCGATCAAATACTATTCCACCTACCACCATCTACCACCATCTACCACCATCATCTCAACCTCACATCTGTCCATCCAATGGCTAAAAACTTAAAAGCACTACTCACATAATACTTTTACAAGTATTCTACCTCAACTATATATATATATATATATATATATATATATATATATATATATATGAGAGAGAGAGAGAGAGTGAGAGAGAGAGAGAGAGAGAGTTGAGCTGGAATACTATCGGTAGCAAACGGGCTCCGTTGCCACCCATTTGTTTTCGATGATGGAGCCTCCAAATCGATGATCGGTACCGTTGAACATAATCTATACCACTTGAAATATCTAGAAATCAAATTTCTTATTTTTCCGATATTGTTCTCTTGTCCATCAAATGGGCATAAAAAGGAACGGCTGCAAATGAATATCCACTAAAAAGTGATGATAGGAATTTTATAATCATGATCGAGAGTATAGATCTTGTTCTAAATAGTTTAAAGAATTTTCTAACCAAAATTCAATTGATTTGGATAGCTTTACACCGTTAAACATGAAAACACATGATATCTACCATTAAAATTATAAATTTTGAAATTCTTTGATAATTAGGTCAATGATATCGAAAAGATTTGAAATTTGGTTTCTAGATACTTCAAGTGGTATAGATCATGTTTAACGGTGCCGATCGTCGATTCGAAGGCTCCATCATTAAAAACAAATGGGTGGTAACGGAGCCCGGTTGCTACTGATAACATTCCAGCTCAACTATATATATATATATATATATATATATATATGTCTGCAACAGTATGCGAGGGAGTTGATTGAACTTTCTATTCTTGATAAAGAGATGGTGTACTAATCTAATAAACACTCATTCATTTGTTACATGATTTTGCAACTGTTTTTGTCAAGATAGGTATGTACTTGAAAATTGAATGCTTGAGTAGACTACTTGCTCGATCACATCAATCTCCTGTGTTCATTAGTAGGAAGGGATAATCTAAGGCAATAATATGATCATACCATTCTTTCTTAAGATTGATGAAATGCTCAAGCACTTAATAATTATTCATAATTATGTAGAACAATATGCAATAAATATGCACATATATCGCTTTCGATCGTCGAAATATCAAACTCATATCAGGATAAATCAAATTATCGTACGATTTGGGTCAGATTCAAATCGATCGGCTAACGGGGTCCATCGACAGCCCTAGTAGCCCATGATTGATCTATTCCTCAAGATTTGAGATATCCAATTTGTACATAACATGGTTACAAAAGAAAAAGGTTAATGTGATTGTGATTACTACTACACCACCACCATGAAATCATCACATCACAAATAAAGGGGAGGAAAATAAAGCTGCTGGATCCCTCCCTACTTTGATTCCTCAAGCATTTCATCACCCCAATCTCTCTCCCAAAGGGGTTGTTGGTTAGTAGCTTTTCAGTGAGGGAAAGCTGCTTACAGCAGGGGAGACATGAAGCATGTGTGAGGAGAGAGAGAGAGAGAGAGAGAGAGAGAGAGAGAGAGAGGGGGGGAAGCCCACCACTATGTTTAGGCTCTTGCCTTTGGCTCATCCTCTCCCTTTGGTATAAATTTTCACTACTAGTCCCCTACTTTTACATTAAGTTTCACTCACTTCTGTCGTCGAATTGTTACTTTAGGTATTCAAAATACCACCTAGTGTGCATCGACACATGCATGCACCGTAGGTTCAGCAACAATTCATTCGTCTTATGTGATCAGTCCATGCACTCAAATTTTGGACAGAGAAAGAGCTGCAGCACAATCAACGATTTGAATTGAAACATGAGATGAGATTGGACGGAAAGCTAATGGTTGTGTGGGGCAACGGTGAACGAATGCGTATGTTGCAAGCAGAGACCGAAGCGAAACAATTCGAACAGCTGGCGATGTAAAACGCGGAACTTGAAAATTGAAGGACCAGAGTGAAATTACCCCTCCCTTTCTTAAGTCCCAAAACAAGGAGGAGAGGGCAGATTGATGTGGGGTAAGTGAAAGAAAGGCTCTCCCTTTTGGACAATGATTTATGCATCATGGTCTCCCACTAACTACTAAGAGTCAGTGCAATTCAAATAAAATGTCTTGGTCCCCACCCCCTCTCCCTTCAACACTTTAACTTTACAGAGTAATTGAATTGTTACCCATAACCTGTTGATGTAGAACCAGCCCCATTTGAGCTTCTCCTTGTTGTGGTCCTTCACTACCCTGTTCCACTCCTGCACTGTGGTACACACGCATACTCGCGCGTACGTACGAGGCTATCCGACGGCTCAGAGACAGCTGTTCGACCGACTGACTTTTATGACGGAGGCCGATAGGCTGTCGATATCAACCCGGTTCGGACTCATCATGGAGAGTGCCAGAAGTTTTCGCATAGTGGGCTTCGTCTTGGATGGGCCATTGTCTTATGCAGTGGCAGTCCAATAGTGGGGCCCACGTCGTCGGTCGGCCCAGAAAGATGGATCCTAGGATCTAGCTACTAGATGTTCAAAATTTGAAAAACAAAATAGATTTAATTTGGCTTCTATTCAACACTTGTTTATAAGGAACAAACTGAGACGAAGAAGTAGCAGTATTACAACAATGGAAGCTAAGATGGTATGCTCTTACAACATTGAAGTGCTAAGCGGCACCCAGATACAGTTGGGTCAACCAAAACCAACCTTTAACACTTAAGTAATCGCGGTTATGCAACTAACATGGATGAGGAAGGAAGCCTGAAAAGGCATTCATTTGGATGCGTCGGGAGATGATGCTCGTCTTCTTCTAACAATCTCTTGAATCTGTTCAGGTGTGAGAATCACTGCAGGGCTCTCAAAATTAGATTCTTCCAACAGTTTGTGCAGCTGCATCAAGAATTTTAGAAAAAAAAAATTTATTCGCTTCAACACTGCATTGTTAAGATGATGCCGAAATATTGCTTGAGCTGCAGAGTGCTCAAGTAAGATCTTCCAACCCTAATAGATGCACCGACTCGATTTCCATATTCAAAATCACTGTGTAAGAAGCTTTCAATGGATTTTCATGTTATCCATTAGAAATTCTCATCACTGTGTAAGAAGCTTTCAATGGATGTTCATATTATCCATTTGAAATTCTCATGAGAGAGAGAGAGAGAGAGAGAGAGAGAGAGAGAGACATACAATGTCAAAGACTGCACGTTGTTCATCTGGCCGATACTTCCGCATTTGTTTCAACATCTCCAGTTGCTGCAAAGAATTCATTTCCAAGTTTAATTTTCAGCGACTAAAAGGAAAATGAAATGTATATAGTTTTACCTGCTCTTGCAACTTTTGTTGAGCATTCATTTTATCTTCAAACTCATCTGGTTCGAGCTCGGCCTCATCAATGGCCATCTCTTCTCTGTCATACTAAACTAGCATCAAAGGCCAAGCTATAGCGCGTACGTGGAGTTCACGTTTTTGATACGTAAAAGACAAGAAGAAAATCAGAAAGTGTAGATTGCACTGCTGCTCGCCGAGATTTCCGGCAAGTTCATCACTGGTCCTTGAAACCAGTATGAGACTTCAATAAGTGTTCCAAGTAAGCCCTCTCCATCATCTTCCATGGAATGATGGCAAAGCTGACATGGCTGTCACGCTGCTGCTACACCACCATAACATTGCTTACTAAGCTTAAGATGGTGTGCCTGTGACATCAACTTTGTCATCACTCAACTCAATCTAACTCTCCGTGTCAGCAATCCAACATTTGCTCAACTCAATCTAACTCTCCATGTCAGTAATCCAAGATGGATGCCATGTAACCTGACGTTGGTGCCGGGTCAGCTTCACTGTTAGCTAACTTAATTAGAGATGAAAGATAGGGCTTACTTGGAATGAATCAAGGTTCTCGGTGCCCCTTTAAATATAAATAGGGAAGCGACCAGGCAAAACCTATTTTGTATAAAAGACTCAAAATTCGTAAGTTTGTGACAGCTTAAGAACCAATCCTAGATGTTGTTAGTTATAAAACGAGGATGCACCAAATCATAAACATCTGCTGGCATCAACCTGCAAATTAAGTATACAAGAAGGATCCATAGCTCTAGTTTCTCATTTTGACAGCTAACACTAGACAACTTTTTAGAAACTCATATTTCTAAAAGCAGCATAGTAACTTGTGTGTTGATGCTAAGAATAAAAAGAATGATAAAGAGTATTAGCAAATAATGACGGAAACATCAAAGAAGTTCGGCCTCATGGGTTACATTGAATAAGTAAAGATGTGAAGGCCAAGCCAAGAAGCAGCAGGAAATGCATGAATTTCTGAACTGATAGTGTAAATTGAAAGGCACGTAAATTAGATATCAAAGCATTGAAAAAGTAGTTAAGTGGAAATACATTTGTGATTATATATGTTTTATTGAGGAGGTAGATCGTAGATGCCCTCATAGTTTCAAAACTTGCAAATTTTTATGCTACAATCAAATTATGTTGCTGTCATAGATTGACTACTTAACAGTAACAGTTCCCATCAGCACGGTTATGCGCAAATGACATAGTGTCATAAACATATGTAATAAAATGATGCCACAACAAGCATACTAAAGAACTATAAAAAGTTGAATAACAAATATTCATCTTCAATGACCAACTAGAGATATTAGATCTGCTATTTGCTCACATGTCGTGAAACTGCTGAAGTTACCAAAGGCTGGAAAAGAATAGAACATAATAGTTATAACTACTTTAATGCTCAAAATAGAATAGTATCAATGATATAAACTGATATTAAATTTGAGATAAGATCTTCACAATAAATATTTTATAACTCAAATATTAGCAACATTACGCAGTATAATAAGATAGTGGGAGATATGCAGAATTTGGAAAATGCAGGCTAGAAAAAGATTTATACACGGGCATGCACACAAGCGAGCAAGCGAGTGCGCGTACAGAGAGAGAGAGAGAGAGAGAGAGAGAGAGAGAGACCTACTTGGCAACAAATCGGTAAAATTGGATCATTAGATCCATGTCATTCTCATAAACTGCGTTCACCTTTCCCAAGCAAGCAATGCCAAATCTGGGATCTGAAATGCAATAAAATGATATTGTAACATTCAGGCATTTTCTAGCGATGCTAAAACTAGTCGATGGATTAATCAATGAAACACTGAAGTACAAAAATATACACAGATGAGCTCCGCGGTTGGTTCAAACACGAGTAGAGTAAAAGGTTGTAGTTTTAACCCAAAATTGGTTGAATATGAAGCATAATATAAGATAGATAATTCTGTACACGTGTTCTTATCCATATTCACATTCAAATATATAATGAAAATTGCAAACTCAATTCATGAAACAGTTCAATTTGCGATGCAAAACAATTTGATAATCTAATGCACTGACTTCGTTGATGTTCGCATCTGAATGAAAGATGAAGGAGAGTAAAATTTAATTTGTTACAAACATTCTTGAAAATCACAAACCTACCAATACCCATCTCATGAAAGATTTCCTCTTGAATGGCCGTGGTTACAGCAACTGCTTCCTACAGAGGAATAAAGCCGAAAACAAAAGATTTATAACCAATATAAAAAAACAATGAGAGCCATTTATTGAAAGGGTAAATACACCGCTCTACATCATTAGACTTATGGTGAAGTATCATGTAGATCATCTAGCTTCAATTTGTTTCTAGTAATGCATTAAAGTTTAGTTTCTTTTTCAATTGGAGAGATGACGCGGCTGCTGAACATGTCATGAAAAAAAATAACTGATTAGTTGATTCAACTTGTTGAATATACAATATTAAAGCACTGTTCTCTAATAGCTTAATCTTTTGAAGAATAACTGTTGTTTCACAATAAAATTAGAGCAGAAGATTCTAAATTTGAATTCCATTCAACTCCTAGCCTCATTAAATTTCCTCCTATTTAAGTCTACGATTTAGGCCTATCATAATGTTTCCTCCCATTTAATTTAAATATATACCTTGAATATATCAAAATGTCTCAAGCGAAGATATGAGAAAGAGTATTGAATATAAATTATCAAAATATCTCGAACCCAAATGGGAAGGAGCTCATTCTCTGACAGCTTAAGCTTTTACAGAACAACGGTATTTTCACATTGTTTAACACTACTACGACGTTGTCCCAAAACTAGTATAATTCTACTACCGCATTATTCTAGGAAGTGATTTGACAAATGAATCACAAAACACATCATCCCCAAATTACTACTCACGACATCTTGATATTGCAGCTGAAATCAGTTTAAAACATCTGTAGAAGAACCAATTGGAGCTATGGAGAGTAATTCTTATCAGACAAATACGAAAATGAATCTATTATTTCGCAAAAATGGTGGTAACGATGCATCACCTGCTTGTCCTTGACGGCGTCGGCGATACGCTTCTTCACATCTGAAGAGAAAATAGATCGAATCAGAAGAAGAAGAAGAAGAAGAAGAAGAAGAAGAAGAAGAAGACGATGATGACGATGAGATTTGAGTTAGGGTTTGAGGAGAGGAGCGTGGGGGGAGGGGGGAATCTGGAAGGGATTTGACCGGGCTGGGAGGTGAGGGAGTGGAAGCGGGAGAAGAGGCGGAGGAGCTCGTCCCTCGTCAGCATCGCCGGCGCCGGCGCCGGCGCCGGCGCCTGCGGAGCGGAGGACATGGCGACGGGCTTCGGATAGAGACTTAGAGAGAGAGAGAGAGAGAGAGAGGGGGGGAGTTTGGGATTAACGGTGAGGTTGGGATGTTAACGGGTGGGATTTGGAGGCGGATTTTTAAACATCCGAACCCGAACCCAACTCAAAACCCAAAATTCGAATCCGAATTCGAATCTTGCAAATTTTAAAAAATTTATATTCAAATCCGAACCTGACAAAAAATTTAAAATCCGAATCCAAATCCGAAAATCTAAATTCAAAATAATTATTTCTCTTTTCAAATATTTCAAAATATGCTACATTAGATCTAAATTTTTAAAGTATAAATTTAAATATAATATCAAACTGTTATATAGATATTATATTTAATATAAAATAAATTCAGATTTGGATCGGGTTTGGGTTCGAGTAAAGTATAGTTAAAATTCATATATGAAAACATATTCATCGAATTTTAGTTTTTAATATTCATATTCAAAACAATATTCGTTTAGTATCGAATAAATTCGCTCCGTTCGGATTCGAATTCGGATAAAATTTCGGGTATCCATACCCATTGGAATCCCTGGGGATTGAGTGGAGAGGAAAACTTTTTCGGGTATCCATACCCATTAAAATTTCGGGTATCCATACCCATTCATGAAAACTTTTTTTTTAGTTTTTTTTTGCTCGTTTGGTTCCAAACAAAAAAATTACTAGTATTTTTAAAAATATTTCGTTTTAGATTTTAAGAAAAAAATATTGTTTTTGTTCTTCAATTTTTGTTGAAAATAAAATTATTAGTTTCATAATATCTGAAAAAAGATGTTGTTAAAGAAGACTTTTTTTTTTTTTTGAAATCAAACATACGAAAAAAATTTTTAAAAAAGATTTTCCATAAAAAACACTTCATTTCCAGATTTTTTTTTTTTCTGTGCTAAACCAAACTATGTTTTAGGTGATAACATAGCCAATTACAAAAGAAAAAAAAATAAAAAAATAAAAATTTAGTTGTTGTAACTTATTTCACACTTTTATATGCTAATATGAAAAATTTTAGTAAAATAAAATAAAAAAAGCACAGTTTAAAAGATATTGACTTCCTATTGAACGAATAATAATGGGAAAAAATATTTTTCAATAACTTAAAAATTAATTACTAGCAAACAAAACATCTAATTAAACTGGGGTACTTGAACTGTATAATAGTAAATACGATATATATATATATATATATATATAGAGTCCAGCTACTATGCTATCGGTAGCACGGAGCGCTCCGTGCTACTAAGTTGTTTTCGATGATGCGGCTTCCAAATCGACGATCGGCTCCATTAAACTTGATCTACACTATTGAAAGTATTTGGAAACTAAATTTCAGATTTTTTCGATATCATTTGACTAGTGATCAAAAAATCTCAAAATTGACAATTTTAATGGCCGATGTGGTGTGTTTGTGAGTTTAACGGTGTAAAACAATCCAAATGCGATGAAAATTTTATAGAAAATTCTTTTCACTATTTAGAGTAAGATCAGTATATCTGATCTTGAATTTAAATCTTTTATCATCATTTTTTATGAGATTTTTATTTTCAGCCGTTCAATTTTAGACTACTTGTTTGATAGGTAAATGATATCGAAAAATTATGAAATTTAGTTTCTAAATACTTTCAATAGTGTAGATCAAGTCTAACGAGCGATCGTCGATTTGGAAGCCGCATCATCGAAAAAAACTTGGTAGCCGGAGCGCTCTCGTGTACTCGATAGTATGTAGCTGTTCATATATATATATATATTATATATATATATATATATAATATATATAGGAGAGAGAGAGGAGAGAGAGAGGGAGAGAGAGAGAGAGAGAGATTAGGTTAATATACTATCTTAGTACGAGCTCGGTACTATAGTGTTGGTTTCGATCTTAGGGCTGTCAAATCAACGATCCAACGGTTAAAAATGATCTAGGTATATGATTCTTAGGAATTAATTTAGTTTTTTTTCGATATCGTTTACTTAGTAAATAATTATATCAAATGGACGATGGGAAATCGAATATCTTTAAAATTTGAGCATAGGACTTTTAAATTCAAGATCCAGAATGTTAACCTTATCTTAATAGTTTAAAGTATTTTCTATCAAAATTTGAAAAAAATTAGTTTTTCTACATCGTTAAACTCCAATCGTCATAATAAGCCATGAAAATTGCAATTTTGAAATAGTTTGATCATAAAGTAAACTATGTCGAAAAATATAAAAATTTATTTCTACAAACTTTAAATACCTTATTGGTTTAACGGTGTGGATCGTTGATTTGAACATCCTAAGATCGAAACAACACATATGTACCGGAGCTCGTGTATTAAATAGTATATAGCAGCCTAGTCTATTATATATATATAGTATTATTATATATAGAATTAGGCTGAATATCTTAAATAAAAACGCTCTTTTTGCTAATCAAGTTTTTAACCTTGGATGAAAATTGTTAGCGGTCAGGATGTATTAGTCGGTTAGAGTTGAGTGGCTGCTCTAGAGTTGAGTTGTTCCCACTGGGTTATAGTATTTAATTCCAATGGTTAGAAATAATGAAAAGGATGATCAAGACTAAAAAACTGGTAGCAACGCATGAGATATTCCTATAATAGTAGCCCAGTCCAACTTTATATATACTATATTATATACTACTATATATATAAGTATTAGAGGCTGGGCCTACTATACTCAATGAGTATAGAGTCGCTTTATACTTATACTTTTCGGCCGTTCAGATGAAAAATGGTAGCGGTTGGGATGAGAGTGGTTACGGTTAAGTGATAGTGAGCCCTAAGTTGAGTGATGGTGGTGAAGGGAGTTATTAATCAACGGGAATGAAAATGATTAAAGGATAGATCGAACTGGCATTAAAAATTTATGAGGTCCAAGCTCTTATATCATTAAGAGATATATAGGCCGAACTCATTATATGAGTTTTCGGTCTTTGGATGAAGCGACTGTCCGGTTTGATGATAGTGATCCCGAGGGTTGAGGTGGTGGTTTGGTTGAATAGTATGAATCTAATGGTCATGAAAATGACCAAAGAGATTAATTAACGGCAGAAAACTTGATAGTACAAATTAAATTGCTTGGTGCTATTGATAGTATTTGTGGCGGCTAATATTTATTTAGTATATCATTATAGAGAGAGAGAGAGTTTTGAGTTAGAATACTATCGATAGCACGGGCTACGTGTACATTTGTTTTTTTATGATGGGCCTCCAATCAATGATCGAGGTCACCGATGAACAATGGATCTATAGGCACTTGAAATGTTTAGAAATTCATTTTCCTAATTTTCAAATATTTTTCTTAGTCCTCGACGTGGACACAAAAATGTATGGCCCTGAAATAAATATTCTTTAAAAATGATGATAGGAGTTTGTAATTTAAGATCAAGAGTATAGATCTTGTTATAAATAGTTTAAAAAAATTATTCTTAACAAATTTAATTGATTTGGATATCTATGTGGTGTGGGGGGGTTATCCGTTAAACGAGGAAACGCTTTTTATCGACCATTAATTACAATTTTGAACCCTTTGACGTTTATTAGGCAAATAATGTCGAAAAGATTTTGAAATTGATTTCTAAACACTTCAGTGTATAGATCATTGTTTACAGTGGCCGATCGTCGTGGGAGGCTCCATTCATCGAAACAAATAGGTGGCAACGGAGCATTTGGTATCGGATTAGTATTCTAGCTAACTATATATATATATAATTAGTATATATATTAGTATATATATATATATGGAGTAGAGTAGAATACTTTGTAAAAGTATCACCAAGTGAGACTTGTATGTTTTTAGCGCCTTGGATTGGAGAGATGTTGAGGTTAGATGATGAGTGTAGGTGGGTAGGTGGATAGTGTGTTGATCCAAGAGCTATTAGTATAAAAAGGTATTTAGCCCTACTCTATATAAATATATATATATATTACTAATATAATATATTACTAATTGAGCTAGAATCATTTTAGAAGCACGACTCCTTGGATGACTTTAAGTTTCTAACCCTAGATTTACTCTTTGATTATAATACACTTGAATAAAAAAAAGAATAAATAAAAAAACAAATATTTCACGCCTTACACCATCTACCACATCATCGCAAGCCTCATCTCTCTATCCAATGGCCTAAAAATCAAAGCACCACTCTTTGGTGGCTTTATTGAGAAGTATTCTAGTCAACATCATATATATATATATATAATATATATATATATATATATATATATTATATATTATATAAATTAGTACAATATACTATCTATTAGTACGCGAGCTTGGGATACTTAGTCTAGTTGTTTCGGGATTAGGGTGTTCAATTAACAATCCACTATTAAATATGATCTAAGGTATTGAAGTTCTTAGTAATAAAATTTATTTATTTTTCGATTCGTTTTAGTAATAAATTTATGTCAATTAGACAGTTAAAAAAAAGAAAATTGAATTAATCTTTAAATTTAAGCATAGGATTTTTAATTCAGATCAGCAATGTTTAACATTATCTAGATAGTTTAAAGTATTTTATAAAATTTGAAGAAATTTAATTCTTTCTACATTGTTAACATCAGCCATTGAAAATTGCAATTTTGAAATGAAGTTGATCATAAAGTAAAACTACTGTCGAAAAAATATAAATTTTATTTCTAAAAAGTTTAAATACCTAGATCAGTTTAACGGTGTGGATCGTTAGATTTGAGCACCTAGATCGAAAAAGACTATAGTACTAGAGCCCGTACTATAGATAGTATTAGAACTATATATAATATATAATATTATACTTAATATATAATGATATAATTAGAGTGGGCTGGCTATGCTTATGGAAGACACGGAGCCTCTGTGTTCAGTTGTTTTTGATGCTTGATTTCGAATCGACGATCGCTCGTTAGAGTTGATCTAGAGTATTTGAGTACCTAGAAAAATAATTGTTGTGATTTTTCGAGTATATTTGCTAGTGATCGAACGGGGTTCAAAATCAATAATTTTTATTACCGTGGTGAGCGGGTTGCAAGTAACGGTGTTAGAAATATCCAAATCACTGAACTTTTGATAGAAATTACTTATATACCGATATAAAACAAGATAATAGACTTTGATCTAAAATTTTAATGTCATATATAATATATTGTAAAGATTGTTATTTTCAACCCGTTGATTTGGCCACTTGATTCACTAGCAAATGATATCGAAAATCGCAAAATTGTATTTTTAAAGTACGTCAAATACTCTAGATCAAGGTCTAAACGGAGCGATGTCGATTCGAAAGTGCGGACATCAAAAACAAAGTGGAAGCACGGAGCCCCTGTACTTCAAGCATCCTACCGCCACGTACTATCATATTATATATATATATTATATATAATAATATGAGAGAGAGAGAGAGAGAGAGAGAGAGCGCGTGCCTTGCGCAGTAAGCCATTTCGGGAGAGCGCCGTTAGAATTGACGAGATGAAGTTGGAATGTGGGAATTTATCTGCTGGAGCCATCTCCCTGTGGCAACAGACAGAGCGACAGAACTGGCTGCCGGCATTCCCGCGCATTTTCACCAGGGTTCATTTCCTGACGAGAGGAGAGAGAGAGTTAATTAAGTCTTCGTATTTGAAAGTCGGAAGACCTCCGTGGTTTGTTAAGTTGTTTATCGATGATAGAAAATCGATTCGCTTGATCGGCCGTTAAAGTATAATCTATTCTATTGGAATTTAGAATCAAATTTATATGTTTTTGAATCATTTACAAGCGATCAAAGGTCTCAAAAATGATCTTTTAACGGCCGATGTGGATGTTTTAAAGGTTAACAGTGTAGAAGTATCCCAAATTAGAGATGAAATTTAATGAAATTCTACTTAATATCCAATAGCAAGCAATATTCGATTTGAAATTTGAGTCCTTTATCATATTTTTATGAGATTTTTATTTTTCAGCCGTTTCTTTTTTTGAAACTACTCGTTTACTAGACAAACGAAGTCAAAAATTTATGAAATTTGGTTTCTAGGTAGTTCTAATAGTGTAGATCATGTCTAACGGAACCGATCGCCAAATCGGATGTCCTATCATCGAAAACAACTTACAAGCACGGAGGTCCCGGTACTTTCGAAAGTACGACCGCCCTCGTACTATAAGTCGTTTTCGATGATAGAGCTTCCAAACCGACGATCCATACCATTAAACATTATCTAGAGCACTTAAAACTTCTAGAAATCAAATTTCATAATTTTTCGACATCATTACAATCAAAAGCTCACAAAATTGACAATTTTTAACGGCCGGTATGAAATACTTGCCAGTTTAACAGTGTAAAAGAATTGGAATAGGTNTATATATATATATATATATATATATATATATATATATATATATATATATATATAGGCTGGAATACTATCGATAGCACCAATTAGCTGTTGGTGCTATTAGTTTTTTAGCTATTGGATTGAGAAATGTGTGGTTAGGATGATGTGGGGCTCCTAGGGTTGAGTGAGTGGTTGGTTGAATAGTATAATCTGACAGGTAAAAATAATCAAAGGATTAAATCTAATGGTGGAAAACTCGATAGCACCAAGTTCTTGGGGCTATCGATAGTATCCCAGCCGGACTATATAAATATATATATGTACACTTACACATACATATTATCGTAGAGAAGTCGTTTGATTCTTACCACAATTTGGATAGTGTTGTGTTCGAGAACGAGTTGCTATTGTGAATTACTTAAATTTGGTTAGGTTTCAGTTCTATTTTGACTTGGTTCAATTTTGAGAAATAAAATATAGAGCGAAGCAAAACCTGTTGATGCTCAAACCATACGCAAAAGAGCATAACCAAAAAAGAAATTAAAAAATAAACATTATGTTTAAGATAATTATTTTATAGGAGATTAATTATATATCGACATATGAGACTATTCAGGCGCGAAAATCACTATGCTTATTAGGTTATGGCATGCATATAAAGCAACTAGCCAAGATTAATGAGCAATGTCTCTGATACGTACCTGTCATGTTGGATTTAAGCCTCTAATGCAAAGTTGTTAGATTAAATAACTTACACTAATATACTAACTCTTTTAATATAATATTGCTCTACGTAGTATTTTATGTGGGACTACTGTATTTGTTATTCAAAAGATCGATCTAATAGAAAATAAGCACGGAAATATATATTAATCTCTTCACGTACTTGCATGATGAATATGAAAGACACATGCTCAGAAATATTTATTAACACTTTCACTCACGTAAATGATAGATATGAAAAGCACGTGGAATTAAAAAATAGGATAGAGGTCGAAGATAGGGATTAAATTCATTATATATAATTACGAAAGCTTGAACTCGTTGAATGCCAACTGTTGGGATTGAACCCACAACTTCATAGAATGAAGAGTTTTAGAATTATTTTTGATATTTAACGGGAGTCAAAGTCAAATAAACCCAATAAACTATATAAATTCCCACTAAAATTGACTCTAAGTTTTAACATTTAATGAAAGATTTAGATTTAACTCTGACATTTAATAAGAGGTTTAGAATTGACTCTGACATTTAACATTTGATTCTGACTCTCCGTAAATGTTAGAGTCAAATGTGGGGATTTATTTGGTTTATTTGGTTTGCATGGAGAGCTTCACTAACATTAATATGTAGTAATACCGACTGTCCCTAGAGCAAGTGGCAAAGGGCTTGGTGGTTGGTACCCGGGACCCAAGTTCGAATCCTAGTTGATTTATATTTCCAGCTAAGTGTATTTCTAAATGAAATAAACGAAGCGGATAGCGTGCTACCTATCTCTAAAATAAAAAAAATAAAAAACATTAATATGTAGCAATCTATAAAATAACCAAAACGATCATATGATTAATTGTATATATCCACTAATGGTTGATCTAATGTTAGTGACTTATTTTCCAACAACTTCAATAGTTCTTGAATATGAATCAAACTATTAGAAATTTGGTTAACTCATTCTGTTTTCTTTGTTCTTGAACCGTGAAACGGAATCGAACTAAATTACTAATAAAATAAAAAATGAATCAATAAAAAAAAGTGGGTTTGCGCAGGACAGAGAGATTCGATGAATCAACATATTTGGATACTAAAAATTTCAGCCAAAACCAAAATCTTTATTTGATTGCTACTTCAAAAGAGATTACTCACTATTGACATATTGCTCAATCAAGGAATGTTTGTAGAGCAATACTGTGTTTTCTGCGCTGTATTCACGGAATTAAAGCTGCGACCACCTCTTCTGTTACAGTGTCTTCGCTCGACACTTAGTACTCCAACCAGCGGGTTTAGATGCACTTGATGAGGACTTGGGTGACGCTCGAGACCTATGGATCAATACATCCAACATCTCTGACACCACGAAGAGATCAAAAGGCCTAACCTTTTTTGCCGCAATCAGATTGTCGTCTGGACGGAAAGAAACAACATTACTTTCCAAACGAAACTTCCCAACACTATCCGTTACTAGTTTTTCTTCTCTACTCTTCTATCTTTTTCCTACTTTTTCCACTCATTTTTCCTTTCTTCCTTACTTTCTTCTTCTTCTTTTTTCGTTTCTTGTTCCTGCCCTATTATGCTCTTTTTTTCGGAGGCCATAGCTATTTTCATCTTATAAGTTTAGTTCATTTTACTTAATGAATAAAGCAGGTAACTCGCTACCTCTTTCTTAAAAAAGAAAAAAGTCGGTTTGATTTAGCATTTGGTCTGAACCCAATTGTGCTTCTTCATAGTTATAGCTTTGAGTGAAGAGGAATTTGCAACGTGCATTTTATTTGCCAAGTTAGACAATAAAAAAATAAATAAATAAAATAGATAAATAAATCTTCTCAAAAGAAATGTGAAAGCTGTGCAAATTTGATTGAAAGAGTTTTTTTTTGTCCCTTTTATTAAGGGAAAGGGGGAACACATGGAGGATATAATATATTGATCATACCTACCTAAGAAGGAAGAATTAAGGGCCTTATTTATTTATTTATTTTTGTTGAACAAAGTGGTTAGAACTCATTCCAAAATCCTTCCCTCCTTTAATAAACGGGTGTGCGCAAAATTAAACTCAGTACCTCCTACTTAATGACGGGAGTATCAATCAAAATCAACTACATTAGATATTTGTTATTAAAAGGGAAAAAAAAATAAAACTCTTTAATATATATCCAAAAATAAACAGCTAGAACTCATCAAGAAAATTTTTCTCTAATTAGATTTTTTTTTGTTTTGGTTGCCCAAGTGTATTCATGAACTAGGTTTAAAAATTGACTCTGTAGAATATAGCATTTATTGACTCTAATTAGTGTATTTCAAACCTATATTCAACATTTAATGAGTTAAAAACCTCCATTATACAATGGGTTAAATATATTTTCTCTACGTGTCTTTTATATTTATCATTCACGGGAGTGAAATTGTTAATATATATTTATGAACTTCTATTCTACTGAATCGATCTTTTAGATAATACGAGAAAACTACTCTGATGTCTGGTTCCACGCAAGAGATAATAGGCAACGCAGCTGTACTAGATGGAGAGGCATGCACAACAAATCATCAATCAAGAATGGAAGAAATAACCGATCGTTCCTAGAGCAAGTGGCAAAGAGCAAGTGGCAAAGGGCTTGGTGGTTGGTACTCGAGGTTTCAAATTCGAATCCCAGTTGATTCATATTTCTAGCTAAGTTTATTTCTAAATGAAATAAACGAAACGAATAGCGTACTACCTATTTCTAAAAAAAAAAAAAAAATGGAAGAAAATATTAATTTTTTATGTGTCTATCAAAGATGAGAATTGGTCACATATACATGTATAGAAAAATAATATAAACCAACAAATATTATTTTCTATATGAAATTAATAATAATTCTAATTAAATTAGAATAAGTGTTATTATACTCCACAATGGAAGAAACATTTGACTTAATCTTATAACACCAAGTTTAATTTTACAACAATGGTTTTCTCCTAGGAGAGACATTAAAAAGAGCTAATTCAAGGAAATTTAAACACAACTACTAAGTGTTACATCATTGTTCTAGGCATAAATTTGACAAAAATCATCTACATAGAAAAAGAAGAAGAATCATTTTTTTATAATTTATGAGAGAAAAATGACAAGTTATCTACTTCGCAAATTTTTAGAAATAAACTCAGTTAAAAATGTAAAATAATTAAGCTTCCAAAATTTAAAATTTCAGATACTAAATATCAATTTTTCAACAACTGTGCTAAATACAGTCAATAATAAAAAGAAATGTTTTATATACTGGTTTACAATTAAGAAGAAAAGATGCCAAGATATCATATAAGTTATTATGAAATTACACTAAATCAGTTTTCAAAAATTTAATAGCCACTTAGTGGAGTGCTTCTTAAAAAAATTAAAGCTGAAAAAAAGAAAAAACAAAGTTTTCAAATTTTATTATACTCTGAGAGGGAGATAAAAATCAAATGAAAATGAAAATCATCTATATATCTCATAAATTGAGCAAAAGCGTTACATAATATATAGTACCACTTAATATATTTTTTTTCCTTTTTTATATCTATCATGCGCTCGAAACACAAATACATTAGCAGTGTCTCATTTTAGCAATTTCGCCCCCAATAAAAAAAATAATAATAATAATAATAAAAGCCCCCAAATTCCCCATATCTCCTAATCTCGTCGTATACATACATATACGTACATACTTTTTTTTTTTTCTTTTTCCCTTCCGTAAATGCCCCCGCCGTTGCTCGTAATTACGACTACTGGTAAGGGCGCCGGTTCGGCCGGACCGGGAGGTGGGCGCACGTGCCGCACCCCACGTCCCCGTCCGACCACCGCGCGCACACGCACGTGACCCGGCCCGTCCCCCCGCACGTGCCGCACCTCGGCCACGACGACGACGACGACGACGAAGTCGGCGCCGAGCCCCGCTCCAGCGCCGACTTCACCAGCACCGCCGCCCCCGCCAGCACGCCAAGCCCCGTCGCCAGCTGCGACGCGAGCACCACCGGACCCATCGATCGCCGAATTAGGGTTTCGGGATTTGGGGGGGATTAGGAAATGAATTTTTTGGGGAATTAGGGTTTCGATACGATATCGATTGGGTGGGGAACATGAATCGGGGGTGTGGGGGATATTATTTAAGAGAGGAGGGTTCGGTATCACATATTCAAATGTCTTTTTTTCTTTTTTCTTTTTTTTTTTGCCCATTTTTTTTTAACTAAATTACACTTTTGTCCTCAAACTATCAGAGTAGGAGACTTTGGTCCTTAAATTTTAATCTAACGTAATTTTATTTTAAATATTATTGTAATCGAGTATAACAAATTGATACAAAAGTAGCGTAACATAATAATCGTCCTTACATCATCAATCATAACACTTATATATATAAAACTTTTATATATAGTAGTGACATATCATTATTTAGCCAATTAAATTAAATTAATAATGATTCAAAAATTAAGAACCAAAGCATTATAGGTTTGTTATAGTTTGAGGAGCAAAATGTAATTTATCCTTATTTGGGGGGGTGGAGATGAAAGGGGGAGGTTGGGTGGATGGAGGGTGGTCTACGTAACGCAACTGCTACCGTGTAACTCTCGTGTCTCTATGTTGTGAGAGGATGACATGCGGGCCCCACCGGACCGAAGGTTGTTCGATGGACCGTGGTCTATGCACCTGATTCCTAAAAAAGAAACTGTTTATCGATAAATTTTACGAGCACATAATATTATAACTTTCAAAAAGGATAAACTTCATTTTTATCACTTTGTGATTTGAAAAATAATAATAATTATTAATTTTTTGTGATTTTATTTTTACTTAAAAATTTTCCTATCAAATAGAAAATAGTAAAGTAAAATTCAATTATAATTATAGAATAATTAAGGTTAATTTTTTGAATCATATATATAAAGATAAAATGAGAATAAACTAGATATGAATTTTATTTGTACAAAATATTTAGATTTAGATTTAAATAAATAATAAATAAAAAAAAGAGTTTTGGGACCTCGGTATATGCAATAGTTGGTTCCGGTAAAGTGCGGGCCCCACATGTCAGATTGAAAAGAAGGGCGTGATATGTAACCGTGACACTGAAGGTACGGAGTAGTTGTTTATGCGGGTTTGGATCGTAGCGAGAGGTTTTGATTGGGCGGAGGCGTGGGGGTGTTACGTTCCGTGTCCCGCCCGTTGTGGTCTCCGTTGTTTCCTTCTCGGTGGATCCCCTACACCGCAGGTTGTAACAAAAGCTGTAGAACGTGCCACGTGGTACGATCTAATTGGCTATTGACGAGATTGTACGAATTTTTTTTGGCTATTGAAGAGACGAGCCAAGAGTAAAAAAAAGAGAGAGAGAAAAAAACTTATTTTTTAGAAAAAAATAAGTATTATTATTTGGTGAAAGTATCATTAATTAATTGATAAAATATGTGTGGACAAGTAGCAACCAATTAATTAAAAAAGTGATACAGTATAATCGTATTTAAATCCGATCAAATAATATTGTAGTTTAATTTATTCTCTATATTTTAATATATTTTTATTTTGATACCCTCACACTCACCCTCCTACAATTTTATTTTTCATCATGAAAATATATCGTAATATGATGATAAAATATTACATTATTATATCATATGGTTTATAAAAAATACTATTATACTGTATTATTTTATGATAGATGGATCCTGATGATAAAATAAAATTAAAATTATCTGGAACTAAAGTATAATTTTTTTTTTCAAATTATATGGTATAGTAAATTATTGTATCCAAAGTATTTATTCATTATTGTATATATATGATTGTGTCAAAACTCTCTATCCACATATAATTAACATGGTCGTACGAGTTTACTACTACCAGTGTTTGTAGGGGGAAGGGGTGTGGATTGTGGACCGGGTAAGAGACGCAGCAGATCTGCGCACGTGCCAGATCGTGGACTCGAAAATTCGCGCGGCTTCCAACAGCTTCTCGACGGCCGGAACCGATCAAACTGGCACGTGCGGAAACAACAAAAATTGGGCCCACCTACCGTACCTGCTTAGATTGGACTAACATACAGACACTCTATTCGAAATTTTTTTTCTATCTGAATCCAAACAAAATAAATTTATTCGATATTAAATAAATATAAATTTTTATACGAATATAAAAAATAAAAATTTAATAGATTTCAATTTTAATATGAATTTTATTAGTATTCGGCCCGTGTCTGAATTAATTTTATATTATATAATATATAAATAAATATTTGATATTATTTTTGAGTTTATATTTTCAAAAATTAGATTTAATATAATATGTTTTGAAATATAGTAAAGAGAAATAATAATTTCGAATTCGGATTTTCGGGTTCGAGTTCTGATTATGAATTTTGGTCGGATTTCGGTTTTGATATGGATTTATAAAATCTGCAGGATTTATCTTTAACAGTAATAAGTTTATCTGCCGATCTTTTTCGGAGATCAATAAATTAGTAAATTAGAATATATATGCTATAAAGAAGCGGACACAACGCATGCAGGATCTATGAAAATAGAGAGGGTTTTGGAAAGGCTGATCTTATATTACTAGTGTAATGACCTGCGCTTCGCGACGGGAGGTCGTAACATCGAGAGTTAATAATATGACTTACATTATATTTATTTATTACGAAACATGCAGATATATATAACATTCACATTATGTAAGATAAATAGAGACAAACATACAGATATATATAACATTCACATTATATACAACATTCCTTCACGTAGTTAAATAAGTAGAGACAAACCTACTCATTCATGCACCTGTTTGATGGTGAACAGCAACACTATATATAGAAAAAATTGGGGGGAGGATGCATGCACTCTAATGATAAGAAAGATAGCAAAAGGACAAGAAAATATTCTATGTATTATGGAATTTTTTGTTTCATGCATCCTGTGTTTGATGTTAAATAATATTGGTATATATAGAAAAAGTTGGGTAGGATAAATGCATCGGAATGATAAGAAAAAAAGCAAAAGAAGAAGGAATATTCTATATAGTATGAAAAAATTTTGTAAGAGAAAAGATTATCTTGCAGGTGAGATACTATTTCTATTGGACTTAAAAAAGTAAAAGACAATTTAGGAATAATTCATGGTGAAATTGGAATGAAAACAGGAGATTTAGAATTTTCTATAAAGAATATAGTTTTTTTTTAGGAGATACACAGTGTAAAAAAAATATTAAACTTTGAATATATGCCGGAATTATTTTTCTTAGGCTAGATTTAAAGTTTCGTGTCATTCGGACACTCCAAAAGTGAGGACGAAAAATCTAGTTGGTAGGCCTTTCGGCGACAAAGAAAAGGTTCAGAACTGTAAAATTAAGATGACGCTCTTCTGGTTGATTTTAACTGATCTTGCGTTTAAAATCATTATTGTTTAACATGATATACAGGGTGCATGAAACAAAATGTTCCACAGTACATGCCCCTTTAACATAGCCCATGTGAGTCCATGCGAGGGAGGGAGAACTTGTGAGGGAGAGAGAGAAAACCCGTATAAAAAAAAAGCCACGTGGCTCGACGAAGGAACGGCATTTGGTTTCAACTTTAGTATAGAGTTTAATATTACTCAAAAAATCGATCTAGAAGAAATGTCTATATTTTTTTTCTCTACAGTAATAATAAATGTATCTATTGATTTTTTTTTAAAAAAATAGATCTAAATCTTTTCTTATTTTTATATCCATAATTATATTTAATATTTAATCTTATCTGATTTTATCTACTAAAAGACTATCTCCAAAATTAATAAATATTCAAATTATTACTATTCCACTTAAGTTGGATAGTTTTAAAAAGTGGTAGTGAAATGGTGGCATCATTGAAGTTTCCTAGATACTAGGAATACTAAATTATTATTAATTAGGAGGCACTTTTATTTTTGTGCATGATGAAAATTATTAGTAATTTATTAATTTATAGAGTTGAGCCGAAATACTATCGGTAACAAATGAGCTCCGTTGCCACCCATTTATTTTCGATGATCGAATTTCCAAATCGACGATCGGCACCGTTAAACATGATGTACCACTTGAAGCATTTAGAAATTAAATTTCATACTTTTTCGATATCGTTCTTTGGTCCATCAAGTGGACACAAAAACGAATGATTGAAAATAAATATTTCTAAAGAGTGATGATAGGAGTTTTGTAATGAAGATCAACTTTATGCTATTAAATGAGAAAACGCCTCATATCAACCGTTAAAATTACAAATTTTAAAACTTTTTGATCGTTTGGTCAACAATGTCGAAAAGATTTGAAATTTAGTTTCTAAATACTTCAAGTAGTATAAATCATGTTCGACAGTGCCGATTGTTGATTTTGAGGCTCCATCATAAAAAACAAATAGGTGGCAACGGAGCTCATTGGCTACCGATAATATTCCAGCTCAACTCTCCCTCTTTCTCTCTCTATATATATAAAGAGAGAAAGCCTCCGTATATATATAGAGAGAGAGAGAGAAAAAGAGAAAGTTGAGCTGGAATGCTATCGGTAGCAAACGAGTTTCGTTGTCATCCATTTAATTTCGATGATGAAGCCTACAAATCGATGATCGGCACCGTTGAATATGATATATATATACCACTTGAATCATCTAGAAACTAATTTTATACTTTTTCGATATTGTTCTCTTGTTTATCAAGTGAACACAAAAATGAACAGCTGCAAATGAATATTCTCTGGAAAGTGATGATAGGATTCTTGTAATCAAGATCAAATGTATAGATCTTATTTTAAATAGTTTTTTTTAAAAAAAATTAACCAAAATTCAACTGATTTGGATATTTTTACGCCGTTAAATGAGAAACATCTCATATCGACCGTTGAAGTTATAAATCTTGAAACTCTTTAATTATTAGGTCAATGCTGTCGAAAAGATTTAAAATTTGGTTTCTAGATACTCTAAGTGGTATAGATCATGTTCAATAATGTCGATCATCGATTTGAAAGCACTATCATTAATTGAAAATAAATGGGTGACAACAAAGCTTGTTTGCCACCGATAGCATTCAAACTCAACTGCTATATATATATATATATATATATATATATATATATATATATATATATATATATATATAATTGTGAGCTAGAATATTTTTAGTAGCACCAACTCTTTGTACTTCTAGTTTCTAGCCTTGGATCTAATTCTTGATTACTAATAGCCTTTTGGATCAAACACTATTCCACGTACCACACTTACCATCATCATCTCAATCACATCTCTCCATCCAATGGCTAAAAACTCAAAGACCACCTTTATGGTGCTTTTGAGAGTATTCTAGCTCAACTCTATATATATATATAATAAATATAAAAACAAGGCTGGAATACATTAAAGCCACCAAATGACTTGGTGCTATTAAGTTTCTGTCCTTTGATTAAAAGATCTGCGACTAGGATGATGTGGACCTCCCTAGGGTTGAGTGGGTGGTTGAAATAATATATGATCAACGGATGAAAATAATAAAAAGTAAATCTAATGGCAGAAAACTTGATAATTATTGATTTTGAACATCTTCTGATCACTAGTCAAATGATATCGAAAAATCATAAAATTTTTTTTTCTAGATACTTCAAATACTCTAGATCAAGTTTAACGGGAGCCAATCGACGATTCGAAAGTCGCAATATCGAAAACGACTTGGAAGCACCGAAGGCTCCGTCTCCGAAGCATAGTCAGGCTCACTCTATATATATATATTATATATATAATTATATATATTATTATTATAATTAATTATAATAATATATATATTATATATATATATATATATATATATATTGGGTGATTAGGATGGATGCCCTCTAGGATTGAGTACGTGGTTGGTTAAATAGTATAATCGAACGGTAAAAATAATCAAAGGGTTAAATCTAACGGTGGAAAACTCAATAGCACCAAGCCTTTGATGCTATCGATAGTACCCACCGGACTCATAATATATAATATATATATATATATATATATATATATATAGATAGATAATAATAGAACTAGGCTAGAATACTTTTTTTTTTTTGAGAGATAGGTAGCACGCTATTCGTTTTCGTTATTTCATAGAAATAAACTTAGCTGGAAATGTGAATCAACTAGGATTTCAAATTTGGGTCTCGGGTACCAAATACACCAAACCCTTTGCCACTTCTCTAAACATAGGCTGGAATACTATCATTGCGACAATGACTTGTGGCTATTAATTTCTGCCCTTAGATTAAAAGATGGCGCGTTTAGGATGTTGAGTGGTGGTTGGTTGAATAGTGATAATCTAACGGATGAAAATGATAAAAGAGTAAATCTAACGGCAGAAAACTTAAATAACACCAAATATTTCGTGCTATCGATAGTATCCCAGCCGGGCTATATATATATATATATATATATATATTATATATATATATTTAGTATATATATATATATATATATATTATATATATTATATTAGTATATATATTATATGGGCTGATTAGGATTGATGTGGCCTCTAGGATTGAGTACGTGGTTGGTTAAATATATAATCGAAACGGTAAAAATAATCAAAGGGTTAAATCTAATACGTGGAAAACTCAATAGCACCAAGCCTTTGATGCTATCGATAGTAGCCCAGCGGACTCTATATATATATATATATAATTATATAATATATATATATATATAGATAGATAGATAATAGAACTAAGGCTAGAATATTTTTTTTTTTTGAGAGATAGGTAGCACGCTACTCGTTTCGTTTATTTCATTAGAAATAAACTTGCTGGAAATGTGAATCAACTAGGATTCAAATTTGGGTCTCGGGTACCAAATCACCAAAACCCTTTGCCACTTGTCTAGGAACTAGGCTGGAATACTATAATTGCAAACATGACTTGTGTGGCTATTAAGTTTCGTGCCTTAATTAAAAGAGTGCGGTTAGATGTTGAGTGGTGTTGGTTGAATAGTATAATCTAACGGATGAAAATGATAAAAGAGTAAATCTAACGGCAGAAAACTTAATAACACCAAATATTTCGTGGCTATCGCATAGTATCCCAGCCGGGCTATATATATATATATATATATATATATATATATATATATATATATATATATATATATATATATAGAGAGAGAGAGAGAGAGAGAGAGAGAGAGAGAGAGTCCGGCTACTATACTTTTATAAGTATTGGCTCCCTTATACTCATAAATTTTCAGCCCTTAGATTTTTTCCATTGATCATTTCCATCCGTTAGATTATACTATTCAACCAACTACCACTCAACCCTAGAAGACCAATATCATTCTAAGTAGAGACCATCTCATTCTAACCACACATCTCATGAATCAACTGTTATATATATACTAGTTTCAAACAATTATCTAACCCAAATAATTTGATTAGTTAGTAACGAACTTGGCATTTCCAAAATAAAAGTAATATACATGCAACACCTCTGAAATATTACAAATCATGAACCAAAACAACACCTGGGCATGTTTGTTTCACAGAAACTTGACTTTGGGTTGAGGTGGAGTTCAATGAAAACTACTTCTTTTCCGCTGTTTGTTTCGTAGTTATGGAAGTGGAGTTTCATTAATTCTGTTGTTTGTTTAGTAAGAAGTGTATGATGTAAAACTATAATTTATGTATAAATAATAAATAATTTAATAAATAAAAATAATATAATTATATTTATATAATTAAAATTTAATCTAAAACAACTAAATTATTTTTTTTATACATAAATTATAATAATACAACAATGAAACTATGAAGTAAAAAAAATTAATACTTGATTAATCAATTTTAATTTATCATATTTTAGATATGTCAACCAAATAAAAAAATAATTAATAACATAATTAGATATAATTATCTTTATCTAGTATATTATTTTATTATTTTTTCTTTAACTTCTTTCACCGTAATTGACTTCGGCCCACGATTGGCCGAAGTAATTACGTCATTTCGGGTTAACTCGAGTTTTGGCCGTAACTATTTTACGATGAACCAAACAACGGAAGTGGTAGCTTACAGCGTAAACGACTTCCCCCCTCTCCACTTCCCCCTCACTTCCATCCAAACAAACGCACTCTAAGGGGGCGTTTGGATTGACGTATTTGTAGATTCAACGTAAGTCAAGTGTAGTGGTGTTTGAGTTTCCCTGAAGTGTGATTATTTTTTTTTTTATTTGTTTTGATGTAACTCGTACCGCCTGAAAGTTAAATTCAATCACTTCTGTTGTTTGTTTTGATGTAACTTGGTGCTGGTAAAATTAGTTTTTTGAGTTCCGTTGTTTGTTTTGATGTAAGTAAGTGGATCTCAATATCTCCTAAATATAGTAGTAAATTTGCCACTATAAAATTCAATCTATTATATAATTAATTTTTTTTTATTATTTAAAGATAATCCTAATTTATTATAAATAAGGTAATTCTAACCCATTATAAAGGAAGTAGAGTTTAGGTTTTACTGTTTAATAAATTTTTTAGAGGAGGTTGAGTGTAGTGAAAGTCGAGTTCGGCACTTTAGAGGAGGAAGTCGAGAGTAGGTGAAGTGGAGCTCTAACGTAACTTGAGTTACATTATATTTTTCACTTACATCAAAACAAATAACAGAAGTGATGGAACTTCAGTTCCATCACTCTACTTACACCAAAACAAACGGGCCCTAAGGTGTGCGCACTCAGTTAACCTGCATTTACGGTAGCTAGTGCCTGCAAAGAGGATTATATGAAGTGCGTGCGGGAGCATGAATATTTGTGTTTCGAATTCTGGTAAAATGAAATCATATAGATTTACAAGAAGCCCTAATTAGGGCTATCTGCTGATGGTGTTTTTGGACTGGGCTGATCTTCTTTCCTCTAAAAGCCAGCCTGTTATCTAGCAACATGTCTTGGGCCATTTCTGGCCCATAATTGCAGGCGCTAATTTTGCATTAGAAAGCCCAAAACATTCGCAATTTGCTTACCATCTTGCGGTTGCAACTGCCACCGCAGAAGAATGTAATTATATGCTTCGTTGACCACAGTTGCATCCACAGTTTTACGGGTATGAAAGACAGAAAGATAAAAGCGCTTTTACATTTTTTTTAAAAAAACTTCTAAACTATAAAAATGGTACTTTTAGTTACTGCATTTTTAAATTAGACCTAATAAGCAAGGACTAATGGAGCTTAGATTTTGTTATTGGGAGTACGAATCATCAAAGGATATATATATATATCTGAGGATTCAGAACGACCGGAATTTTTTGCTTTCTTACAAATAGTCATATGAACTTTTGAAATTTTATATTTCTCATACAACTTTAAATTTTGCACTTAGCCACTTAGATTTATATTTTAATCATTTAATGTGATTAAGAAAAATTGATGTAAAAATTAAGTCTTTTAGTGTAAAAATTGATTTTTGAACTTGGGCTTTATAAATAAATGTGATAGTTATGGTCAATTTGATCGACCAATAGAGCAACGTAAATCACTCTAAATTGATGAAATATGAATTTAAATAGTTAGTTGCAAAATTTTGAAACTTCAGATAGTAAATATAAGTGTTTTAAACTTTTGGGGCTAGATTTAAAGCCATGAAAGTTCGAGTGGTTCTCATACATCTAACCCAAAAACAAGACTAAGTTACACTTTTTTGTCCTTAGACTATGAAGCGCGTGACACTTTGATAGATTCCTAAATTTTAATTTGTTATGATTTTTAGCTCATACATTCTAAATTGCTGTAATCAAATACTGCAGTTTAATTAAGTTGAATAAATAGTGATGTATTTTTCATATGATAGTGATCTAGCAGTATTGTGGTCGATGATGCACGAATGATTAAGATTCCACATTGTTACCAGTTCAGCAACACGTCAATATCCAATCAACCAAATTATACTATGTGCTTTAATTGAAACAATTTGAAAATTTTTCGACTTTCTAATTTACCCATTTTAGAAAGGTAATATTAAAAATACTTTTTTTACGTTCCAATCTATTTTCAATATACCCCTATAGTTAAATTTTGTTAATAAACTGTTATCAATAGTTGTTATATTTAAAAAATTACTATTTTACCCTTTCAAATATACCCTTCTACCACCAACAACTTTTCTTATTTGCCTTTAAGTTAAGGACACAAAAAGTATTTTGATTTTTGGTCTTTTCAAATATACCCTTTTGCCATCACAAATATTTCTTATTTGCCCTTATAAGGACAAAAGAAGTATTTTAAATTTTTTTAACTCTGCTAAATATTTAACTCACGTTTAAGCTAAGTTAACTTAACGAGTAGAAATAGCAGGGTATTTTGGAATAACGAAGAAACAAATGAGACGTAAATTGAAAAGATAAAAAAAAAAAAAGGGATAAATAAGATATTTTTAAAGTTTTGAACGATATATAAGCAATTATTCCAAAAATAAACTGTAAAAGTTGTATTCAGTTTGAAAAACTCAATTAATATAATTACCGTTATTACTGCGTGTTGGATTATTTATCACGCATTAAAATCCCCGGATCACGTGCTCGCACGAGAGCCCATGAGAGGGAAAGGAGGGAACAAACCACATATGCGTTAAGCAACAAATTAATTCCCCAAATCCCAATATAACCCATCTTAAATATAATTAAATAAGTTAAGAATTAATTCAAATTTACCAATATTTAAACAACCCACTATTTATGGGACGAGATTGTGAAGTTAAGGAATGTGGAATAACGAATCACTATTGGTAATGGTGCATGCATTGGATATGTGTCCCCTATATATTTTTTTTTATTTTTTTATTTTTTTTTAAGTTTGATTTTTTTATTACTTTTTTATACATTTTCCTGAAATCCATGGGAGAGTTAGCTTGAGCATTACTCCTCAGCTGGAATTTAATTAATTAAATAAAAAAAAAGTATGTTGGGAATGGAATAATTGTAGCCTGGACCAGGTTCCTCAACAAATAAGTAAATAAATAAGTTTTAAATAAATGAATAAATGTATCTGTAACATATATATATATAGAGAGAGAGATTTATACACTTATGTATCCTTACACATTTAATGCGGTTTTTGTGTTTCTCAAACAACTTATAAAAATTTTAGTGCTTAATTGGCCTAAGCACAACAACTTTTTGATTTTTAAGAACAAATGAAATAAAAATTTTAAGTTGTAGAAATCGAAACCTAATAAAACTTCTGTTGTTTCCGTTACAATGCTGAGAGATTTTTTAACAAAAATATTCATCAGAAGATTTTGACATAAAAATACGAATGTTTTTAAAATAGTTTTATTCAAACAACAGACTGCTACTACTATACGACTCCAAAATATCAAAGAAAAGGATTAATTAATATTATTATACAATTAGAAAAGGAAATAGTAATTAATTAATTCGTCGTGTCTCATCATTAATTGGCATCTAACTTTTACTATTTCTTTCTTGTTTTCATAATTCACAAAACTCTTTGATGTCCCAATACAATAATTTTCTCTTTACAAACACTTTATTTCTTTTTTGTTTAGAGAACCCCATCAACTTCTTAATTCCTTTTTCGTTTCTTTACATGGTTATAGAGTCGATTTTTATTTTACCCCTAAATTGAAATATGTTAGAGAATATATAAATGGGGTGTGTGTATTTCACCAAAAGTGGATAAAGGCGAGGTGATTTCAGGTCGTAAAAATTCACTTGAGTTATTTAGTTTGCTGTAACTTTATCTTGGATCAAAATTGAAACTTCTCAAAATACCATAATTGACTGTGAGGCCGAATTGAACTACGGGAAAAAAAAAAAAAGTGAGAAAAAAATAAAATACAAATGCATTTTTTCTATGTATGTTGTAAATGTATTTTATGTGTAGATCTTTTTACGTATCCTTTGGGCTACCACATACATTTTGGTGAGCCAGAGAAATATATTCTCACCATATTTCTATATTTATATTGGTGACACTTTTGTTCCTAGCTAGCCTCCTTATGAATGAAGTATATACCTAGCACAAATATTTGAGTCACCTACCATTCATTAAAATTTATTTATTTATTATTACAATGGCCACTCAGATATTTATTCCAACTACTACGTGAATTCAGGGTCCCAACAATTTATTTTGGTCCAAATTTAGTTCATGTGATGATATAACATGTGTCAGATCGAAGGACACTCTTGCCAAATAATCAATGTTACCATTACTCCATATATAAAATAAATATCAAATATAAAATAATAATTGTTAGTTTGAGAAGTGTTAAATGTGAAAAATATATAAACAAGGTTCTATAATAGTTTTAAGTTTTTGAAGATAATTAAACGGTTATTGCATATAATTTAATTAATGTAGGCTCTTAGCATTATTGATTTCGATCTTATTTAATTAAAGTATAAAAGTAGATCTCAAGGATGTAAGAGAAAGTGCTAAATATAAAATATTTAAACATTGTTCTCTACAAATTTAAGCTTTTATTAGAGTATAATGGTTGCTTAATAACGCAAAGCTTAAAGAGACATATATTATACATTTTGTGAGCATTGTACCCCCATTCTAGAGAAAACTGTTATGCAAAAGATATATATAATGAGAGCTATATCGATGCTCTTCATTCAACTGATGTTTTCAATGTCGCCCATCAAATTATTCAGTATGTATTTGACTTAAAAATTATCATTTTGAAGGAAAAAAAAAAATACCGGCTTAAATGTTGTTGACATCAGAAAACATGCGAGATAATACGATAAGAAGCATATCCGACCCCTCACGGAGCTAGTTAAAATTACAGAGCTTTCTATTGAATTTTCGCTCGTTGCTCTTCATCTAATATATCCTTCTTCTTTTTTTTCAGAAAACGATATCCACGTAGTACGTTTTACACTACCCTGAAAGCACAAGTGATCGGTATTAGCGAATAGAATTAGCCTTTGAATTGGCTAATGATTGCAAGTAATTTGACATGTTGATGTTCCCCCTCTATCTAACACTCCAACTTGTTGAAATTTCCAAAATAAAGATTTTTAGAACCTCATCCATGCATATATATATATATGGCTCCACATGATCCCTTATCCTTATCTACTTCTCTCAGCGTTCTTATCATTAAGATTAGTTGATTTTTGCCATCAAAAGACGTAAGAAAAGGTGGAAGGAAAAGAAGAATCAAGAAGAAGAAGCAAAAGAGAAGTCCCATTTGTGTAGTACAACTTATAGAGTAGCTATAGCTAGGCTCTACGTGACTGGGACAACAAAACCAACTGCTTAATTCCATCTTCTTCATATAATAATTAAAATATAAGTTGGCCCACAATATTATCCAATATATATGTAGCAAACATATTAACCTACATAATTAATATTTCTACAGTAAATAAATACTGACCGTATCTAGCACACGCAATTAGCTAAGGCCTACCATACAAACATTGCAAGTCGGTCTTAGTATTCCAAAATTTCATGCATGTTGCATTTTAGTTTCCTACGGTTTGCGGTATTTTAGTAACTATGCATACATTTCACTCAAACTAATATTTGTAAATGGCCCCTTCATCTTGTTAGAGTTTAATAATTTAAGTAAACTAATTTGGAGACCTCATTCAATTCATTTATGATTAGTTTCATCTAATTTCATAAGTTTTTGTAATCACTTTCTAGCAAATAAAATTAGAACTATTAATGACACACTATAACAAGATGAAGGGGCCATTTACAAATATTAGTTTGAGTGAAATGTATGCATAGTTACTAAAATACCGCAAACCGTAGGAAACTAAAATGCAACNATAAATAGGACATCTACACAAAAGTGTCCAAAAAATATGTCCCTATAATCTAATTCATTTATGATTAGTTTCATCTAATTTCATAAGTTTTTGTAATCACTTTCTAGCAAATAAAATTAGAACTATTAATGACACACTATAACAGAATTAGATTATAGGGACATATTTTTTGGACACTTTTGTGTAGATGTCCTATTTATGCCAAAATTTTTTTAAAAATCTACTAAAACTTAAATATAAAGTCCAATCCAATCAAAAATAAAAAGCTCCTCTACTCAACCAACCCTGTCCAGCGTAGTCGACCGGATTACAAATAGAAAAAGAAAAAAAAAGAAATTGATCACTATCTCCCCTTCACCTCCTCTGCTGTCGCAGCCTACGAGGTAAGGTTCCGACGGCTGGAGTTCTGCCGCGAGAATCTCGTAGGGACCGTAAAGAGCTACGATCGCCACGTGTCCCTCCGTCACAGGTCGCTGGAGGAGTGTATGCCAAACATCAAGGCGATCATATAAATCGCAACCTCACATATAACAACACTTTTAAAAATTGTCGATAATTTAGCCAGCAGTATTTTTTTTCGAGCTGTACTGACATTTAAAAGTGCCGCTATATACCTTTTTTTTGTAATAACAATTAATCAATAATAGAGTCATAAATATTAATTAATAAACATTTTAACTTACCTAACAAAAATCAGTATCTCCAAAACGAGTCGATCGAACAAGATAAAGTAGAGGGGTCTATTTCAAAACGAAATATAGTAGAGAGGTCATAGTGCATTTTAACTTATTATATATATAATATTTAATAAAGTATAATAAACCTATATCATATGTACAATAATGACCCACACAAGAATATCTTTTTGCTTGCACCTTGTGACATTTTCACGCACAATTTCTTTTTGCAATTGAAGGAATGTTAATATATTCCAATATTGACTCATGTAATAATTGGCATAAATATCAAATTGCCTATAGAAAATAGATTTAATATTTCTAGAAGATGAATTAATAATTTATTTTTTTGCATTTTTAAAAATTTTTGTATCTAATCGCATATGATCAATTATTATCTAATCCCTTGGTCAATGTGTGGACTACTGTACTTCCTAATTTTAAGTACATTGTCTTAAGTATAATATATTTTTTAAGATCATTTTCATATATATACATGTACTTGCTCTAACATCTAAATTTGAAAATTTCGTGTATGGATAGATATATATATATATATACACCCGACAAAATTAATTAGCTACTCATATATGTTATATGTTCACACGTGAGAATATTATACTTCATTTACATGCATATCTCAAATTCAAAAACTCAAAATGCTTTGAAAAATTCTCTCGTCCTACATAAAAAATAGTTTTTCTAAAGAAAATTTCAAATTTCCTGGAAAAGTCTCCTTTTTATTTTCTGATTGTTTTTATCCGAAAAGTAAAAACTTATGAATTCTTTTTTCCTCAAAAACAGCTCTCGATACGCGTTTGGTTCGAAGTTGGAATCATAATCGGAATCGAAATAAGCTGAAATCAGAATCGGAATCGGAATGACTCATTACCTAATTCTGTTTGGTTCATTACCTAAATCGGAATCGGAATAAATCATTTCCATTGTCGATGTTTGGTTCAGGTAAATATAAAAAATGTAATCAAATTAATATATATATTAACTTTTTCTTTGTAATATATTAATTTAAATTCAAACTGAAAATTAAATATTAAATATTTACATCAAAATTTCAAAATAATGTCAAAATTTTAAATCTATTTTTTTTATAAAAAAATAAACTTTGAAGTTGAGTGGATAATTTAAAATATAAAACTAAATTTCGATTTATTCAGATTAAAACTTAAAATTAAATTTTAATTTTAATTTGAATCCATAAATTTAATTTAAGTTTTAAATAAAATTTGAATAAAAACTTTATATAAATTAAAATTTAATTTAAATTCAAATTTATAAGTTAGATTCAAAACACTTGATTAAATTTTAATTTTTAATTCAAATTCAAATTAAAATTTAAAATTATAAATTTAATTTCTAAATTTATGGATTNTATATATATTAACTTTTTCTTTGTAATATATTAATTTAAATTCAAACTGAAAATTAAATATTAAATATTTACATCAAAATTTCAAAATAATGTCAAAAGATTAAATTTTAATTTTTAATTCAAATTCAAATTAAAATTTAAAATTATAAATTTAATTTCTAAATTTAAACTCATATTTTAATTAAAAAAATTGAAAAAATAAACTTCTTCCAAATAAATATCCATTCTATCCAGATTCAACTTCCAATCCTGTCTTCTATGTCGGATTGAAAAAATAGGTGATGGAAAAATTTCCATTCCACTCGGGAATCGAAATCGGAATAGAATTCCCGCATACCAAACACCTACAAATGAATTCACACATTCTGATTCCGATTAACACTACAAGAATTAGTAAATTTAACGACCAAATTTTAACGACAAAAATTAATTTTGGTCGTTAAAAATATAAAGAGTCACGTTCCAGCCAAAAAGAGACAAATTAAATAGACCTTTAACGGCCAATATTATTTTCGTAGTTGTAGATGAGTATCATCCGGTCGTTAATAATTTCGATTTGGCGCTTTTATTTTTGGTTACCGCAATTTTTTTCAACTCTCGCACTCAACCCTTCCTCTGCCCACTCACAGAGTCACCCTCTTTTCTTTTTCCCTTTCTTTTACTCTTTCTTTCTCCCTCCCACCCCTTCACCTTCCGCCTTCCTTTTTCCCTAAATAATCCTGTAACCCCACCGGATCCGCACCCTACAGGGCCACAAGAAGCGATCCCCCTCCTACCAGTTCGTCGGTGCAGGCGAGCCCTCGGACGGCCTAAAGCGGATCTTGGTCGCTGTCGCCCGGCCCTCTCACTAGTTCGTCGACGCGCCGGCCCTCCGACGGCTTGAAGCGAACCCCGTACACCGCAGCCCTCTCTCATCGGTTTACTTTTTGCCCTCTACAGGCCATCGCCTGATCTGCAACCCCCGGTCACTCCCCCTGTCACCCTGCACTCTACGCCCTTTGTTAGCTCGCAGCTTGTCGCACCCATCGCCTCTCAATCGCTGGTTCATGTGCATGCTTCATCGTCTCTCGGTCACCGCCGCCGCAGCCGCCGCCATACCCACCATGATTTTTTGAGTAATTTCTCTCTTTACTAATTAATTGTGTATTTGCCACAATGCATAGGACAAGAGTTCTTGAATGATAACATGATATCAACTGGGAGCAAATACTAGACATCTTTGATAATTTGCACAATAATTTATTGTGTTTTGGCCTTACAGATTACCAAAAGTAATGGGAAATTTTTTTTATATATATTAAAAAAATTAGATATCAAAATTTCCTTTATACAATCGTATGCTTGCTCACATTTAACTAATAGGTTCTTAGTTGTTTTTTTTTTTTTTTTAATTAACTAGAAGGAATCTAGAGTTTGCAAGATTTTATTGTCAAAGTTTGATTTTCTACATCAAGAGAATGCAAAAAGACTTTTACTTTTTATATTGTATTTAGGAATGGCTACCCTGAAATTTGAAATCATTTAATTTTGCCTAACCTTTCATTAGTTTATTCAAAAATTTAAAAATTCAAGTTAGTTTAGGTCTGTATATTTCTCCAAAAGAAAATACGATAATTGCAAAGACTTTTCATGATGAAGGAGACCTTCGGGCATGTTTTAGCTTTTTATTTCTTGCGAGAGAAGGTATCGTCCTGCTTTAATATGGAACCACCGGTAGTGATGCTAGAAAAGTAAAATCGACTCTTGATCATACATATTTGAATTAATTTTAAATGATTTTGAAGATAGTAGCTGAGCGTGATTCATGGTCAGATATTAAGGATTGATGTGGTGATTTTGCTCATGTAGATGTGACTATTGTAGAGAGTCAACCTACTATTTTTTTTATGCTTAGGAAGCTTATTCAAGACGATTGGTGTAGTGATTTTTCTTACTTTTCAGTTCAGAACTCTTTTAATGTGTACATTTTCGGGCATTTTAAAATTTTCAAAGGATAATCACTTAATCGGTTATTAGTTCTAAAACTCGAAAAGATTTTATGTAGTTCTAAACCTCTTTTAGATTTTTCATATTTCAGTAGTTAACTACTAATTCATGTGGTTAATTTTTTTTTTGCTGCATTTGTTAGTCTAATGAGAAGTTTTTGATGATAGTTTTCATCTTTCAGTAGTGTTAAGTGTACATGTGCTTAGTTTTTTGGTGCATCTTTCGGTAGCTAAGTATGCATGAGCTCCTTTTGCATGCTATAAGTTGGGAAGCTAGAAAAATAATCATCAAAGGATGTAAATATGATTCCATGAGAATAAGATGCCTTGGATACAAGTAATTAAGGAGCTCTTGGTAGCATCCATTTCGCAGTTTCTGATGTTGGCTTTCGCCCCATTGTTTTGTTGTTTGGGCTTAGAAAGCTGACAAAATGTAAAGAGTGAAAGAAAAGATGATGGGATATGATTCCTTTCATCTTTTTTCTTTTGTTTACATGATTGCATCTTGTATATTCTCGGCAGTTATCTCTTGACTATTTTCCGTAGAATAATCACCAGCTTGTATTATTTCTTTACGGATCTTTCTTCACCAGGATAAACGTGTGCGCGAGATTGCCTTGAAGGCCATGGGGCAAGTTATCAGCAAGACAGTGGCCATTGCAGAGATTATTAAGGTTGCTCTCACACTTCTTCTTATACTTTTTATAATATTTTTAGCTGATGCATATTCCTCTTCATCCATTAACATCCACTGCAGAAAAGAATACGGAAACAACCGAGGTAGTATTTCAAATCTACTCCTTCCATGATTAATTAAGTTATGAATTATGATGTAAACAACCGAGGTATATGGAGGATACGGCGGATATGGCTACAGTCAAGGTGGATATGGAGGATATGGAAACAACCAAGGTAGTATTTCAAATCTACTCCTTCCATGATTAACTAAGTTATGAATTATGATGTAAAACTGTTTGATGCTTGATTGTGGCATACTTGGCTTGCCAAGGAGATATGTCAGTCACGGCCTTCTTAAGTTATATATAAATTGAATAATTAACGGACATGACAGGATTTGTGTACTCCTAATGATCAAACTATTGTTTCTTTCTGGTTTATGCCCCTTATTTCTCTCCCTTGCAACTCTGAATGTCTTGTCTGACTTTGTCTCGCTCGATAGAAAATGGTGGATGGAACACGAACTGGTCTCGAGGTGGCGGGCGAGGCAGAGGGAACTGGGGCTATGGTGGTAAGCTCTTGTCATTCATTTGAACTCTTCTATTTCTGTTTTATGCACCCAGATAAGATCGCTTGGTTTCTATATTAGTTAGGGATGTAGAGCACATTCCTTTTTGCTTCCGAGTCATCCGACGTTGAAATCATGATAACTAGTGCAAAAGCAAAGGTAGGCTCTTTCAGATTTTGCAAATGTGGGTTGGCTTATATTGTTTGGGGATTTTAGCATGGTGGAGGTCTATGCATACATCCTTGTAAATTATATATTTTTTAGCATTTGTCTTGACATTTTGGTTTAGTTTGATTTTCTTGTTCCTCTCCTTAATAGATGGACATGAGAGACAGATTTAATTAAGATTAAATAATCTGAGCTGGTTAGTTTGCTGATGATTTTCTCCTACACTAAGGAAAAACCTACACATAGTACAAATTTAGGGTTTTGCTGTAACTCAATAGGCTTTGATGGAACCTTGTTACAGGCCTTTAGCATTTGAAAGTGTAAAGACATAGTTGGCCACTCTCCTCATTAAACCTAACACGAAGCACTTGCCTCAGACGAAGTAGTGCTTCATTTCTTTTCACCATACGTCCAGCTAATAATTTTGGTATTACAAACTGTGTAAGAGGGAGATTCTTCAACTTCTCTAGTATGATGAGGTCATTCTGAGATCAAAGGTACTGTAATTTTAACAGCTTATTATTTGTTCCACCAGCATATTTTTAGCTGCAGAAATAAACTAATGCATTAAAAACGAATTGTTGTTTCCATTTTATATGTACCGTGCTTTTACCATTTCTGTGCAGGATATGAACATGGCCGAGGTGGTGGGGGGCTGGGGGGCAGAGTGTTTATGATAATTCTTGGGACAAGAAAGACAATGAATTGCAAGCTCCCTTTTTTGTTTTTATGTTGACCTTTTTTTTGGAAAAATGACGGTTGTACTTTTTTTTAGCACTTTGTTATTTTGGTATGGTAGTATTTCATTTCAGCACTTTGTTCTTTTGGTGAATGTTGACTACTATATGTGTAATGGGGTGATGGTAACTATATATGTACTAGATGAATGATTAGGAAAAAGAATATGAAAATGTGGATGCTAATTACTTTTATTGTTAATGAAGTTTTATTACAAGTTTATAAATTGTGGAGTTGCTATAAGTTTGTTTATATATATATATATATATATATATATATATATATATATATATATATATTATTGTGTATGTAAATTATTTATGTGGTTAAATAAATGGCCAAAAATTAAATATGCAATATTTGGCCATTAACGACGGGAAGAATGGTCGTTGTTATATTATCTTCTTCTACTTATGAAATATTTTTAACGACGGAAAATATGGTCGTTAATTATACTAGCGACGAAATGTTTGGTCGTTATTAACACTATGGACGGAATAATTATAGCTTTTGTAATATCTATTACGAAGGTAAACTGGTCGTTATTATAAAATAGAGTGGTTACTAATGTAACATAATAACGACGATAAATAATGTGGTCGTTAATACTATATAACGACTACCAGTTTCTTTTGGTCGCGATTGTTTTTAACGAAGGAAGCTTTTACGACGGGTCACGACGGGTGGATTTCCCGTCGTTATTGACTTTTAACGACGGAAATATGGATTATCAACGACGGTACCTCCTTTCGTTAAATAAGGTATTTCTTGTAGTGTAATTCCACGGTGAAAAAGAAGCGAACCAAACAATCCCAATTGATTTCTAGAGGAACCAAGCACCCTTGTGGCTAAATTTTTCAATAATAATATATACTAAATTTATTTGAACATGTATTGGATCTAATATATGATATGTAACTAATTAATGCTTAAGTCCTAGTTTAACCATAAAAAAAAAATCGTCAACATTTTAGAATGTACCAAATAAATCAATGGTAATTAAGCCTTTTCCTTTCCATAAAAAACTTTTTTCTAGTTGAGAAAAAAAAAAAAAAAAGGGTATCTTCGCACGTGCCAACCCGAACACGTCGACCTTGACCCATGCAATGCTCTACCCGTACTTTTCCGTACAACTACAGGAGCTAATGAAGTTACCATTAATTACTATTAATATTACTATATACTCTCCTCTAATTAATGAATAGGGAATTAGAATAAACCTTGGGATAAATAATTTAATCTCCTCTTGTGAAAATTAATCAAATTAGAATAGTTAGCTTAGCTTGGAAATTACGATATGAATTAGTGTACCGGATCACGTGCACGCACGTACGCCCATGCAGGGAACAAGACAAATGCGTTAAGCAACATCCCATTTAGCTCTCCCCAATAAGCAATTCCCACGTGTGAACTCACCAAATCCCGATTCAAAGAGGAGAATAAGAGAGATTAGAGAATAAGGTTTTGTTTAGATGCGTGAATATCACATTCCACGTATTCCTTTGGTTTACTCAAGAAGTTTTTAGTGTTTCATAAATGAGAAATATAATATGATTAAATATTCAAATTGTATATTATATTCGATCTTCAAATTATTTTTACGGAACAAGTCAAATCATGTTGTAAGTAAAAAATAAAATTTCTTTCTTCTCAATAACACACACACAAAAAAAAAAAAAAATATACTGAATAAGTTATACATAAATAACTTACTTTTGACGCACAAATAGGCCTAAGTCGATTACTTATTGCAGTAGTTATTCCACAGTACTAATACACTCATTAAATATTGAGTTAGGAATTTATGTGGATTTGAAGGAATAAGGAATTAGCATGCACATATATATAAAATATTTATATAGAGAGAGTTGAGCTGGAATGCTATTGGTAGCAAACGGGCTCCGTTGTCACCTACTTATTTTCGATAATAGAGTTTTCAAATCGACGATCAGTACCGTTGAATATGATCTATATCACTTGAAGTATGTAGAAACCAAATTTTAAATCTTTTCGATATCATTAGCCTAATGATCAAAGAGTTTCAAAATTTGTAATTTTAATGGTCATATAATTAGACGTTTTCTTATTTAACAGCGTAAAAATATTGAAATCTATTAAATTTTAATTAGAAAATTCGTTAAACTATTTAGAACAAAATCTATATTCTTGATCTTGATTAGAAAACTCCTATCATCACTTTTTAAAGAATATTCATTTTCAGCTGTTCACTTTTTAGTCCATTTGATGGACAAGAAAACAAATATTGAGAAAATATGAAATTTGGTTTCTAGATTTTTCAAATTGTATAGATCATATTCAACGATGCCGATTGTCGATTTGGAGACTTCATCATCGAAAATAAATAGATGGCAACGGAGCCTATGCCGCTGGTGGCTCTAGATGTGTCTCATCTAGCAGCCGTCGCAGTCTACACATATTCTCTGTATATATATATCAACTCGACCTTACCTTAACCATCGTTTAATTGAANCTTAATCATGATTAATTAATAAGGTAAATTAATAATTTTGCCCTTCTTCTTTTTCCTCTTCCTCATTTAATCCAAGGTTTAATGACATATTCTGAAAAAAGTCACAGTTTCAAACTAGGGTGATTTATAATGGAGGGTTAGATGCAATTTTTCATCCCAATTAATATTTTCAATTGAATTATTTGATTTACTTTTGAGAATAAAATTTCAAAACAGGAAAAAGGAATTACTAAACTAGATTGATAAGTAATAAATAAATTCCATTATGACATAAATACCTCACTTGAGAATTTATTATCCCATAACAAAATCAATAAATAATTAATCTATTTGATTTACAATATTTCTTAATAAGATTTTTAGGAATACAAATTAGGAATGGAGAATTTGTATGTTTAGCTCACTACAAAAATCTGACGTGACAGAAATTTACGATTCTCATAACATCTTCAAATTTCTCAAATTTTTGAGAATTCAAAACTCATATCCTCTTTATGAATAAAAGTCTTATATTAAACTTATTAATGTAACTTAGTTATTTTGCAAGTTGAATCAAGCACAAATATAATGTAAAACTCAACTTAAACAAGTTGCTATGCACAAATATTTAATTTTAAGCTTAAAAAAATATTATAATTAAGCTCAACTAAAGCAAGTGCTCATAGTAATGTTTCAAAGAAGAGCCCTACAAATGCATTATAAAAACAATTCCACTTCAACTCACATGTGATACAGAATTATGCCATGAACATCCATGAACTCAAATGAATGGGTAAAATAATAATAATAATAATAATAATAATAATAATAATAATAATAATAATAATAATGCTCCCTTAATTAAATTAGTTGATTTATATAATAATGGACAATAATTGTTTTAGTGCAAATTATTTTTAAATAATAATTGTGTTCCCAGATCCACATAGATATTAGAGGCCCATATGTCTTCATACTTAAAAAATATAGGTTAAAATGCACTTTACCCTCTTCAATATATTGTGTATTGTAACTTAATTTTTTAGATAAAACATATATATATTTAACCTTACTGAAATGTTACGTCGTTTGCATTTAACCTCTTAGATAAAAAAAATACGCACTCCACCCCCTTGAGGAAAAAAAGAAAAAAATAAAAAATTAAGGTATATATATATATATATATATATATGATCATTCCTTTTTCTTTTTTTTTTAAATACTCTAATTTGATAGGATATTTTTTATCTTTTGAGAAGGGTTAAGTGAATATTTTTTTATATTTAGAGGATAAAGTATAATATGTGATATATTGAGGAAGGTTATTTGCACTTTAGCATTAAATCTAACTTAATAACACCATGATATTCTAGCTTATACCCATCAATAAGGATGTCAATGGATACTGATATTTGAAATTTTATCCGAATCCGTACCTAAGCGAGCGGGTTTACCAACGCTTGACGGATATGATTTGGAAGCGGGTATAAAAAACTGAATGGATTTTCTTTGTACCCAACCAGACCCAACCCTGACCCAGACCAGAATTGATTTTATATTATATAATATATAAATTTTTGATTGCATATATTTGAATTTGTATTTTGAAATTTTAGATTTTAATATAATATATTTCGAAAGATGGTAAAGAGAAGTAATCATTTTGGGTTTGCGATGTTACTGGTTTGGGCTTTAATTTGGTTCAAGTTAGGGTGTAGTAGACTTTCAAAATCCATCAAATTCGGTTTTCGAAAACCCACCAAAATTCAACCCGTTGACATCAATACCTATCCAATCTATTGACGGCCTTACCTGAATCTGACCGGTTGATATTTCGGGCTTCATCAGAAGTATAAAATAAACTTTTGAGCTCCAAAAATAAAATTTTTAATTTAAAATAATAATGTCAAAAACTATTAATGTTTTTTCGAACAGCACTAAACAAATTAATTACCATAAAGATAAACTAAAGATGTAACATTTTATCACAGCCCAAGTACACCTAAGTCAACCAAGAGAGCATGCATGGAACCATCCTTACCAACACACCATATGCTTAATTAATAAAACCAACAAGTGTACCAACAAAGCCCCTAACTATGCATAATAAATAAATGAGGATAGTACATAAATAAAAAGTCCACTTATTAGGGTCTATTTGTTTAGATTTGAAAATGTAGTGCGATAATTATTTTCGTTGTTTGATTCGCTGTAATAAAGATAAAGTTAAAATTCAAGTTACCCAAGATAGCTATGGTGAAATAAGATGAAGAAAATAATAATAATAATAATAATACAATGGGTAATGCTAACTATTTAAATATATTTGATTGGAGTACTAATAACTCTTTTATTTAGTTTACATATTTAAAATGTGATGAAAATTGATTAGGTAAATTTTAATATGTCTTTCATTTAGTTTCACATTTTTAAAATACAATGAAAATTGATTAATTGAGTATTAATATTTTCAGAGCTGCAGAGTTTGTTAGTTACTTCACGAATTATTGAAAATCCGAATTTTTGATTCCGAATTTTTAGATTATCTTATACTTTATATTTTATACCGAATCCGTTTTTTAAGCCGAATTTTTCAACGAATTTAAAAATTAGAAAATAAATTTTATACATATTATACCCGTACCGAATTTTTGCCGAATCCGAATTAACTAACTATGCCACAGAGGGCGAGAGGGGTCTCTTTTAGAATAGCATATAGTTTAGGGGTCTTTATAAATTTTTCACCTTTTAAAAATGAGCTTATACAGTGATAAGGGTGCAATATGGGTAATCTCAAAATGCGCCGCAACCACATACAAATCCAAATTCAGTGTTTGATTTGATGCATTTAAATCCAACAATCGTAGTTTAAACTGTATGAAAAGATCCAACTGCAGCAGTTCAAACTATCCCTAAATTGGCTACAGTTTTAACTACAGCAATCGGAGCGAATTACTTTAGACAAAAGATAAGCTAATCTCCCTAATCACTTTTAAACAAAACAAAAATTCCTTTTTCACATGAGAGATAATAATCTCACCAACACATACATATGAAGTGATAAAATATTATAAATAATAAGCTTCTCAACGACATGCAACGAAATAAATTATTTAAAGTTGCAACGTTTTATGCTACATCCATTCAAACAAAATATATAGAGTTATAACTGTTGTATTTCTAGCTGCACTGTATTTTAAATTACATCCAACCAAACGGCTCCGTAATAAGATAAATAAATAAATAAATTGGTTGACGTAGAGCCACAATATTACCATCATGTGCGGCTCCAAAATGAAACCAAAATTCTCATTTCTGCTTCCTGCTACAGCAGAAAGCTGGCTCGTCTGTTTGCCAAATGCTTTGCTTTTGCTTCTCGAGCAGAAAAGCGAACTTCTCGCTCCCGAACTTTTCGACTAATTTTAAGCACTTCCTTGTGTACTTTTAAAAACAATATACATTGGTAAAATTTTACAGAGATCCCCCTCGACTATTCGCGCTCTTCGAAATGGCCCCTCGACTTTTATTTTATTTTATTTTTTTCATCCACACATATTTCCTTGAACTGGATGATTTTATTAGACTCAAATGAGTTCAATCACTTTCAACTTAACATAATAACTCAAATAAAAAATAAATAAGTAAATAAATAAAGTTGCGGGGGCCATTATGAAAAGAGGAAAAAAGCCTATAATTGAGAGGGTTTATAGTATATAAATGTACATAACATTGCCCAAAAAATATATACCATAGTTTTAGTGTTAAAGATATCCAGGATATCTCACTGTTTTTACTCTCTCACTTTCATAAATTTATGGTAACAATGAGAATTACGCATTTTAAAGCACTTACAAGAGATAGACGAACTCGATAGAACACGTTTTTCGACGACGACAGAGAATACCCACGCGCTTGTATTCTGATCCTCGACCAAACATCCCTGGATGCGAAAAGAAGCCTAAGCTTTCCAGCCAAAAAAATGCGCATGAAATAGGGTTGAAAAGGTCATTTTATGGTAAAAGCTTCGTAACCGCGCATGGAATTGCACTGTACGAGAAAGCCGAATGAAAAGTTCAGAGACTAAGTTGCGAAGGGATATGAGTAGTACCTTGTTGAGAGGAAAATCAATGCGAGACCGGAAGCAGATGCGCCTCAAAGAATGCAGCAACTCCCTTGATCCCTGCGTAGATCACCATCGTCAAATAGTAGACAATTTAGGTAGAAATTGTAGTTTGATGTTTTTATTTTATGAAATATATACGGAGCCAAGAGTCCTACTTTTTCGAATCTCCGTAATAACTCAATGCTTCTTGAAATTTGTTCCACAGCGGGCCGGTCTCCTGAAGGTTGACGTTTTCAGGGCCGCCGAGATAAGCTTGAACGATGAATTCGTGGCTCCTCTCCCTATATTGTAGCCATAATGGAACACGGATATATCATAATGTTGCTTGTTTTATAGATTTTTAAGCGAAAGAAATAAAATGGTTTGCGCCGAGGAATAGTTTCTTGCTATAGAAGAAGCGGAAGCTTCAAATTGGAGCTTATTGCTTTCGGAGCCTAGAAGCTTATTTTAGCCTCCCGCCACAGTAAAAGCCTTAGACTTTTTGTTCGCCAAATGTATAGCTGCTGCTTCTCGGAATAGAGAAGCTACGCCAAAAGCGAGGACGAAAAGGGAATTAGAAAACGAACCTCCCCTCATATTCCGAAAGCCACGCCAAGTAGGCCGCGCCGAAGTACATGGATACGAACGGGTTGTACAGATCATCCACCGAAGTGACTTTATATGCCCTACAACCGACGTCCCTGGAAAAAGGAGTAGATGGTAACAAAATGTCAAGCATGTCATGGTCTTGAAATTTATTTTCCAGAAAATTTCACTAGCAACTTCTATAATTTGCTGTAGTCCATAGAACAGGGAAAAGAAATGCAAAACTTGTAACATCTAGAAAAACCTGCATTTAAGCACAAATAAATTGTTTAGGGTTTTTTTTTTTTACTGAAGTTATATGTGGGGAATAACACCTACGATAAAGTAATTTCCTTTACATGTTGTTGTTTAATAAGAACTAATTATTTAAAACAAAATATCTGCTGTCGAACAAAACCGATGACACAGATTCTGCAAATCATTGGACACGAAGAAAGTTACAGATAAGTAGAAAAGTAACAGGGAGTAACTTGTAAAGCCAGAGAGCAGTAGGATAGTCGATTCCCATTAAGCCGGTCCGTGAGCGTATTCCGTTAACAAACCTCATACTGCATACCTCGGCAAGCGCGGCTAGAGCTGTCTGCATGGAGGATGAAATTTAGAAGCACAAAAATATAAACACTTAACGGTAGATATATCCGAGATAACCAACTCATCACAACCGGAATTTGATGTGCAAAATGAAAAGGACAAAAGAAGGCTCCCAGCATGTTAAGCTCATCTAATTCCCCAGAAGGGAAACTTCAACATTGTATAGTTTTCGAAATTTCCAAGATATATATACATATATGTACCCCTGTAAAATCTGAATATTTGTTTATGTGTGCCTCGGAATGGCTCTCTTTAAGTTGGGAATTCACCCAATAGTATGGTTTATAATAGAAAATTTCCTTAAAAGAGGCTACTTTTGCAAGGGTTGATGTGTGAGAAATCAGAAATGAGCTTCATGGATATAAATAAATAAAGTTAAAGATTTTTTTTAAAATTCAACAGTAATTTTATTAAGTTCTGACCACTTTTTCACCTCACAGAACTGTCAATTTGTTAATTGTTGTCTGTTAATTTTAACATGCAATTGTGGAAAATAACTAAAATCAAAACAATAAGTCGAGGAGTCGTCGGTCGATAAAATAATTTGGAGGGTTTATGTCAAAAGGCCGTACAGTCGGAGGAGGTCTCCATACATTTTCAGCTACTAATATAGCAATGAGAGGGAAGGTAGTTAGTCGGCTTAAACTAGTGTATTATTTATTATCACTTTGGCATCTTTCGCATTCCCCGAAACCATGATTACGGTTATTCATAAATAAAACTTACAGGTTTTACTCCTCTTGAACTGAAGTGCCGTGAAATGATAATTTCAGCAACTGCCTGAAATATTAATTTGCAGTAAACTTTTGAGCCACGAAGACAAAAGGAGTAGTCGATAACATACTAAAAACTGATGAAATAAAACCACGTACAACGGCAACAAAAGACTTGATTGAGTTGACCTGATTACTAACGATGTGAAATGAAACTGCAATTATTCTTCATAAGGAAACCCAGATTTTGTAGCAAATAACAATGAGTACTAAATCCGCAATTAAGTAAAGTATTTAAGAGACGATATCGTATTGAAATTACTAGATTTAGATCTGCATACAAAAGTGAAGCAACTCGAAAATGCCAACTACAGCATGAAAACAATCCAGAAAATGTTTTTGAATAAGCCTTACCTTCACCTCAACTCGAGAAAGATATGGCCGCTTCTCTGAGTCGTGGGAGAAACGAACTCTCCCACGCCTTTCGCCGGATTTTGCCCACTCCTTTAGAACATCAGGATGCTTCCACATTTCTTCCATGTCTTCTGCAGATACTGCCGAGTCCCAGAATGTGCATTCTTCACCTATCACCCGTACAGTACAATAATATACCATAAGAAGATACACTAGATTGTCCATTCTGAAAAATTTGAGATCCAATGTGTATATAAACATGTATTCTCATAAATGCAGGAAAAGTTACAACCTGCCTTTAGCATACGAGCCCTTAGACCGTCAGATGCTAATGGATTATCGTCATAAATTTCTTCTGCTCTGAAAATTAGATGGCAAAAACAGACATAGATGAGCATAAAATACGTAATTAAGGGGAATTCAATTGCATCAGCGTCCTCAACCTTTTCTTCTGTTAAGCGAAGTTTCAGTTTGGTAATCGGTCTCTTACACTCTTCAGTTTTAATAGACAAAGATGCCCAAATATCTCTTAAACAGAGGTTACATGGAATTTTCTATCCATTTCACCAAAATAATTGAAAGGAAAGGCTACAATTGCAGCAACATAGAGTTGAGGGACCTAAGCACAGAATGATTCAGGACAAAATACTGAGGGACCTAAGCACAGAATGATTCAGGACAAAATACTGAAACTCACTGAAATTTTGAGGTCCCTTATTGCAATTTATTCCAAGTTCATAGAAGTTTTAAAACTAGTTCGATGGGGAAGAGACTTGTACAGTCGCTTGCAAAAAAAAAAAAAAAAAAAATGCCAAAGCGAAAAATGGCAGCAATATTTGGTTTTATATGGGGTAGAAAAAATCACAAAACCTCTTAGCAAGTAAACTGTCTCTGACTGATAGATATCTTTGGAAATAATCTGCTGTCGATTTGTGAGTAGCCTTCTTTATGCCTCCTCTATAAGCTCTGATAACAAATTCTTCGCTTCTTTCTCTGTGATACCATTTTGTCAAATATTTTAGTTGGACATAATCAAGAGTACAAACTAGATTGAATATAAATTATATAATATAACATATATATATATATACACACACACACATATATATCAAATGTAGCATACTTTCCATCAGAAGAGGACAGCCATTTTATGTAAGCAGCACCGAAGTACACATTCACAAAAGGCTTGTACAGCAACATTGGATCGCCCTCTACTTCGTAATTTCTGTACCCCATTTCCCTACGAAATCAACCATAATCAATCAAAAAAGTTTCATAATTTCCATGTCTTGGAATAAGGAGAATTGGGACTTGTTTGGTCCAGCAGGACCTTTTGCAGAAGCTTTGTTCAAAGATCAAAGAAGCACTTAAAGGTTTTTCCATTGCGAACATCTTCCTCTTGCAGCACTAGCCAAAGCTTCAAATCGGAACTTTTGCTTTTGGGCCTAAAAGCTCATCGTATATTCCAGCGACAGCAAAAGCTCAAAATCTTTCGCTTTCTCTATAGCAATGCAGCTATTCTAGAAGCCAGACCAAACAAGCACTTGGGGCTCATTTGGGGCACTACAGGGTGCAATGTAACTGGATAAAGTGTTTTGACAGTATCTTGTTAAAAGTAGAGGCAATAAGGATATAACTATTTAATTGGAATCCTCCTGACAAGAAAGTCTTCTCTGCAGAGGGATTTCTTGTAGGATTCGTACAAAGCCAATCTAAGGACATCATATCAGCATCTGAAAGTAAATCAAAGCAGTATAACAATTTCAAGTTGAAAAGATAGCAGCAGTATTTAGTTGATATTTGGTTGGACAGGATTCTCATATGGAATCCCTATTACAGGGCAGACTTCCTCCCTCTCGACAATTCTCTGCAGCAGAAACAGAAGCTCTCTGGTGCTTTTAGGCCTTAAAATCCCGTTTCTACTTCCCTCCACAGTGAAAGCTCAAGGTTTTTCTATTTCCAAAGCACTCTAGTGCCTCAGAAGGGGTGCTTGTAGCTAAAAGAAAAAACAGAAGCCAGGCCAAACAGACAGTTATCTAGTACGCTTGTGGCACTTAAGTACCTAGCAAGCCATTCTGCGACTTCGGGGGCAATCTGCATGAGACCAGCCGTTCTCTCCTTTTTCTTCTTATCATAATTCTCAATTAAAAGTATTCTGTTGCTTGCAATTTCAGCAACAGCACATAGCATATCCTGCACTAGAGAATAAGACCACTATATTCAGGCAATTTAGTATTATGAGAGTATAATTGATAGTAACAAAAGCCTCACAAACAATCATAAGTTATACACATAGATTTGAACTCTATTATAGTTCGTTTTCTCAAACTAATGAATGCACCATTCACCTTCCCATATGTTGATCTCCTGAGAGAGAACACAAATTAGCTTGCAAAATGTTGGAAATGTGATCACTGTGATAATTTTTTCTGGAAAGTTGACATTACTTGAAACCCTTTTATTCAATCCACCGTGTATTAAGGTAAGGCATCTGAAATATAGATAGTGTAGCTTACTACAGTGATGTGTAAGCATACAAAGAGTATTCTGAGTTTCCAACTTTATTGTGGGAGAAAGGACATCAAGTTCCATCAGAATACAAGCATTCGTTAGATTCCTTCAAGAAACTGCCAAATGAATTTCATTTAAGTTGTATCATTATTGCCTTGCAATTTAAATTGATGGTTCTTTACTTCCGTTGCAAGCCTTTTAGTATGCAAATTCAACAGATTTTTAAAGACATTCTGGCTCAAAATGCATTACTTGCTCTTGAACTATTTTTTCAGTAATAAAAAGATGCAGAAGTTAAAAAAAAAAGCGAAATGAAATAGTTCAAACTTTGCAGATACAAAATCACGCATAAAATAGATTTAACACAATTATAGATGCAGGTGGGAGCTGTGAGGAATATATACATATATATATATATATATATATATATATATATATAGAGAGAGAGAGAGAGAGAGAGAGAGAGAGAGAGAGAGAGAGAGAGAGTTGAGCTAGAATACTCCCAAAAGCACTAAGGGAGTGGTGCTTTTGAGTTTTTAGCCATTGGATGAAGAGATATAGGGTTGAGATGATAGTGGTAGATGGTAGTAGATGGTGGTAGGTGGAATAGTGTTTGATCCAAAATCTATTATTAATCAATGAGTAGATCTAAGGACTAGAAACCTAGAAGCACCAAGGGCTTGGTGCTTCTAAAAGTATTCTAGCACAATATATATATATATATATATATATATATATATATAGAGAGAGAGAGAGAGAGAGAGAGAGAGAGAGAGAGAGAGAGAGAGTTTTGCTAGAATACTATCGATAGTAAACGGCTCGGTTTACTACCGATTTGTTTTCGATGATAAAGCTTCCAAATTGATGATCGGCACCGTTAAACACGATCTAAACTATTTAAACTATCTGGAAATCAAATTTCACATATTTTCGATATTGTTCTCTTGTCCATCAAGTGAACAGAAAAATGAATGTCTGGAAATGAATATCCTTCAAAAATGATGATACAATTTTTATATTTGAGATCTAGAGTCTAGATCTTATTTTAAATAGTTTAAAGAATTTTTTAACAAAAATTTAGTTGATTTGAACTCTTCTATACCGTTAAACAAGCAAACACACCATATCGATCATTAAAATTATAGATTTTTTGACACTTTGATCGTTCAGTTAGTGATGCCAAAAAATCATGAAATTTGATTTCTAGATAATTTAAATGGTTTAGGTCATGTTCAATGGTGCCGATCGTCAATTTGGAAGCTCTATCATAAAAAACAAATCGATAGTAAACCAAGCAGTTTATTACCGATAGTAGCCCAGTCAAACTCATATATATATATATATATAGAGAGAGAGAGAGAGAAAGAGAGAGAGAGAGAGAGAGAGAGAGAGAGTAAGGCTACTATGCTATCGGAAGCACGGAGCCTTCCGTGCTTCCAGCTCGTTTTCGATGTTGCGACTTTCGAATCGTCGATCGGCTCCGTTAAATTAAACTTGATCTAGAGTATTTGAAGTACCTAGAAAATAAATTTTATGATTTTACGATATCATTTGCCTAGTGAACGAAGGGGCTCAAAATCAACGGCTGAAAATAAAAATCTTACAAAATATAATAATATGACATTAAAATTTTAAATCAAAGATATTGATCTTGTTTTATATAGTATAAAGAATTTTCTATCAAAATTTCACGTGATTTGGATATTTCTACACCGTTAAACTTGCAAACGGCTCACTACGGCCATTGAAATTTGTTGATTTTGAGCCCATTCGATCACTAGGCAAATGGTATGAAAAATAATAAATCTATGTTAGATACTCAAATATTAGAAAATTTAACGGGCCGATCAAGATTCGAAAGTCGTTATATCGAAATGAGCGGAAGCCGGAGGCTCGTGCTTCCGATAGCATAGTAGCTCCACTTGTTATATAATATATTATATATAGTATACTTACTATATATATTATAGTAGTATATCTAGTTATATATATATATTATATATATTATATAAATATAATTCTTAATAATATATATTATATAAGTATATATACTATATATATAATATTATAAACTATATCTATTTATATTATATACTAATATATACTATATACTAGCTATATATATATATATATATACACCACACACACCATGTATGTGGCAATATTACTACATTCTCCATGCACACTTGCCTTTCCTTAACTGCCACGTCTACAAGCTAATTTTATACGTATGGTTTTGATTTCAACTTCGCAAGCCGACAATCTTTATTATCGTACTCTACACCTATGTATTGTTTGTACGTATAATTAATTTTAATTAACTCTTGTTTTTGCTTTAATCGTGTTTTGAAGGATTCGCCTTCTGTTGGATGTTATTCAAATTGTAATTTAATTCAACGGAGACATAATATTAATTAGGCATGCTTGGATATCGGAATAAATTATTTTGACGATAATTGAATTCGTACAATTAATTTTTATGTATGGTCTTGAAAGTTAACGAGCTTATTAATATTTGCTTTTAATATTCTGCAATTCCATGATTTAAGTAGATGCATATTAAAAAATAGTTATTATCAATCATGTTAGTGATTTTATTTGTTTCTCAATAAAAAGATTTACAAAGGCGCGATATAATAATCCATTGAAGGGCTTTTATCACACGCGAATTGTCGTCTATAATTTACTAACATGCTTCTTGGAGTAACAGTCAGAGTATATTATCAAGATATAATATATATATATATATATATATGCCAAATAAGGTGTGTATGCATGAAACCTGGCCTTAAAGGTCAAAGAGTTCCATTGCTTGTTCAATAGTTAAACCATAAATGCTTTTAATTAAAATTCAAGGTACTACTAATACGAAACATAAGTAGTACGAAACATTGATTATATTAGGGGTTGTTTAATTGGTTGCATGCATTTTCAACTGCATTGTAATTAAAAATGTATGCATCTATTAATTTTTTATTTCGATTGGTATAGTTAGGCCCAACTGCAACAATTGGATCTGCACGAAAAGGTCCAATTGTTGTAGTACCAATTGCAGCAGTTGAGCCGGAGTCGGCTTACCCTTTAAAAATATAAACAAAATGTGATTTTTTTTTTCATACGCTTCTTTTTAAATTTTTATTTTTTCAAAAATATATATTCATGAAATCTGATAGGATTTAGTAATGTCTATTAGGGCCAATAAATTTTATCATATGATTTCTTACTTTTTAGTATGCTAGTTTAATAATATCTTAATTTTTATTTTGACCAAATTTATAATATATTTACATTTAAAATTTATTAAATTCATATATAACTTTATAATATATAAATTATATATAGATATAAAAGTCTTAATTAATAATTAAAACACGATTACGTTATGCTCAGAAGAGATAATCTTACCTTTCTATCTAAAAATTAACAGAATTTATAAATACAAATTTCAACTGCAGACTACCAAACAGAAAAAATATAACTGCAGCAGTTGCAACTGAATAAAACCAAACAGACTAGATGTAATTAAGACTGCAGCATTTACAACTGCTTATATTTCTAACTACACTATTTTTGTAATTAACTACATCCAAGCAAACGGCCTCTTAGTGTAATATGTCATATTAGAATATACCTTATTATGAGCAAATTAAGCAATGCAAGCAAAGACCATCGAATGACTCAAATTTTATAAGAAACATGGTAAAAGATTAAAAAATCGGAATTAAAACAAATCATAGTCCAAAATATATAATTTCCTTGTATTTTTACCTATTAAAAGCTTTTGCCGCAAAATACATAATATATAATGTATGTGCTCTGTAATAATAAACTTCGCTTCGGCAGTAGCACTTCCAAAAAAAAAAAAGAAAAAAAAAAAAAAGAAAAGGTACACATCAACACAAAACAAAGCCCATTAATTCCAGTTCTCAATTAATTAATTGATTAATAAATTAATTATAATTTGGCGGGAGAAATATTCCATGACGAGGTAGGAATTAGTAAAAGGTGACTCGTGGATTTCGACGGTGATCCCGGTCCGGTTCAATCCGGACTAGGAGGGACCAGGACCGGTCCGACCTCGGAACCGGGCGAGACCGGTCCGGGTCAACTCGCTTCGCGCTCAGGCGGTGGGGCCGGCAGATGGGTGCCACGTGTAAGGCGGGCAGCAGAGCCGTGCCGCTCCCGCCGACGACATTGAGCACACGTGCCAGCTAATTCCCCGGCACATCACATCGATGACGTCNCCCCCCCCCAAACTCCGTGGGGCCCACGAGCAACCGACTCGCCTGGGTGCTTCCCGCAGAAGCGGTGCGTGGACCAGGTCTACCACGTCGTCCCGTGGAACACCCCACCGGTTAAAATAAATAATTATTTACTAAACCCACTTATCATAATAATAATTTTATCAAATAATAAATTATTATATATAAAAGTCAAAAAAATTAAGTAACACTTAACAACGGTAACTATACCAAGAATTAAGTTAGAATATTTTTAAAAATACAAATTATTTGATACCTCCAATCCAAAAAGTAAAAAAAAAAATTATAAATTTTGAAACAAAAATAAAAAATTTAGTTTAAAAATAAATTAGACGGATAAAAAATATATTTTTAATGAAAAGCAACTATTCTTGGAAACTAATTAAACACCCAACTAAACCAGGGAGCGCTACGTACGAAAGCGTGACGTGGAGCATGCACCTTCGATGCTTACTCAATAGCAGCTTGCCACGTGGCAGCATCCAATTCCCGCCGTAATTTGGATACTAATCCTGTAATTAATTTAGAAACTAGCTTATCTACATGCATGACTCGAGAAGCTCTAAGCCCAAGTGGGTTTATAAATTAAAAAGCGAAAAAGATAGTGTAATAGGATATATATATATATATATATATAGAGTTGGAATGGGCTACTATTAGTAGCAAAATTTTATTGTTGCTATTAGTTTTTTAGCCTTTGGATCAACTCTTTTGATTATTTCTAATCATGGAATTACATACTATAACCCAGTGGGGACCACTCAACCCTAGGAGAACCACTCAACTCTAGCCGACTAATATCATCCTGACCCTATAATTTGTTATCCAAGGGTTAAAAACTTGATAGCAAAAAGAGCGTTTTATTATTAATAGTATTCCAGCCTAATTCTATATATATATATGTGGGAGAGTTTGTAGGGAATTGGAATAGCGTATTAGTTAGGTTAAGGGGAGTGGGAATGGGATTTTGGGGCCTTGTCCATTGGTGATTAAGACACTAATGAATTGTTCATCACTCCAAAAACAATAATAATAATTTCGAAAGGGAAATGCTACAAATATCTTAAACGTACATCAAAATACAATTGATGAGCCAGTTCCTTACTCCTAATGGCATTTATTTGTTTATCCTTTCAAACTTGATGCCTATTGAATTTTAAAAATATTAAATTGACGCTCTTTAACATTTTTAAACTTTTTGAAGGCGGTTTTGCATGTGTAACCAAAAACTTAACTTTTTTATAATAATCGATTGTTTTACATAGGTATCAGATCAGAAAGTCTTAATTAATTTTAAATATAATCATACCCGTGTCTTCATTTCATTTTTTTGCAATTAATTTAAGTTAGCGTATTCAATCAACATATCATAAAGTCTTAGCGCGAGTGTACTGATGAACAGAAGTGTTGAATATAATTATATAGAAGTAGTTTAAGCTTTCAGAGTAACAGAGCATCTCTTCGGATTACTTAAACGGGCCATAAATTATTAACTATCACATATACAATGCACACTTGCCGACTCTTTTAATAATCATTTTGGAGAACCTTTTGTGGTACGCATAGCGATATTGTTTAGAGAAGCCCATCTAAATCAAGATTAGAAAAGATAAGGGACAAAATCTTGAGGAAATCTTAGACTACTAGGGGTGGAGAAAATAGAACATAAATAGACAACTGCTGCATCTCTTTGACTCAAACTTAGCTTAATAATTCAGCTTCTGTGAGATACTATATATTACTATCAAAATAAGAAATTAAGCTCCCCGACTTCTAAGTAAAGAAACCAGTTGCTCCAATAAGGACAAAAATGGGGACAGCTTTTAGCTTAATGAGTTCTATGGTCAACCATGAATTCATACTCTAACCAAAGCAAATATATATTAAAATTAATTAAGAAAGTTCTCAAGAAGCTTCATTCTTTCTCCACATGTACTATGCACAAATACTAGAAAATGCTTTTGTAGTAAAATTATTGAAAATGATATTAACAATCTTTTAGTTAAAATATTCCCTGATAACTTTTTTAACATACAGGTTACAACTTCTACTTTTGGACTCGATGCTTATCAAATCTTCTCTTTAAAAAATTTCAGTTAATTTTTAGATAAAAAGTAACTTATCTGAACTATTGGCCATTTTGAGTTGGCGACCCAATCTTTCAAAATTTTGATTTGAGTCGGTCTACAGAACTTTAACTTCAAAATTTAAATATATCGTTTATCTGTACAGATTTAGTTAGTATGTTTCATACAATTCTTATAGTTATGAACTCATTAAAATAAGTAATTAGCTTAAATTTTAAAGTCAAAGTACCATTGACCGACTCAAATCAAGCAAATAAAAAAGTTAGGTAGTGAAATCAAAATTTTAAAAGATTGTGCAGTAATTCAAAATGATTCATAGTTCAGATAAGTTATATATATTTTTATCTTAATATTTGCCAAATGCACGCTATGCAGAAATAAAGCAAAATAATGGCCAATTATTGATGTTCTTTTCTTTATTTTTCTCTCCTTATTTTTCATGTGTTTTCAACTTCATAGTTTCCTTTTTTACTTTTTCTATACATGATATTAGTTTTACGTAGTAGTAAAACGTAAGGCACATACTTGCTAGAAGCTAGAATTAATTTATTGCATGCGATAAGTATACAAGGTATTTATTATTATCACAAGTACTATTCTCCAATCCTAAAGCAAAAGGTGAAACCTTGGAACCATTTGAAGGAGAAAGTCTCATTGTTTTACTTTTGTGTGCAAGAAATATCATGAACAAATATAAAATTGAGATATATATAATAGCCAGATGTACACAATAATATGTATCATAATTTTTTTTTTTTTTTCCTTTGCTCCTAATGTATCCTTAATTATGATGTTATTCAATCTTACACTATGACCAAGCATATACATATTTGCTCTCTAAAATAAGCATCTAAGCTCAAGCTATTCGAGAAATTGGTTGTTTTAAATGATACATGTGAAGGAAACTAAATTTGGAGTTTAAATCGGAATATTAAAATCTTCCATTGTAAAAGTAAAAAAAAAAAAAAAAATTCTCGAATAGCTTGAGCTTAGATGCTTATTTTAGAGAGCAAATATGGACTCGATACTTTTATAAAGTCAAATGCTGCTATTTATATTAAAGAGATGGGGAGAATTTTTTTTTTTTTTTTTACTTTTACAGGCTTGCTGGTGCTGCATTACTAGCTCCTGTTGCTAACTATTGGTGNTAAAAAAAAAAAAAAAAATTCTCCCCATCTCTTTAATATAAATAGCAGCATTTGACTTTATAAAAGTATCGAGTCCAAATATGAGCTTTAATATCGAAGAGAAGGTTACAAATCGATCACCAAGCAAAGCATCACAATATTCACATGAATGCTACAATAAATATATACCATATCAAATTTCTCTGAAAAATATTAATTTGTGCAATTGCATTTGTCTCAAGCCAACAGGGTTTATTTCTTCCCAAAGAAAAACACAATTATTTATTCATAAACCATATTCGTCTTAATCAATTTATGTAATTAATCCATGGGTTTCTTCCGAAAGAGAAACACTACTAGACATTTTTAGCCACTTCTTTTAGGTTAGAGATTTTAGCCACTTCTTTTAGGTTAGAGATTTTTAGCCACAACTAAAATTGATTCACATCATAATGTTTTTCTTTGACATGTCCACTACATTGATAGAAAGGAATCAAAGAATATTTTAGATATTTTCTTCTTATTTTCTTTCTCCTCTTTAATGCACTCAGATGTTTCCCTATCTCTTTCTATTAAATATAAAAATGTTTAATGTGAAACAACCGTTGTACTCTAAAAATATTTAAAAATGTTTAGAGAATGGTGTTTAAACATTTTTATATTTAATACGTCTGGGCTCGAGACTTTTTAATCGTCTGATACCATGTGAAACAACCGTTGTACTCTAGAAGCTTAAGTTGTTAGAGAATGGTTTTTAAACATTTTATATTTAACATGTAAAACAAGTCAGAGAACGGTGTTTAAATATTTTTATATTTAACACTCCCCCTCACGTTTGGGCTCGAGACTTTTTAATCGGTTTAATCGACCCATGACGTGGGCTTGAATTAAATGGGAGAAAATTAATATATTAGGAGCCTGGCGTGACTCGAACTCAGGACCTCGTGCTCTGATACTATATATGTAAAACAACCGTTGCACTCTAAAAGTTTAGACTGTTAGAGAACGGTGTTTAAATATTTTTATATTTAACACTCTCTATCTCTAATGTTAGATATACACATTGAACTAATTAAAAGCATGTTTCTGCAAGTAACCTCAGTAGTCAATTTAAAAGTTGCTAATACGCTAATAATAATCAAGCTCGATCAATCGCTCATTATAGAGGCCATATAGCATATGGTGAAAGGAATATTAGTCAACTAAAAATTAATCTTTATTAATTACTAAAATATGTAGCTTGATTAAGCTAGGGATAATTACACATGCTTATTTCTTCTTTTTGTCTTTTTTTTTTTTTTTTTTCTAATCCATGCACAGTGTTGTATCTTCGTACCAAAGTCACGCGTGATGCATCCACATGTCAACTAGTGTATTTTTTTTCCCATTTTTTTAACAATATTTTTTTCCTAAAGTAAGAATATAATAATAATGATGATATAATAAAAGAGAACAATAAAATAATAAAGGTCCCACGTGGCAGGTGAGGAGTGGCTAACCATCCACTTAGATTGCCACGTATTCCAACCCTATCCACAACCAAATTAAGGAGCACCGTTAAACCATTGCATACGTATCCAAGGAGGGCCCTCATACATACACATGCTATTGATACGTTCACTCCTATATATCCTTTATTTTTTAACAACGCAAAACATAGCAAATCCAATAACGTAACAAGTTGTGATAGCTTAATTATTTTGATTTTTTTTGTTTGGGTGGAAGAACATAAATTTATTTAATTTGATGACATTTGGATAATAAGTAATAAATCAAAATAAATAAATTTATCAGTTAACGAGAAAATCAAAAAGGTTACACTTAGCGAGAATTCTAAGATCCCAATTCAATAATTGTCGAGAACCAAACCTATCACAATTTAGTGCCTATTGTTATCCAAAATCTTTAGGATAACATTGAGTCCTAAAGACTTTTGGATACATGATGAATATAAAAATCTGGATTGAATCCATATCCTCACAAAATGTTCATATAGATAAATACCTTATTACATGAAACATCAACTTATTAAGAAAAAAAACCCAAAAAATAGATTTGACACCAAAAAACCTTCCATTTATATATATATATATATATATATATATATATATTACTATCAGAGTGGGAATCAAAACTCAAGTCCCTTGCTTGTTACCATTTAGCCCAACCTACCAAATTAAGGAGACTCGTGTATAAGACCAATTACGATAGTTATAAATAATAAAAAACGAGATGTGACCGGTTCATAGATTGTTTCATGTGCACGCAATCACTTGAATCTAATCATAAGTGTCCCGTTTTGATGTGACTGGTTTTGTTTGCTCATAGCTAATCTGATCTAATTTAATATAGAGTTAATTTTGTATAATTTCCTACAAACATAATAAATGACAAATATATTCCAGTAAAATTCAACTTTTATACATTGTATGTCTCTGTAAAGTTCTGATATTTACAAATATGTTCCTACCGTTAGAATCCGTTAGAAAAATTTAGTTAATCATAGGTTAAATACTTAATCCTGATTAATTTTTGACATTTTTATCGCTTTATGTTATACTGTTATGACTTTTAGAGTGATATATTTATAATGATAAAATTAAAAATATAAATAGTTCTTTAACGGTTCTCTAACAGTAACAAACAAGAGATTTATATTTGAAAACATTAGAACTTTTGTAGGGATAACATATGAAAGTTGAACTTTATAGAGATATATTTGTCATTCTACTGTATTTGCAAGGATCTGTATGAAATTAATCCTTTAATATAATCTTCGATGTGACGTGGTGCCGGCGCCTTTCCTTCCTCCTTGTTCTTGAACTGTTCACACACAATTAAAACAAGTTAATAAAACCCGGATTAACCGATCATAGTTAGCGCAAGCAGTAAAAATTTTAATGGTATATTGGTATCTGAAGTTTCAAATTTAAATTCTAGTAAATTATTTTATATTTTTAGTCAATTTTTTTAAAAAAAATAAAAACAATTGCATGTTACCATTCTCTCCCGGATAAAAAATAAAACTTTGGCTAAATTACACTTTTGGTCATCAAAACTATGAGACACGTGAGGCTTTGTTCCCAAACTTTAATTCATAACAATTTAAACAAGTTAATAAAACCCGGACTAACCGATCATAGTTACCACAAGTGGTAAAAATTTTAATGGTATATTGGTACTTGAAGTTTCAAATTTAAATTCTAGTAAATTATTTTATATTTTTAGTCAATTTTTTTTAAAAAAAAATAAAAACAATTGCATGTTACCATTCCCTCCCAGATAAAAAATAAAACTTTGGCTAAATTACACTTTTGGTCATCAAAACTATGAGGCACGTAAGGCTTTGTTCTCAAACTTTAATTCATAACAATTTCTGTCTCAAGCTTTTTAAATTATTAAAATCAAGTTTTACAACTAAATTATTAAAATCAAGTAAATACTAATATTTCAGCAATATGAAAGTGATGTAACCTGACCGTATTAAGATGTCACATCATAGTACTATTAAGATGTCATGTCAATTTTATGCTAGCAATAGTTAACTAAATTTCGTTGCGCGACTTGATTACAACAATTTCAAAAATTCGAGTCAAAAATCACTACAAATTAAAATTGGATGATCAAAGAGTCACACAACTTTCCTAACTATCTAAGTTTCTTATCTTATCGCAATTTTTTCAGCTATAACAGTAAGTTTGTGTAATATGATTTTGTCTCCATAATAAAAGATGGATGAATTAGTATACTGTGAATAAGGGTCTCATTTTCAACTTTAGAATGTTTAAATAAACGATCCATACTGTTAAAACTGATTTAGAATATTTGAAGTTTTTAGAAATAAAATTTTATATTTTTTGATATAGGTACTTTATGATCAAATTATGTCAAAATTATTAATTTTCAATGGCTAGTATAGTGAGTTTATAATTTAACAGTTCAAAAGATTCTAAATTTATTCAAATTTTGTTAGAAAATATTTTGAACTATCTAGATCAAGATCAACCTTCCTAATCTTGAATTTAAAGGTTCTATCTTCAAATTTTAAAAATTAATTAATTTCAACCATTTATGTTAGCATGATTTACTTGCTAAGTAAACGATGTCGAAAATAACTTAAAGATATTCCTAAAAACTTCATATACTCTAAATCATATTTAACAGTGTGGATCGTTGATTTGAATTATCCTAAAATCACAAATGACACTATAGTACCGGGGCTTCGGTACTATAGATAGTATAGTAGTCTAATTCTCTGATTTGAATTATCCTAAAATCATAAACGACACTATAGTACCGGAGCTTCGGTACTATAGATAGTATAGTAGCCTAATTCTCTATCTCTCTCTCTATAAATATAGTTATATATATGTGCTGTCGCTTAGAACCGAATTGGAATATAGTGTCCATCTTATCGCAGTAGAGCAACATATGGCAAGCTTAGGGTTTACAAGTTTCTGTAAATATTAAATTCAACAACTAAGGCTGAAAAGTCATTATATTTTTGTAAATTTATTGCAGTAGAGCAACATATGGCAAGCTTAGGGCTTACAAGTTTGTGTAAGTATTAAATTCAACAACTAAGACTGAAAAGTCATTATATATATTTTTGTAAATTCCCGCCATCGCGAAGTCACGAACTGTTGAAACCCTTACAGGTTCGAAACTGCTCTAGCAACTGGCGATAAAAATCATTTAGATGTTCACTATTTCGTGCGAATAGCATTGTTTGCAACTGTCTCGGTCCCTTCGAAATGTCGATGTTAGTGATCTATTTCGTCTCAAAAACACTGGAAAAAAGGAAAAGCACATGAACTAATAAGAGTTTTATCTCACAAACAGATTAAACCGCGATTCAATTAATCAAACTGTTCAAGAGAACAGACCGATTAATAATGCATTTGATCAAGTGCTAAAGCGATTGCGCAAGCAAAAGACATAGAACCTTGTCAATTTATTAAACCGGCACTCGATTTTCATAGTCTATATTAGTACTTATCAGATTCAATTTTCAAATCAAATACTTAATACAATTAGTTGAGCTTGATTGACAAGTACTGATTATTTGGTCATTAATATTTTACTAATTGAAAATAATAAAAAAAAAGACATCACCTTGGTTTTTCGTTACTTTGGTGTAATTGCCTTATAAATACACCTACTTGAGAAACAAATAAAACTATCTTTTAATAGAATTTCACACATCATTTTTTTTGTGAGGAAGGAAAGTGCCATTTCGTTCATTTATTAGAAATAAATTTAGCCCTATTATACACAATAATAGCGCTAAATTTATTTAGAAAGTTTATTCTTTCTACACTATGTATTTCGTCACACATCCCACTTCCCAGGGTTCACCCATCGTAGGACTACTCTAACCCTAACATGCTTAACTCTCTTAACCTTTTAGGCCTAGCAAGTGCCCAAATTATTATAGCCGGATTAAGAGATGTAGCCCAATTATATCTTATATATATATATATAATTATCTGGAGTCTCACATTCTTCCCCTTTTTAAGCCCTAACGTTCTCGTTGGGCTCAGACTCACCAATATTAGGTGATGTGAGACTCATCTTGCTAGCCTTAACTGACCTTGTGGGGGAGCAGCGTTCTACCCACAACAGTCATCAGCATAATAGCCTAGCCATCCTCACTATATAACCTGGCTCAGCCAAGACTTATCTCACACTTCCAACTGATAATTTACTCTTATAACAATTGTGACATGCCAACTTCCCAGAGTGTTGTTACCTATCTTAGGACTACTCTAGTCCTAACAGCTTAACTCTCTTAACCTCTTAGACCTATCCACGACCCAAAATGCTATAACTGAGTAAAGAAACTTACAACCAACATGCAATGTGAAATTCGTCTCGCTAGCCTTAACCAATCATGGTGGATAGAAATGTGAAATGAATCTAAGTTGAGCAAGGATTATATAGCAGGCAGAGCGCGGCTCCCCGGCTGATGATCATGTTAGAACTGGAGTAGGGCTAGAGTAGTCACTGGGATGGATGACCCCCGTAGGAAGTAGGGTGTCACAGTTGGTATCATAACCATTTACCAGCCAAAAGTGTGAGATGAGTCTCGCCTGAGCTAGGTTAATTATACAGCAGGGAGAGCGAGGCCTCATATTGATGACTGTTGTGGATAAAGCGCGACTCCTCAACAAGATCAGTTAAGACTAGCGAGACGAGTCTCAAATCACCTAATACCTATGAGTCTGAGCCCGACGACAAAGTTAAGGCTTAAAGGAGGTAGAATGTGAGACCCCCAGCTAGTCCAATACATAAAATATAATCGGGCTAAAACTCTTAACCCGGCTATAGAATTTTGGACAGTAGCTAGTCCCAAGAGGGTTAAAAGAGATAGGTATGCTAGGGCTAGAGTAATCCTAAGATGGGTGACCCCTGGGATATGGGCCGTCACAGCTAGTATGCTAGTGAATTACCAGCGAAAGTCTGAGATGAGTCTCGGCTGAGCCAGATTATACAACGGGGAGAGTGATGCTCTTATGTTGATGACTGTTGTCGATACAGCGTGCCCACAAGATTGGTTAAGGCTAGCGAGACGAGTCTCACATCGCGTGATACTTATGAGTCTTAGCCTAATGAGAACGTCGGGACTAAAAGAGGGGGAGAATGTAAGACCGCAGGTAGTACTATATATAAGATATAATTTGGCTAAAACTCTTAATCCGGCTATAGTATTTTAGGGGATGGTTAGGTCCAAAAGGTTAAGAGAGTTAAGCATACTAGGACTAGAGTAGTCCGAGGATGGGTGACCCTTTGAAAAATAAGGCATTACAACCATCCAAATTTATGCGCCACGCTCCACTCTTTTACCTAGGAAACACCTCTGTTGGCGCCAGCTCATATCTGATATAGATCGCGTGAGATGAGCTTGTGGCGGAACAAATAACTGCGGATAAAGATGGTGATAAAGGTTCCGAAGGATTTAAGGATAGCAGGGCGAGAGAGCACGTTGGACGAGGCCGATGGCTGCGGTATAGGGCGAGGCTGGTGGCTACAATAAAGAGCGCTTCCAGTGAAGGCGATGGCTTCGGTAGAACCAGAGAAGAAATAAGAAGATAATAAAATTACACAGTTAAGATGAAGTTATATTGTTTCAAAAAAATTACACCATTTGAGACGAAAATTGCACTTTTTGAAATAAAATTACACTGTTCGAGTGAAAATTATATTGTTTGAGACAAAAATTATACTGTTTGAACGAAAATTATACTATTTAAAATTATTTAAGACTATGTTATACTATACAAGATAGATGTTGCATCGTTTAAGACTAAATTGTACTATTTGAAACTAAGTTACAATTAAGTTGTTAGGTTTCTTTACCAGTAAATGGTTCTCTCTGTGTCGAATATCATCCTAAAAAATAGTAGTTTTCTCGCAGCAATTATAGTACTCTACAATAGGGGTTGATCTTAAATCCTTTTGTACCCTCGTCGACCTCCTCGGCCATGCGCTCCGTCGCAAGCTCACTTCCGTGACTTATGTCATACTCATTAAGAAAAATAATTTTGGCAGTCCACAAGTGACATGTTGGACCTGGTTGAGGCCAAAAAAAAATATCTGTAAGACAAGAGTGAGAAAGCACATGACACCATTGCCGGCTCAACGATGTCCTCACTGGAGAACCGCGAGGGAGTCTTTGTCCTGACTCTTACGGGCGATAGTAAGCACCGCCTCTGCCACGACCTTATCGCCTCCATCTGCACTGCGCTCGCCCGCGCCCGCTCCTAGTCCTCCTCCTCCGACGTCAACACCGACAAATGCAAAGGAAGAGAAGGTGACGCTACCCTCGTTACCGTTGTCGATCGCCGCGGAGACGATGGAGGAGAGTTGGAGAGGAAAAAAAGAACGAGAGAGAAATAAAAAGGAGAGAGAAAAAGGAATAAGAATATTTTGGTAAGTATACTGAAAATTTTAAATTAATCTGCAAAATTCAAAAAAATAATTCATTTTTTGCAAAAATGCAAAATTAGTGGATTTTTTATGCAAAAAAAGTCTTTTTTCCATCCCTAGTATAATTGTTTTAGACAATTATAACACTATTTAAAAAAAAAAATCAGTAATAAATTCTGGAGTTCTCGAACAAATCCTAGTATTTAATTTGCTTGTTAGCAAAGCAACAGTTGCAAATTAAAAAGAAAAAAAAAGAAGTTAGAGTTTAAAAAACAAGAAATTTGTGGTGGAACAAATTAGGTAAAAATGTATAAAACTTATCTGGATTATTCAATTTTTTAATTTGTTTGATTTGGCTAATAAACTTATTACATACTTAATTGAAATTATAGTTACGTGAATTGCATAAAATATATAACTAAACCCGAAGATAACCAGATTCAAATTTGAAGTTAAAGAAATACTAACTAACTCAAATAAAAAAAATTAAAAAGTCAGATAGTAAATTCAAAATTTTAAAAAATTAGATGGTTTGATCAAAATGGGTGATAGTTGAGATAAATTTTGTACATTTCTGCCAACAAATTAAGATATTCCTTCATTGTCTTCTATGGTTTTGAGGTGTTCAATTCCTTTGTTTGTTTGTGTGTGTGTGTGTGTGTGTGTGTGTGTGTGTTATATTTATTTATTTGTTTATTATTTTCAGGGAAAGTTGAGGTGTTCAATCTGTTTGGTCATCTCTTAAATGGTTATCCTTTTATAGAGTCGAATTTGAATACGCCATGTTTCATTCATATGATTTTACATAAATATAATGAGGCGCATCTTCACATGATATTGTCACTGACAAAATATTTATGAGAGTGAAAACCACCTCTAAAAATGTAATGGTCTTAGTAATACAATTCAATGTCTTAAATCTACCTAATTAATTTTCTTTGCCATTGCTTTGAGATCTCCATGATACCAAAATCCTTCATAATGTGTAAGATATGTCCTATATATTTATCATTTCTCAAAAATTTTCATAACACTCTACTATCTCTTTTTGGAATTGATTTCAAATTTTGTTTCGTTTAAGAACAAAGGAGATCTAAAATGGTCGTGTTATATCGTATTAATCGATGCGACAGTGGGACTATTATTGCTTCTTCATATATATTTGGTTTAATCGAGTCGATTTTCTTAAATTGACAAGACAAGCGACCAAATTAAGCGACCAAATTAAGTCTCTCAAATAACTTCAATGGTTACACCTACTTTGATGTTTTCAATTTGATTTTTGCTCTCAACATGCATCTTTTAGGAATTTATATTTTTGCGAAAACTTGTTTGGCGAACTTTTGTTGCTACATATATATAGACCAAACTTTACATTTCTAATTGGATAATTCAATAAGAATCCAGCTGAAATACTATTGAATTAACTTTTTAGCCTTTACATTTATAGTAGTACCACCACCAAATAGTAAATCCTAAGTATTCAAAAAATAAAAAGTTGATAATGAACATTATTATTCTACATTAAGTTGTATTCTAGACCACCCTATATCAAAAAATATTTTTGGCTATAAATGATTATATATTCCACTAATAGAAGGAAAAACAAATAGTTTAGTAGGAGTTACAATTACACTATTATATATATATATATATATATAATAAATACATGCTATTTGTGGAGTGTATACTTGCAATGTATGTACATGTTGCTATTTAAGTACCCATTTATGCTTCATTTAATTCATGAGATTTAAAAAAAAGAAATCCCCAACAAATTTGGCAACCAACTACTACATGACCAAGTTATCCATATTTGGGTGGCATTGTTTCCATGCACAAAAATTACATGTGACATGACCACATATTGAAGAGGCATTCAAAGCCAACGTTCTCAAATTGTCCTTTGCTTACCTTTCTTATTATTTTAATGTAGTAATAATAATAAAGATTAATTGAGGATCAAATAAAACGTTCCATTTTAGCCTATTTGTTCACAATCCCTCTCATTCACTACTTTCCTTTTTTAGTTATTACCTTAGAAATATTTTTGTTGTGGGGGCCCTCAATTGAGTTGTCATATGCTAAAAAAAAAACAAAAAACGCACACAAACATTCAATAATTATAAATCCACCCTAAAAGGAGAGACATCTAGATCAAGTTGGCCACTTAGGGTTTTGCAATCTTGAATTTTAATCTCCGCCGTTGGTTTGGGGAGCCCTAGATCTAATGGTTATGAGGGCGACAAAATAAATAGGCATATAATATTTTAGATACGGAGTGCGTATATAAAACTAAACACTTGATGCACAGAAAACAAACAAGATGGGTTGTTAAAACTTGTCACAACTGTACGAAATGTTTATCCAAACAAGCCCAAGTGTCCTTCGGATCGGCTTATGAAACAACGCTCTCTCAAAAATGAGTAAAAGAGAAATGCATGACAGGAGAAAAGTTAAAAGCACGCGACTAACACAAGAAACAGAAATAAGTTTGTAAGTTCCCATAAAGCGAACCCTAACTTCGAACATGTTTTCTGTCTCGGCTAGATAAAAACATTGGCGATATGATATTCCGATTACCGCTCATTCAGAGTTCTGATAAACAATGTACTCATACATTAGTTCAGAATGAAAAAGTCTCTCGCTCGACATCACGTACGCCGACACATCAGGATCGAGCGTACACATCGAATTCGGATTCGCGTAAACGGAAATGAACCGAACCGCACCCGTTAACAACCCTAGATAGTAGAAATTAGAAAGTTTGACCCATCCCAAAACAGAATTTTGTTAGGGCAGTTACTTATTTGTTTCGGTCTTAATTGCGGTTAAAAAAGTAAATCTGAGTTAGTTGGGGAAATTTAGACCGGGAGTTATAACCGTTTTTGCTCTTCGTGCGTTACCACATCCAAATCAATTAGCCACGGGTTTTCACCCCCGAAAATGTTAACTAAAAATAGCAATAATTAATTGTGATTAAACTAGTGTTAATTAATTATTATTTTAATTAATCCACGTTTTCTTTTCTTATTTTCCTTCCTAATTTTCTCTCCCCGTTCTCTAGGGACCGTTGGGGTCGCTCGTGTGCGCTGAGGCCGTCATGAATTATGATATGGTTTGGTTAATTAGCACATAATTAATTAGGAAATTAGAAGATATTTTAAAGTGAATTAAAAGTTAATAAAGTATTTGGTTTATGTTTAAAAGAATAGCTGCCAAAATGCAGCCTTAATAAACAAAAATTTTAGAGATTCAAATTATAAATGAATAAAAATATGCTTATGCAATTTTTAAGTAGAGCCGCAGAAACCGTATTATAGCTAACTGATTGAGATACACCGAATACGATATTACTACGTAGGAATAAAAAATAAAAGAAATATAGTATCTACTTATCATATCTCTATGCAATTCAAAAACATACATATTTTATTTGAATTATTACAACACAAGCATCATAATGACTAATAAATAAAAAGAAAAAATAAAAAGATTTTAGGGAAAAAAACAAAGGGAAAAAGAAAAGGTAGGGGGGTGAGAATATCAAGGCGGGGAGGTGAGCGCGCTTTATCCCAGCTCGAAGCGTGCTCGCGGAGGAAGCAACCGATGCGCGGAGGCCGGTCAACGCCGTTTGACCAACCGCGAAGCCGCAATTACGCCCCACGCGAAGGGGCAAAATAGTCATTTCACTCCCAACAAAATTTTTCATGTTTTTTTTTTCTTTTTTATTATTATTATTATTATATTATATTATATTATTTCCCCACTCCCCCTTCTCATTCCCCTGTGTGTGTGTTTGTGTGTGTGTATATATATATAAATAGCAAAGGGGCTTATCTATCCCTTGTCTCCTTAAGAGGAAAAGAAATGAGGACGAGAAACGGGCTCTGCTACCCAAAGCGCGAGGATGCGGCGCACGTTAGCGGTCGCCACCGCAGGAGGAAGAGGCCGCGGGCGGAGTACGCGGCCGTCGCCGCCGCCGGGAAGAGGCGGCGCCGCGCGGCGGCGGCCTCCCCCGCCGACTTCGTGAGCGCTCTCTTAACGTATTCACCTCACCTCATCCCCCTTTTTTCTCCAATTAATCCCAATGTTTCTTAACATTTCTTGATGCTAGCTACCGATTCATTAATTTGGGCGTGTTCTGAAGAGGGAAATGGTTTTTTTCTTTTTTGGGGGGGGCAGGTGTAAGAGGTTTAATGAGCTGGGGATGCAGCGGATGGTGCTGTCGAAGGCGTCGGCGAAGGCGGTGGCGGTGCGGGCGAAGGATTGGTCGGAGCCGGCGCACCGGTTCTTGAAGCGGTGCGTCGACGCCGGGAACCTCGAGGCGTGCTATATGCTCGGCATGGTGAGCCTGCCCCTTCTTCTTTTTTTTTTTTTTTTTTTATCCTTTTTCTCTCTTTTTTTGTACTAAAAATTTGATCTTTGTGGGCATAAACGGCTAAAATCTTGTACGAGTTTAATTTAGTAGGGTGCTTAAAATTTGGGCTTTTTTTTTTTTTTTTTTTCTTCTTGCACTAAAATTTCAATTTTTATGCGTCAAGAAGAGGAAAAGCTTTTGGATCTTTATGTTCCTAGAAGGCTAAAAAATTTGGTTTTTATCCCTCTTCCTTGAGGTTGAAATAAAAAAACAATATCCTCCATTTGCTTGTATATCTTTTGCAGACGGAAAATATTAATTTTTTAAAAAATATTCGAATTGAATGTTGTGGATGAGGCTGTATTTATATATTTTTGGTTTGAAATAGCAGATCCGGTTCTACTGCTTGGAGAACCGGGGGAGCGGGGCGTCGCTGATGGCGCGGGCGGCGATGGGGTGCCACGCGGCGGCGCTGTACTCGCTGGGGGTGATCCAGTTCAACGGGAGCGGGGGGTCGAAGGGCGACAAGGACCTGCGCGCGGGCGCCGCCCTCTGCGCGCGCGCCGCCGCGCTCGGCCACGTCGACGCCCTCCGGGAGCTCGGCCACTGCCTGCAGGACGGCTACGGCGTCCGCCGCTCCCTCCCGGACGGCCGCCGGCTCCTCCTCCACGCCAACGCCCGCGAACTCCACCTCTCCCTCCGCTCCCTCCCCGCGAACCATCATGGGCCCCACCCGCACCCGCACCCGCACCATCATGGGCAGGCGCCGCCGCGGTGCTGCTCGCTGTTGAGCGACTTCGGGTGCCACGTGGCGGCCGGGGAGGGGCACCCGGCGAACCGGTTCCTGGTGGAGTGGTTCGGGTGCGGGCGGGGGAAGAGGCTGGCGGAGGAGGAGGGGCTGCGGATGTGCTCGCACGAGGGGTGCGGCCGCCCGGAGACCCGCCGGGCCGAGTTCCGGCGGTGCTCCGTCTGCGGCGCCGTCAACTACTGCTCCCGCGCCTGCCAGGCCCTCCACTGGAAGCTCGCCCACAAGGCCGACTGCTCCCCCCTCGACCGCTGGCTCCTCCCCGACCCCAACCCTCCCATCATCCCGGCTCCCCCGCCCCGCCCATGCCCCGCCCCTGAAATGGTTTGATATATCTCTCACCGCCGGAAGAGGTGAGTTGCGAGGATTACGACCCCTTTTGAACTGTGAACCAAATCTTTCTCTCTCTTTTTTTTTTTTTTTTTTTTTTTAAGGTTCAATTCTTTTTTTTTTGTGTAAATCTGATTTCTGGGATTTTTCGTGTTATTTTTGTAGTTCCTTTTTTTTTTTTGCTGTCGATCTGTTCGTTTATTCTTTTTCATATTTTTTTTTTTTTTTGTTTCTTTTTTTTTTTCTTTTTTTTGATGTCGTTTTTTCTTTTATTTTGTGTTTTTTTTTTCTTGCTGATGTGTTCTCATGAGTTGAGAGAATTTCTTTTCTTTTGTTTTTTTGGTTTTTTTCGGGTTATTTTGATTTTATTTGGGTTAGCTACAGGCTTACTTACTAAAAAGTCTAATGGAGAATTTAGTTTTTAGTTTCGCCCAGTTCGTTCGTTATGAGACTATAATAATAAAAAATAGAGGAGCTGTAATAATCTCTATTATAACTCTTTCAGGAGCTTTAGAATTTACTAATATTTTTAAATTTTCAGTAATATAAAAAAAGAGAGAGATTTAACGAATGAGATTGTTGTAGACTTATTACAAATTACAATACACTTTGAATAGTACATGCATTTAGCAATGCTGATTAGTAGTTCAGGTGCCACTACGATAGAATTAGATTATAAAAATATATTTTTGAAATATTTTTATATAAGTGTTTTATTTATACCAATATTTTTTAAAATTTCTACTTAGGTCTAAATATAAAATCCAATCGAATCGAAAATAAAAAGTTTCTCTATTCAACCAATCTCATGCAGCCTACTCAGTTCGATTATAAATAGGAAAGAAAAAAAAATTGAAAAATTAATCGCCATCTTCTCTTCTCCTTTTCCGCCGTTGTAGCCGACGAGATAGAGTTCCAATGGTTAGAGTTCGGCCTCGAGAATCTCGCAGAGATCGTAGAGAGTTACGATCACTATGTGTTCCTCCGCCATCATTTGCTGGAGGAGTGGGTGCCAAACATCGAAATAACTCCACATATAGCAATATCTTTAAAAAGTGTCGGTAATTTAAGCAGTAGTATTTTTTTTTTTTTTACCTTTATCGATATTTAAAAGTGTCGTTATATACCGTTTTTATTATAGTGTGCTTAATTTACATTTGACATTTAGTTTCGATTTTATCAAAGTAATTAGAACATTGTCCTACACTATAAATAAAATATACTTGTACTCTAATTTTCATATCAAGTAATCTAACAATTAAAAATATACATTTTTATCTTAAACTTTGAGGTCTAATATAAAATAAAATAAAATAAGATAAGAAGACTCAGCAACTGAATTTTAACTTATCATTTTTGTCTCTTTGTTAGGTTTGTTTTCACTCGTGGCATCATCAAGAGGTGGTTTCTCATATTTATTGTTTTAGGTGCGTGAGTTGTGACCGAGAGCGGTGAGTTTTAGAAGCCACTGGAGTGGGGTCGTCCTAGCAGAAGCGTTATAAAATAATAAATTACATTATTATTATTATTATTATTATGATTATTATTATTAAAGTTTGGGGCACTAAAAGATAAAATAAAATAAAATAAAATGAGTTGTTTATTTCCATTTCGGGGTATTTGCGTTACCTCCTCGTATTTCTTTTGTTACGTGGTGCGTTTAGCTTTGAGCTAGTAATATTGGAAACGTACGTGGAACTGAGTTATTGATACTACTGTTTCAACAAAAATAAATAAATAAATAAAAATAAAAAATAATATAACTTCAACTGTGGAGATCTATGACTAGGACACCGATGATCTCAACCATGTTTTTTCTTTTTTTTAATTACCATTGAATTCATAAAATCTTACAAATCATTCAATGCATAGGGCACCGCATGGTTATAATCTAATATTAACATTATTTTCAGCAATGAAACTTTCGGATAGATAATAAATATATTTAAACATAATTAAATTATATGAGCGCATAATTTTTCAATATTATTTTTCTATTCAAGCGGGTTCAAAGTTGATGTATTTTAAATTATTGATATAATGTGAATTTGAGACTACTTGATTACTGGGCAAATAATGCGCATGAAATTGAGAAATTTGCCTTGGACTAAGACCATTGATTTGGTTGCACCTAAACCCTATTTACTTTAAAAATATTTTAGCTTCATTCATTATCAAGCAAATATTTTTTTTTCGTATTTTGATTTTTAAAGGGTATTTGATGCCTAGATAACAAAATTTTGAAACTTACGCACTACAAAAAAAACGGTGTATAACGACACTTTTAAATATCGGTACAGATCAAAAAAACGTGCTGCTGACTAAATTACCGACACTTTCTAAAAGTGTTGCTATATGTGGAGTCGCTATAGGTAGAGCCGTCTTAATATTTTGCACCCACTCTTCCAGCGACTTGTGGCGAAGGAATACGTGCAATCATAGCTCTCTACGGTCCCTGCGAAATCCTCGCGGCCGAACTTCAGCCGCCGGAGCCCTATCTCGTCGACTACGGTGGCAGAGGAGGAGAATGGGAGATGGTGATCAATTTTTTTTTTTTTTCTTTTTTATTTGTAATCGGGCCGAGTGAGCTAGGTGTGGTTGGTTGAGTAGAGGAACTTTTTATTTTTGATTAGATTGGACTTTATATTTAGGCCTTATTAGAATTTTTTTAAAAAAATTTGGTATAAATGGGATCTTATATAAAAATGTTCCAAAGATGTGTCCCTATAATCTAATACTATTGAAGTGACGTTCTCGTATACACGACCATATGTACTCTTTAGATACTATAAATTATATTGAATTATATTTAAATTATATTTAATATTATAATCTAATATTGACGTTATTTTCAGCAATGAAACTTTCAAATAGATAATAAATTTATTTAAACATGATTTAAATTATATGAACTCATAATTTTTTAACATTATTTATCTATTCAAGCAGGTTCAAAGTTGATATATTTTAAATGATTGATATAATGTGAATATGAGGCTACTTGATTACTGGGCAAATAATGCGCCTGAAATTGAGAAATTTGCTGTCGACGAAGACCATTGCCCTATTTACTTTAAAAATATTTTAGCTTCATTCATTATCAATCAAACTTTTTTTTTTTTTTTTTGTATTTTGATTATTAAAGGGCATTTGATGTCTAGATAACTTACGTTCTCGTATATATACAAGACCATACGTACTCTTTAGATACTATAAATTATATTCAATTAATTATAAATGTAAAAACGATATATGGACAATTTTGAATCACTTATCCAGTTTTTCAAAATTTTAAGAATATATCGTTTATCTTTATATATTTAGTTAGTTCAATACGTACAATACTCATAACAATAAATTTAGTAAATTAAGTAATTAGCCTAAATTTTAAAATTAAATTGCAGTTGACAGACTCAAATTAAATAAATTGAAAGGTTGAATAGTAAAATCAAAATTTTGAAAAATTAACTAGTCACTTTAAAATGATCCACAGTTCAAGCAAAAGTTCAATATATATGGTTTTACCTTAAATTTATCTCAATACTTGTATAATTTGTACGGATACACTGGGTGCATGCATATGCTCAATGTATATATAACATACATATAAATGTATATATTTATATTTAGGGTTAATTTCATACAGCTCCCTACAAATATAGTAAATTACAAATATATCCCTATAAAGTTCAACTTTTATATGTTGTTTCCGCAAAAGTTCTGATATTTTCAAATATGTCCATACTGTTAGGATTCGTTAAAAAAACTTAATTAACCATAAATAAAATACTTAATCCTGATTAATTAATGAGGTAAATTGATCTTTTATGTCTTTTTTAATTAACAGTTGAAACTTTTGGAGGAACATATTTGTGATGACAAATAAAAAACAGTAACAAACTAGAAGGACATATTTAAAAATATTAGGACTTTTATAGAAATAACATATAAAAGTTGAACTTTATAAAAATATATATATACAATTTACTATATTTAGCGGGACCTGTATGAAATTAATCCTTATATATTTATATGTGCATGTGGTGACTAACTAGTAAAAGTAGACACAGTATACGTGTGGTCTTTGTCTACTTGCCAAGTTGTGTTGTTACAGATGAAAGCGTGCATGACTCGTGAGACCTCTCTCTCTTTTTCTCACTACTTTTAATACAAACAAATCCAACAACAATAATAATAATATTATTATAATTAAAAAATAATATGACAAATAATAAAAATAATAATATGATCAGGAGAGTACTACTTTTTCACCCACACGAGGTGGACCAAGTTAAAACGCCTTTGCGTTGGGGTTAAGCTTGTGGCTTTGAGGTGGAATAAAGGTGCTCCCTCTCACTCAGTTGTCTCATTAATTAATTAATTAATTAATAAATGAAAAAAAAAATCCTAATTTGTATTTCCAAAAATATGAGTATTTTAAGTTTGAATTTGAGCATGAAAAAATGATTCTAGGAAAAGTGAGTAAAATTATTGAGGAGTGTGCGAAGGGGACAGGAGATAGTGGAGGAGGGAGAGTACAAGGAATCTAAGGCCATATTGCGAAGATGACATAGGAAAATTCCATTCTATTTCCTTCATAAGATATTCATATTCTCTTTTCTTTTTTCTTTTTTTATCATAAAAGCATTAAAACAGAAAATATATATACGAAGAACCTTCTTTAGGGCACGTCTGGTTCCTCGAAAAATCATGAAAAACTATTTATGAAGAAAAAAAGAATTCATGAGGACGCGCGCTCTTTTTTACGGGTTTTGTGTTCCGAATTAATTAAAATTTTGGAAGACAAAAAGGAAATTGAAATTTGAAATGGCTCATTCTCTAATTTGTTATTTTTTTTTTTATTGGTAGTCTCTTCATTTTTAAGCGAAAAATTTACAAGAATTAATGATATAATATTTGATAGTAACGCCGATTGTTCTAATTTTATTTGCTAAAAAAGATATTTGAAGTTGTTAACTCGAGGGACACGGCGATTTAATTAATTTGTTGAAATTTTATTTCTGATAAACTTAGATAGAGATCAGATGAATTATGTCACGTGTATCGATTGCAAGAATAACAATAAGATAGCGGAATGTACATACATTGAAGGAGGCTCAGGATTGAGTCTAATGCCATACCATCCAAAAAATTGATCTAATAAAAAATAATCGATAAATAGTAATTTTAAGAAAAATTAATATTAAAAGTTGAGATATCTACTTCCAAGTGACGTATAATTTAGGGTGGTGTTTACATCTTTTCCCGTAAGGGCTTTTACTTTTATGCTCCTTCCTACTATTGAAAATTTTAAAATTTACCCTTCAATGTCCAAAATATTTTTTTTAAATCAAATCCCATCAATAAACTCTAGAAAAAAAAATGGTAGAAAAAATATTTTGAAATCAATAATGATATTTTAGTCATCCAGAAGCAAATAAAATATTTTTAAAATTTTCAAGTGCATATTAATTAGATATTTTTTCATTTCCTTTATATTATATATATATATATATATATATATATATATGAAGATAATATGATATGAGAAAAGTTGAATATATGGATATGAGTCCATGTCCAAGCTTTATTAAAAAGCCTTTTTGGGAGCAATTGGTGGTGGTGCTTTCACTGCTCCCGAAAGACCAGAGGAAGTGCTTTCTTATCTTTGCTTCCATGCTTGCAAGTGGGAGGACTCAACCATTTACTTTACACTTCTTCTTCTTTTCCAAGTCATTTGTCTAAGTTGGAATTTAAATTTGAATTGAAATTTGAAACTTTTGATTTGAATTCGTTGTTTTGAATGGTATCAAAGTTGGGATCCATTATGAATCATGCTTCTAAAATACGCCCATCTGGTCCACTCACTAAAGCGTCCCTGCAATTTAGTACCACTACAACAGAATTAGGTTATAGGGACATATGTTCGGAACACTTTTGTGTAAATGTCCTATTTATACCAAAATTTTAAAAAAAAATCTACTAATGTCAAAATATAAAGCCCAATCCAATCAAAAATAAAATGTTACTCTACTCAACCCACCCCATCCAGCCCATTCGGCTCGATTACAAGCAGAAAAGAAAAAAAAAGAAAAATAGATTACCATCTCCCATTCTCTGCTCCCTCAATCCACTGAAATCCTAGACGAAGATCCCTTCCTCTCGTCCTCCTCCACCACCACAGCCCCTCCGCCACCGTAGCCAACGAGGTAGAGTTCCAGCGGTTGCTAAATGCTTAAATAAGTATTGGTAAATTAGCAGCACTCTTTTAGGTTATAGCGACACTCTTTAACTGTCACTATATTCCTAGCGACCCCACATATAGCAACACTTTTTAAAAATGTCGGTAATTTAGCCAACAACACTTTTTTTTACCTATACCTATATTTAAAAGTGTCGCTTAGACCGTTTTTGTTGTAGTGTACATACCGGTGCTTCAAAAAGTGTTATTAATTATATGAGCCACTTATCATATCAAACTAATTTATTAAATGATAAATTTCACTATTATTTTTATTTTTTAGACGCGTAGAAGTGCCATAATTTTAAAAAATCCTACACTCAAAAGCCCCGGAATATATTTTTCCGACACTTGACATCAGCGTCGGTATATATATGTAATGACTTTTCTTTTGCCAACACTTTAAAAATGTGATGGTAGGCTATTTTAAAACGCTTTTAAGTATCGATAAATATTAAAAAAAAAAAAAAAACATCCTTAACGTTAATTTTATCGTACTGAATTAAGGTACACTCATTTTTGTACAGCACTTGGTATAAATAGTCCAACTATAACTTATGCGTTGTGAGAATTTTTCTTCTTTGAATGTGAGCTAGAGTTTTGATTTTGACTCTTCGAAGATTTTAGCATTTATTATTTGATAGGATAGTATATCTAACCCATAAGATGGTGAATCCTAATTAGTGCGCGTTTGATCCTACTATTTATGTAGTGTAGTATCATTAGATGAAGTGTCTTATGTGCAATAGTACTTCTTAAAGGAGTTTTATATTAAAACTCACTCAACATAATCAAAGCATACAGTAAAATATTTTTTTGAAACAAGATAACATACTATTCGATTCATATATTTTTTAATAATAAACTTATCTAAAAATATAAAGTAACTAGATTTTTTTTTTTTTTTTTGGCTATTTGTAAGATATTATTGAAGGTGAAGGGAAGCATAAGCAAAAGAAGAACCAACGTAAGAACTGAATTATAATTAGGGTAAACTTCAAATACCACCCATATGATTTCGTACTTTCTCATTTTAGTATTCTGTTGTTTAAAGTATATATCAAGTTAGTGTCCTGTGATTTTATTTTATCTTTTCGTCAGCTTTTTTCTTAATATTTCGTTAAATTATATACAAAAAAAAACTTCAAATATCCCATCTAGATTTATCGAATATTTATTTTAGTACCCTTTAGTTTTAATTTTTTCACTGATTTAACGAAAAAAATTAATGGAATCGGTAATAAAAAGATAAAAATAAAATCACAGAATACTAAATTAATTTACTTTAAACTATAGAGTACTAAAGTGAGAAAGTATAAAATCACAGGGGTGGCATGTAATTGAAGTTTTTTCTTATAATTACAAAGTACGTGGCTAATTAGATAGATACCTGGCAATTAATGCCTCGGGGAACATGTGTGGAGCAGTTTCCTTTCAGCATGACAGCAGAGAAATTGCTTGGAGCATTCTAGTTTCGGACGCCAAAGATTTCTGCTTCTGTTGGTAAAACGACAACTGAAATTATTACCCTCTGCAACGTCGTCAATGAATTACATCAATTCCCGAATCGTCTTGTTGTACGTCATTATAATGCAATAGTCATATACTGTTATATGAGTCCGGCTACTATACTCTTATGAGTACGATCGTCCTCGTACTTATAAGCTGATTTTGATGATAGAACTTTCGAATCGACGATCCATACCGTTAAACATTATCTAGAGCATTTAAAACTTCTAGAAATTAAATTTTATAATTTTTCGACATTATTTGCCTTACGATCAAAAGGTCACAAAATTGTCAATTTTTAACGGCCGGTATGAGATACTTGTTAGTTTAACGGTGAAAAAGAATCAAAATATGTTGAATTTTTTATAGAAAATTCTATTCACTATCTAAATAAATATCAATTACTCTGATCTTAAATTTAAGAATCCAATTATCTATTTTTAGGATGTCATTCGATTTTAACTGTTCATTTTATACTCACTTGATGGACTTTATAATGATTTCAAAAATTTATGAAATTTATTTTCTAGAAGTTTCAAATACTCTAGATCATGTTTAACGGTGTAGATCGTCGATTCGAAAACTCCAATATTGAAAACAACTTATGAGTAGTAAGGGTTCTATACTCATAAGAGTTTAGTAGCCCTACTCCTGTTACATATATATTTTGTTTGAGCGGATCGAGTTAATAAAATGTGCCGTGTAGTTGGGGGTAAATTATTTATCAGTTTTATCACTTTTAACTAAGATTATGAGTGTTATAATAAATGAATCAAACTAACCCTTCAATTATACTTAATCTATGTCACTACAACAGAAATAGATTATAGGGACACATGTTTGTGACACTTTTGTGTAAGTGTTCCATTTATGTCAAAATTTTAAAAAAAATCTACTAATGCCTAAATATAAAGCCCAATCCAACCAAAAATAAAAGAATACTCTACTCAACCCAACCCACCCAACCCATTCGGCCCGATTATAAACAAAAAGGAAAAAAAAAAAAGAAAAATCGATTACCATATCTCCTTCTCTCCTTACTCAATTCACTGAAATCCTAGCGAAGAGCCCTTCCCTCTCGTCTTCTTTTCCTACCGCAGCCAACGAGATAGAATTCCGGTGGTTGCTAAATGTTTAAATAAGCGTTGGTAAATTAGCAGCACTTTTTTAGGTTATAGTGACACTCTTTAACTGTCACTATATACCTAGCGACCCCACATATAGCAATACTTTTTAAAAGTGTCGGTAATTTAGCCAGCAGCACTTTTTTTGACCAATACCGATATTTAAAAGTGTCGCTATAGACCGTTTTTGTTGTAGCGTGTTAACATATCTTGTTTACTTGTAATCAAACAGAAGAGAACATAGGATTTTCTTAAGATTAGTTATAGGTACTTGACCTATATATTTTGGTATTCGGCAATTAAAATTTGTTTTAGTACTAGAAAAAAGTCGACGGTAATTTGTTGGATTCGATGAAAACTAAAAGGCTTTATGGGAATTAATTCCACATTATTTTTCACCCCAAATTGGATGTTCTTTTTTCCAAATAATTGCATCAAAACTATGGTTTCAAGTGATCGATAGGACTATTTGTCGAGAGAATCAATGAGGTACGGTGCACTACTTTTGTACATTTCATCGTATCCTCAATTCGTTATTTACTAGTAAAATTATCGCTCGAGCATATATATCTGACCATGTTACCATACGATATTAATTTCATCCTTTCATGTCAAATTTTTTAGCATTATCTCTTAGTATTATTTCATAGCTGAAATCGATCGCTATATTGTGACAATCAAATAGCATTTATTGAAAGTCATGTCAGCGTAGACTTTGTTATCCTTGGTGTTCATCAATCCTTTTCATATGAATATATAAGAATCAAGTTTTCTCCATTCATTTAATTAGATCACTCAATCATCAAATATCCTGTTTCTCCTTTTGCTTTTCTTTAAATGATTGAGATTAAGTTAATTAATAATGAAAATATTTCAGTGCTCTGCTAGTGCTAGAACTAACAGATTGAGACTATTTCATGAAAGTTATAATTTAAAAATTATTACTAATAAAACAGATTCATTGAATCTAATTAATGCAATACATTATAGGAGCCGATAGCGATATTACTAATTTTAATAATTTTTCAATTTAAAATAAGTTTTCTATTACTGATTTTTCTATTTACCAAATAATTCATTCAATAGTATTGCTAATATTTTTAGTTTGCTACAGTTATATAAAGCGCGATTCAAACTCGTGTCTCATAACGTCATTCTCTTATGATTATAAGATTAGCAATAGTAAATTATTATTATTTTTATTATTATGATGGAAATGACAGATGCCACATGAGGTTATGACAAAAGACACAACTACCCACTGTTAGCGATGCAAACGAGGCAGATCCGGGGGTCGGAGGGTTCTCCCACCTCCCGCTCCATTTCTCGTCAGAATAGGATGGATTCGGGACTGGTTATTTTTTATTTTATTTTTTGGTTTCACTTACCGTCCTATTCGGAGCGGGTTAGAGTGGGAGGAGATTTTTGGTGGATTTTTATATGAATCGGGACGGATTGAAGGAATAAAAAAAAGGTCACCCGCTTCTTGTTCCATTTAACTTGGCGGATCGGAACAGATTATATTTTTTTTATATTTTTTGTTCCCACCTACCATCCCATTCGGGCCGGATCGGGTGGGAGCTTTCCCAACCCGGATCCATTTGCATCCCTACCCACTGTAGCTAACGCAAGGTCCACCCCGTACACGTGTCGCCACGTGAAATGATGGCCCCGTGTTCTTTTAAATCAGGTTGATGATGCAACATGAGCCGTTGGATCGTCGGGACGTCACGTGCACGTAACCGTCCAAGGCGCCAACAAACCCACGTGAACGCGTAAAGGCGCGAAGAGACCGAATCCGACAACGCCGAACACGGGTTCGAACTCGAACCCGCGTCGCGCTCGGGTTTGGCCCCTCGTCCAAGTGCGCATGTCGATACGTGTAACCACAGTACGGCACTACATATTTACATATGGACACCAACGGGTCACTTTTTTTAAAAAAAAAATTCAAATATCACTCGTACGATTTCACATTTTTTTTATTTTAATATTCTATAATTTAAAATATATCAATTTAGTATTCCATAATTTTTTTATTATTTTTTTTTACTATTTTTATTAAATTAGTGGCAAAGTTAAAACTAAAAAATATTAAAGTGAATATTCGATAAATTTAGATGGATATTCAAAATTTTTTGTATATAATTTAACGAAATAATAAGGAAGGAGCTGACGGAAAGAAAAAAAATAAAACTATAGGATAATAAATTGACATATTTTAAACCACAGAATACTAAAATAAAAAAATACGAAATCACAGAGATGGCAATTGAAGTATTTTTTTTTTTTACACCTCTTCGACAGGATATTAGCCGTTAGATTTCTGGATAAACTTTAATTTGCTTATCTGTGTATTAGCCTACTTTCATTTTAACACCTTGTACCGTAAAGTAAATTTTTGGTCCATATCTTAGTTTCTTTTTGTATAGAAAAATACCTCAACTTATATTTTGTACTTTGCTATTAACTCAAATTAGTGTAAAATTTAAAAAAATGTTAATTTCACCTGAAGAATTTAATAGGAATAGATTTGATATACTTAAAGTAGTAGAATCATATAAATTGAATAAAATTATTCAATATTAGTAAAGTGGAGATCTCGCGCTTTATCTAATTTTATTTATTTTTTAGCTTACGTACAAATTAGATAAACATTGAGATATAGAATAATGTGATGCGACAACTCATTTTAATCAAGCGTCGCAACCAAACTCACCATTTATTCAAAAATTTTGAATATATTTAATGAGACAATAACAAAGTACAGAATGATAATTAACATAATGATTTTAATATAAGAAAGTAATTGTGACATAATTAAGTTAAATTGTAAAGGGGCTTTTGTTATTTAGCCATAGCCAAACTTTTTTCAGTTACTCAACCACCAGATTAATCTATTCCTGTTTAAAATTACAAGTACAATTATATAATACCTATGCTTAATTTTATGTAGAAGAATTAAGGAGTGCTCTTTTCTTTTTTTTAGTTTCTATAATCTTTTTTTAACTATTTTTTTTTAAAAAAAAAACCGTTAAAACATTTGTTGCGATAGTATAAGTCATATNTTGACTCAATTTTTCGCGAATATACAAGTTTAATTTCTTGTTTTATATATATATATATCACTGTATGGAGTGTACGCTTAGCATTTATCTTAATTTTTTTCAGTACAGATGAATTAATATATCCCTTCCTATAACATATTCTCTTTACAGCTTGATAAAAAGACAAGCATTACTATATATATATATAAAACAAGAAATTAAACTTGTATATTCGCGAAAAATTGAGTCAACATAGCCGAGTTTCGACTCTTTCGAGCCCACTCACTGAGATTTCGAAGTTGAATAGGGAGTTCAAGTGTATAATGTTAGATAGAAATAAATGCTACAAATTCTAAATGATACGTGTATATAGACTTAAACAAAATTTTATTGATTTAAATAGCGTACAAGGTGCGAACCTCATTAATTATTCATTCTTATTCGCTCTCATAACAGCCCATTAAGAAATTGTTTGATTACATGCAGCTACGTACAACTGCTCTTCAATTCTAATTGCGCTCGTACATCAAAATTTGATAATTTGTTTGATACATATAAATTTAGCTGCTCGAGTTAGAACTGCACGAAGAGACTCAGTTCAAACAGTCAGTGGCGGATCTAGCTTGCGATGATTGAGTTGGGTCAATTGACCCCACTTATTCCTCCCCCCCAAAAGTCCCCATATTTCTAAAAGTGGGATAAATTTTCTAATTAACTTTATTTTATTAACTAATTAATCCTATTTTATTTTAATAAATAAGTAAAGACCATCTTTAATTTTCTCTTATCATGTGGCATCATTTTAAATCTTATAAATTTAAATCCCAATTTAAAAAATCACCTATTAGAATATAAAAAAATATTTTACACTTCTTTCAAAATAATAGTGGTTCTGGTGAAAAAAATAATCCTATGATCTAATTATGATACCATCATATCTCATTTTCAAAATATAAAAGTAAGTTGAAAACAATTATAATTCAAAATGATACATGTTTTTTTCTTACACAACATTTATTGGCAATTATATTTAATAAATTTTTTTATTTTTTTATATTTATTTTTTATTTTATATTTGACTCTTTTTAAAAAAATTTAGATCCGTCACTGTTAGTGAATGGTAGCATGCCCAATTTACCAGCAGTTCAACTACAACGGTTGGAAAGAGTAACATGAAAAAAAAAAAAAGTTATCTTTCTAGAAACCCTTTAAATAGAAAATATATATTTTTCCTACATTAAAGATAATCTCATCATTCTATACATAAAATGATAAAATTTTATAAATACATCTCTCAATTACATAACACAAATAAATTACGAAAAATACTACCAGTACACCCAAAAGGGTTGTAAAATCTTATATCCTCGCATCCTGTGGTTCACCCTTCCCTTTTGATTTTTAGTATTTAAAAAAATTTGACCTTTTTGCAAAATAAATTATAATAGTTTTACTTTTTTCTAAAAAAGTGGGCTATTGTTTTGCTTTTGCATATTTGGACCCAAAAAGTTGAAAATTGGCCGAAATACTTATATACCTTAAAAGCTCCGTCTCTCCTTCCTCTGCTCCCTCATCGGCCATTTCTCCACCACGGGAAAGAACCTCGAGTGCTGATCACACCTCCACACTAACTCCTTCGTCGCGTCCGTATTGTGAACATCTCACGAGTGAGAGGAACACAATGATCTTGAGTAATTCGTCATTGTGGCTGGTTCACTACAACAGAATTAGATTATAGGGACATATGTTTGGGACACTTTTGTATAAGTGTTTCATTTATGCCGAAACTTAAAAAAAAAAATCTTCTAATGCCTAAATATAAAGCCCAATCTAACCAAAAATAAAAGATTATCTACTCAACTCACCCCACCCAGCCCATTCGGTCCGATTACAAATAGAAAAGAAAAAAAATATATCGATTACTATCTCCTCTTCTCCTCTTACTCAATCCACTGAAATACTAGACGAAGAGCCCTTCCCTCTCCTCCTCCTCCGCCACCGCAGCCAATGAGGTAGAGTTCCGGCAATTGCTAAATGCTTAAATAAGTGTTGGTAAATTAGCAGCACTTTTCTTAGGTTATAGCGACATTCTTTAACTGTCACTATATACCTAGCGACCCCACATATAGCAACACTTTTTAAAAGTGTCGGTAATTTAGCCAGCAACACTTTTTTTGACCTATACTGACATTTAAAAGTGTCGCTATAGACTGTTTTTGTTGCAGTGCTTGGCGCTTCGCCAGAGATGAAGATGAAGGTGATAGAGTAGGAGAGCGATGATCTCTAATCAAAAAAACTTCTGAAGCATGTTTGCGTCGACAAGGTGCTCGCCGTAGTTAGGGAAAAAATCTAACGGACGACACGATGTTGCACATTTATTAAAATGTTGCATTATTCCAACATATGTTGCATTATATAACAAGAAAATTTCACAACTTTACAATTTAATATACCTATCAAATAGGGCAATATTTTTTTTAAAATAGTGTGATGTCATGTCGTCCGACAAATTTTTCTCCCTCACTGCCACCACCACTTTGCCACCGCGGCCACCCTCATGAACATGCTTCAGGAGCATTTTCGACCAGTGATTATCACCCGCCTCCTCTACCACTTTCATCTTCATCTCCAGAAATACTCCGAGCTATGCCACTCTCATCTTTACTGTGGCGACTTCACTGGAGATCGCCAAGAACGGCCATGAGCACGACCATGAGCTACTCAAGTTTCACCATTATTCCTTCGTCGCTCGTGCGCGAGGTAGGGGAGGAGCGTGGCGACGATGTGGGGGCAATGGAGGAGTGAATGAAGCAAGAGAGAGAGAGAGAGAGAACAAAGGTATTTTGGTTATTTTAAAAAAATTCACGCTGAATCTGAGAAAATAATAAAATGGATGACTTTTGCAAAATCACAAAGCTAATAGGACTTTTTATGCAAGGCCAGCAAATTTAGACCCTTCGATTAATTTGAAGGGTGTATGATGCACGCCCCTAATAGGGTGTACAAGCAGCACTCCTCATAAATTATTGGTAAAAATATAGAGAACTTACCTGAACTACAGAGCATATTGAATCGGCTACCTAATCTTTATAATTTTAATTTTATTATTTAATCTTTTAATTTATTTGATTTGAGTTAGCAAATACACTACGACTACAAATTTTAAATATGTCATTTATTTTTACAAGTTTAGTTAGCATACTTCATGCAATTCTCGCAGCTATAAATAAATTTATTAAAGATTGATAATCTAACTTGAATTTTTAAGTCAAAGTATCGTTAACCGACTCAAATCAAACAAATCAAAATTTTGTATAGTAAAATTAAAATTTGAAAGATTTAGTAGCAACTTAAAAATGGTCTAAAAATAACTCATAGCTCATGTAAATTCTCCATCTAATCACAAAAAATATATATTAAATCTAAATAAACTGTACTTACAACTACATCCAATGTATCCAATTAATTACAACTAAATCTAATGGGATAATTTTAGGTAAACGTCTTAATTGGGCACGCGTCTAATTACGAATTTAGTTCAACGGTAAAAAAAAAAAAAGAAAAAAAAGAAAAAAAAGAAAAGATTTTGTGGGCCCAGTGCTGTACAATGGCGGATGCGCGAGCACCTGCTTTGCCGGTGGTTTGGGGGACAACAACGTGCGTGGCGGCTGAGGGATTGACACGTGGATTCCCGCGCCGTTACACAAAGTGCGGGAACAGTAGTTGAGATGTGCAATGGTCAACTACTCAAGCTACTTTTAAGCAACGGTATATGCCAAACCATTACTTTATTAATTAATAGTTATTATAATGTTGATAACATATAATATCCAATTGTAACACGCAATTATGGCCGTAGCAATACACATTAAAAAGCCTTTTACTTATTTACCCCTCACTAGTATTCAATATTCTTCTATGTTTCGGATCTCATTAGTAAATTTTAAAAATTTGAAAATTTTTAAAGAAATATTTGAAAATCAATATATAAAGGCATTTTGGTCGACCAGAAATATATTAGATATTGTAGAAAGTTTTGAAAAGTATATTGGATTAAATTATAGTTTTAAAGCTTTTAGAAGTAAATATGGTCGTCTACTTTCATGTTACTTCTAAAGATAAGGGCACATTTGAACCGACGATTGGCAGCCCCAGATGTCATCTAGACTATCTAAATTCAGCAGGAATCGAATTTCATGAGTTTTCGACGTCATTTGTGTAATATTCAGATAGTTCTAATAATTTTGATAATCTTTAATAACTAATATAAAGTGAATTCTAGTTCTTGTGATCAGAGTAACTCATGAGATGAGTTGGCTTTTAAGAATTCATATATATTAATTGAGAGGAATTCACACTTCGTTCGTGGCTTTTATGAATTCAAATATATTCTAGTTTTAGTCTATCAAGTAAGAGCATATATAACTACTTTACTTTAGGTATCATTTTTGTTTTTTGAAATTTGTGCAGTAATTATTAAATTATAGATCGATGGTGTGCGTAACATTGCGATTAACAAAATGGGAAAAATTCGGAGGGCTTGGTGGTTGGTATCCGAGACCCAAGTTCGAATCCTAGTTGATTCACATTTCTAGCTAAGTTTATTTCTAAATGAAATAAACGAAACGGATAGCGTGCGCTACTTATCTCAAAAAAAAAAAAAAAAGACAAAACGGGAAAAGTTTGTGTATTGTTCAAATTTTTGGTTTAATAATATGATAAAAAAAATTAATTACACTAGAAGAAACAAGAATGTTAAAACGTTTTAGATTTTTTGCGAATTTTCCTTGTTTTAGGTGAATAAGCATTCATGTGGGATTTAAAAAAACTGGATTTGAACCTCACCATGGACTCTTAGGCCCTGTTTGTTCGGGTATAAATTAAGCATGGATAATTAAAGCTATCCCTGCTATACTGCCAAATATGGTATTTTTTTGGCCTGAATATTTTATTTCGATCCGATCAAATGTTATTATTCTCTATTATTCCAGAATAACTTAGGATAAACTATTCCATCCTTCAAGTAGAATAGTGTTATTCGAAGTTTAAATTGCAGTTTTTATTAATTATTCATGAGAATAACAGCATTACAAATTAATCAAACACGATTTTACTTTACTCATGACTATCCCAAAATAACAAGCTATTCCAGAGATAAAAAAAATTTGTCTCAATGTTTATTATTCCCAACCAAACTGAGCCTTAATTAAAGGCTTCATGTTGATTTTTAGATTATGAAGCACTGTTGATGTACATGATTCTTTTTTAAAAAAATTTATTGTGATTCAACAATGGAAGAAATATGATTGTAATTTATCCTACCTTTTCGACTCTTCAGTTTGAAAAGCAAACTTAGAGCTATAAATTATATATTTCTTGATGTAAGTGTAATACCGATCATCTACGTACGTATACATATACGTTCGTACGTACGTATACATATACGTTCGTACGTACGGCTATGAGAGATGTGCTATGATCAGCTAACATGGTCAAACAACATGCCTCAACCATCATGACCAATTTTTTCCATCATTTCTCCCAAGTTATCACTAAGTGTTATAATGATAGGTAACATATGTATAAACACTCATTTAGTGTAGCATGTACAAACACTTTTTCTGAGATACACTAAAAATATTATGGTATAACATTGCTTTGGTGATTTGAATTCAATAAAAAGCACACAAAAGATTATTAAAAACATGTCGTATTAAGCCAAGCATTCTCCTGCTCTAAATTTGTGAGACAAGATCATTTAGAACCTGTTTAGTTTTGAGGATTTACCAAAATGTTTTTTTTTTTTTTTGAGAGATAGATAGCATGCTACCCGCTTCGTTTATTTCATTTAGAAATAAATTTAGCTAGAAATGTGTGAATCAACTAGAATTCAAACTTGGGACCTCAAGTCCCAACCACCAAACCTTCGGGAATCAACTAGGATTCGAACGAGGATTCGCCAAAATGTTACTAAATCAAAAGAGTTGAAAAAAAGTATATTGGAAGATGCTCCGTTTTTCAATAGGACTAAGAAAAATTATACTGCATGTAATCCAATCACTTCAATCTTTTTGCGTAATATCTGTAATATTCTTCCATTGCGCGCACCTTAATTCTCATCATGTGTAATGCATTCTGCTTATAATTCCAAACCCGTGGTTTCCTCAAGTTAGCTTTTTAGGTTGGTTGGGGAATGGTGAACATGAAAGAGACGCTGCTTAAATTTCGCTAAATTGCTTAATATTTGCTAATTGTTTGGTTGCATTCATGGGGGCATGCATGTGAGGGGTTGTGGTTTGCATGATTTTAGCTTAAGCCCTAAGTTTTATTTTCTAGCTACCACCTTGGGCCATGCATGCACGTGCGCCGACCTTTACGTGCATGGGTAAAATTAGAATGGTTGTAATATACATATGTTTAGACCCACACACAAAGGTTCTTGAATATATACTCTCTGTCTCTCTCTCTAGATGTTTCTTTCTCTCCCTCTCTCCCTCTCTCTCTCTCTCTCTCTCTCTCTCTCTCTCTCTCTCTCTCTCTCATATGATGCCCAGGTTTAAGCATGTTTGGGCTTTTTGAGAGATCATTGAGTGTTTTAGATAAAGCTTTGTTTCGCTTTCCCTTGAGTATACATTGTGATTCTGGGTGGCATGCATTATGATAGGGTCAGCTTTGCTATATTTCACTCTTTTTGGGGCTCTTAAATGGAGGAGTTTTTATGATTAGGAAAATGGGGAGAAATTAACTGGTCCACAAGATGGATGCATATATATAATGTTTGTTTTACAAAGACCCAAATATAAGAAAGGATAGAAAGAGTGTGGTAGAATGTGGCATTTTTTTTGGGTTAATTTCATACAGTGTATATATCGAATAACAAATATATCTCTATAAAGTTCAACTTTTCATATTATTCTTATAAAGGTTCAGTAATTTTCATATTTGCCCCTCCGGTTTGTTACCATTAGAGCATTGTTTATTTTCTTACAGAAGATAAGTGAAGTGATATTTTTGTTATCACAAATATCTCTCCGGAAGTTCCAACTGTTAGAATTATGCAGAAATATCTTTTCAAAAATCTCCAACGTTCATCTTTTTCCTTTCTACCATCACAGTTAATATAAGAGGGATAAAAAGTTTAATTTACCTCATTCACTAATAAGAGTTAAGTATTTTATCTATGGTTAACTATATTTTACTAATAGATCCTAAAAGCAAGGGTATATTTAAAAACGTCATAGCTTTTATAGAGATAAACATGAAAAGTTGAACTTTATAAGAATATATCTGCTATTCGATTTGTTTACAAAGAGCTTTATGTAATTAACCCGTTGTTTTAATCCCATTTTACAAATAATTCCACAAAGATTTGATTTTTATTAACCAGTTTGGAATAGCCATGTACAGGAGGCAGGTCAGTGCTGTGTCGGATTCTATATATATATCACGAATATTTTTATAAATCTCGCGTGTCCGTGTCAGACTCATGTCTAACACAGACATGCCATGGACGCGCGTTCGACACAATTTCATGGCACATCCAATTAAAAATATATATACTTTTTATTTTATTTTTTAATGCATATATAATATTAGATGATAAATAATTTGGCTTTTTGACGGATGCATATAAATTTTTTTGAATAATGTAAATAAATTATATATGGTGGAGAATTTTTTTTTAAAAAATATATAAACTATGAATGAGAATTTCATTAACTTTCATTCCCATGAAAAATATAACAATATTTTAACCAAATTAATATTTTATATATAATAAATATATATTATAATATAAATATTATTATATTTTATTAGTTGTGTCCATTTTATGTCTGTGTCCTAACTTTTTAGAAGTTGTCAAGTCGCCGTGTCTTGGTCATGTTGTGTCCCCCTATTCCGCATTCGTGTCCGTGTTCGTGTCCGTGATGCCTAGATAGGGATGAACACATGTGCGGAACTTGATTTGAGAGATTTCGTGAATTGAACTAGTCAGATCAAACCAAATTATAAACTAGTTGGTAAGAAAAGGAATCTTTCAATTTAGGTCCAACCATGAGAATGGCCTAACATTGATTTTGTGCTCATGTAGTTTGGAATTTAATTGTCTTCTTAGATAAGATCAGATGACTTATTTTGTTTTTAATTAATGATAATGTCTTACACTCTATATATATATATATATATATATATATATATATATATATATATAAGGTTGATATGATGGTGGTAGGTGGTGGTAGGTGGAATAGTGTTTGATCCAAGGACTATTAGTAATCAAAAAGTAGATCCAACGGCTAAAAACACACAAGTATCATACTTGGGTGATACTTGTAAAAGTATTCTAGCCCTACTCTATATATATATATATATATATATGTGTGTGTGTGTGTGTGTGTGTGTGTGTGTGTGTGTTAATCAACATAAATTTTGTGTGTGTGTGTGTGTGTGTGTGTGTGTGTGTTAATCAACATAAATTTTGTGTGTGTGTGTGTGTGTGTGTGTGTGTGTGTTAATCAACATAAATTTTGTGTGTGTGTGTGTGTGTGTGTGTGTGTGTGTTAATCAACATAAATTTTGTGTGTGTGTGTGTGTGTGTGTGTGTGTGTGTTAATCAACATAAATTTTGTGTGTGTGTGTGTGTGTGTGTGTGTGTGTGTTAATCAACATAAATTTTGTGTGTGTGTGTGTGTGTGTGTGTGTGTGTGTTAATCAACATAAATTTTGTGTGTGTGTGTGTGTGTGTGTGTGTGTGTGTTAATCAACATAAATTTTTTGTGTGTGTGTGTGTGTGTGTGTGTGTGTGTGTGTGTGTGTGTTAATCAACATAAATTTTGATAATATAAGTTACATATAATATTTATTTACTATCAATCCTAAATACATACTAATTCTATGCGTGGAACTGGACTTAGCTAGGCCTAAAGAAGGCTTGTTGGGTCGGGTTTATTTGGTCCGAACTTTGGATACCCGATATCGCACTTTGGGTTGGGCCAGGCCTTTAAACTTTGCTCAAATTATTCGCACTTACCCAAACTACGTCCTAAAGCCCAAAACTATGAGAGTGTGAGTGTGAGTGGAATCGCGCACGGATGTCAATGGGTTGGATACGGGACTGATTTTTAAAAATCCGAACCCTAATCCGGCTATTTGAACTGAAACCCAGACTCAAACCCAAAACCATGAGTTTCGAAAATTCATAACCAGACCTGAATGTGATGAAAGATTCTGAAACCTTAAAACAAACCTAAGAATTCAAACCCGCAAGTTTTTTCTATCAAATTTTAAAACACGTCATGCTCAAATCTAAATTTGAGTGTGCATGCACAGGTGTGCGTGTGTGCTGGCTCTGGCGTGTGCGCCCACGCACGCGGGGATGTCAAATGGTTGGATTCGGGACCAATTTCTAAAAATCCGAACATAAATCCGACTACCTGAACTAAAACCCAATTAAACTCGAACGCAAAACCGCAGGTTTCGAAAATCCATAACCAGAACCGAACCCGATAAAAAAGATCGAAATCCAATCGAAACCGAAAATCCAAACAAAGGGATCATTCCTCTTTCCCAAATTTTAAAACATATTATACTCAAATCTAAATTTTAGAATATAAGTTAAAATTTTTTACATATTATATGATATAAAACCAGTTAGGGTTCAGATTCTGGTTCGAGTTTGGTACAAATGAAAACCATAGCCGAATCCGAATCGGACGATTTTATTTTTTATATACTTATAACCGAATACATATCCGTTTAGCATCGATTAAATTCATCCCGTGTAGGTTCGGGTTTGAGTAAATCTCGGATTTCCGTGCCCATAGACATTCCTACACACAATCTATAGAATGCAATATGGGCCTAGAGTAACTTTTACCAATGGACTAGATAATTTTATAAATTTGAAACTTAGTTAATTCACATTTGTAGCTAAGTTCATTGATTTTTTTTTAAAAGAAAATCAAACGGGATAGCATACTACTTTTCTCTAAAAAACAAAGCATACTACTTTTCTCTAAAAAAAAAAATAATAATAACTTTTACATACTTATATTTATTTTTATTTTCTTATGTTGATATAGTATTTCATACAAAAAAAAGGGTGTAAACAAAGGCCGAGGTGTATATATTTCCTTCAAAAATTTCGATGTGAAGCTCGGCCCAAAGTCCATTAATTCGGGCCGGAGTTAGACTTGAAATGGTCCGATCCGAATCCGGGCTGGTTTCACCCCTAGCTAGGTTCAACCAAATGGGTCAAAAACAATACTCTATTCTTATCTAAGTTTTAGTTTGACTTCGTTGAATCTTTATTCATGAGCTCGTCAAAATCCATTACTCTTAAGATGGATTTTTTTTTTTTTTTTTTTTCGAAAGTGATAATGAGTCGCAGAGATCACATAGGTTTAATTACAATCCAATTTTGGGAGAAAAATAAACAAGTATCTCTTGTATATGTTATTCGCTCTAAACAAAGAAGTGCATTTTGCTTTTTTGATGGTCGATGAAGTTGCTTGTTTTGATGACTATCACGGGTGATGTTTTAACACTACGGTCCTATTTGGATATCAAAATAAGTTATTCAGTGGTCACGTATGCTCTACAATAATTTTTTTATATGCGACTATATATAATTTAGAGGCGAAATTACATCTCTTTGTCAAGTCTTGGTATCAATAATTTAGTAAGATAACATATTTTATTTACTAGATAATTTATCATATATAAAAAAAAAAGAAAATTTGATTTGAGAGTTGTCAACGCTATGCCATAAGAGACATTAGCTGATCATGAGATTTCTCGTCGACCAATTGTTTAAAAACCATTACGATTGTACGTATGTCTCGATACACTGGAAAAAACTTAAATGAGGGCTTTAAATTCAATCATATTGTGTCCTTATCTAAAACAATGTCGAGATTTGAACGAAAATTTTTTAAATTTGAGTGGACTTTTGAGTTCGCACGCTGCATTAGCAAATGCTATATCTATTCAAATTGTCTTAACGAGAATTTTCTAAAAAGCGCGTTTGCTTCGCATTATATAGCATAATATCTCCATCAGGTGGGTGCCACGCGAGTCGCACGTGTACCGAGTGCCACTTTTCATTCCTAGTACTAGCATATATATATATATATATAGCAATAATAATAAGCCCTATTATGAGCCACATTTGTCCCCCACTACATTTCTTTTGGTGCCAATTATTATTATTATGGCACTAAACCTATAGAGGACTATAGGAGGTTGATAGGGTCTATGATCTATCTATATATTATGTACATTTTGCCCTAAGAAAGATATGCAGTCACATCACATCATTGGTGGTGACAATATATAAAGTGTTAATAACAGTTATAACTAAATAATTTACACTTTTTCAAAATTTTAATTAATTCTTTTATATTTCCAATTTTTAAAAAATCAACAAGATAATTGTGAAATTTTGATTATCGTAAGATTTCTATTTATTTTTGGATGTACAAGTAATGCTGGTTAATAAAGAAATGATTCAAAAATTAATTTGACACCTTTTTAATTACAAATATTCTCTAGCTTTGTTTGAAAGCATCTCTATATACGGAAGAATAATGTATGATGAATATATATAATAATATTGCATGCATGGTTTTATGGGTTAAAATATTTTTTTTCCTATCCTGCATAAAAATGAAGAAGTATATGTGTGGATACTCTCTCATCAACTCCTTTTGACGCACTGGTATAATTAGATAATTCTTTATACCAAATATATGGGCCCATGCAGAATATCATGCGTATTTGACATGTGTGGAGACTCTCCAAATTACTCGATAGAACATTTGGCACATATAAACATTTGATGTTCCTACCGTAGAGAGAATCGAAATGAAATATTATATCCAAAACTCAAAAGCCCTAATTTAACACTTCTATTTATGTGGCAGAAATGATAGGTTGAACGAATATTAATATACTATATATATTTGTTTAAATACTATTCATATAGCACTTTATCAGATAACACTATATACAGAAGGTTAAAACAAATTGTAAGGATTTTTTTTTTCCCATTGAGTTTCCTATGAGTGCTATTGAGGAACATTATCCAAAAAACTTGCAGCTTGTTGATCAAAATCTTTCCAAAAACTTTATATTACACACATCTTAAAGTAGGGAAGTTTTTTTTAAAAAAAATATTCATTCTCTTCCTTAATTAGCCTCTTTAGAGCCTTAAATGCAATAGTATATACACACAAAAAGGTAAAAGATTGTATAATATATTGTCAAATAAAATAAGATTTTTCATCATCATATCCAGCAATTGCATCGAACATACACAATTGGCAAAACAAGAAGCAGCTATTATATATCTCTCTCTTTCATTATGAAGTCTTAGCAATTACGGGGGTAATATTTCTAGGTTGATGTTAGAAGAAGAGTAAGTACATAGTTTGGTTACATTTTACGTACCCTCTTGTTTATTTACGCGGAGAGACTAATAATACAAGCTTAATTTTGTACAATAATTTAAACACAACTTAGGGTGCACTCACACTGTCCTTAATTTCCCCTTTCACACACTCCCTTCCCTTATCATCCTCTTCTACATCTCATCATGCCCTACTTCACAACTTGTTCTCGATCGTCGAACAACACGACAAACCAGTGGCCTCTTCATCTCCATTGATAGCTGCAGGCGCTCCGATAGCTGGACCGGTCGACCGGCAGACCAAATGTACTCTTGTGCGAGCCGCGCCAGCCACAGGTGCACCGTCGTCAGCCCCAACACCCTACCGGGGCAAACCCGCCGGCCCGACCCGAATGGCGCGAGCCTTAAATCCGAACCCATTATGCTAACATCCTCCTCAAGGAACCGCTCGGGCCGGAAGGCCCACGGGTCCTTCCATATGGACCCGTCATGGGTTATGGCCCACATGTTCACCATCGCCGTCGTCCCCGCTGGCACGAAGAACTTGTCGACATGGGCGTCACAGACCGCTAATCGGGCCCAAGAGAGAAGGGGGCCCGGCGGATGCATCCTTAGGGTTTCCTTGACGACCGCTTGGAGGTATCGGAGTTTCGGTATCTCCGCATCGGATACAGGTCGGGTACCGATTACTGAGTCGAGTTCTGCTTGGATTCTGGCCTGAATGTTTGGGTGCAAGACCAATCTAGCCATGATCCACTCCAATAGTACCGCGACTACATCCGCTCCTCGGAATATCATTTCCTATTCATAAAATGATTATTCATTATTATAAACAATAATAATTCACCGAGTTAGTTAAGTAATATTGCTAATTTGAACTAATAGATCGCTATCTATCGATGCACATTTTTACACGCAGCACTATACACCGGACTTTTCGTTAGCATAGGGCTATATATCCGTCACCCATTAATGAATGGTGCATAAGATGTATCTGACCATCCAGATAGGTAGCATATATATTATCCGCTATATACATTCATTTTTTTAATAAATGAACTTAGCTGAAAAATATAAAGTAACTAGAGTTCGAACTTAAAATCTCACATACCAATAATTAAGTTCTTTACCATTTACGCTAGTGTAACTTGGTTATTATTACTGTTGAACAATAATAACTTGGTCATTATTATTAATTATTGAATCGGGAATATCTGCGTAAAAAGCATGTTAACTTTTTATTAGTGTCACAAATTGACAAGCCACATATGATATTGACTATTTAATATTGAGATTGATTTGAGAGTTCACATCATAGTTGTTGAACCTTTTTTTTTTTATCAGGCCATATATAGTGATGCAATGATAGTGATTAATTAAAGCTTTAATTAATAGGGTATTAGGTGAGAAGATAACAGCTTAATTGAACAATAATAACAATCTATTTTAGATTCCTTTCCCAGCAAAAGTGGGGAAGCATCTTTCCCTGAGTCAGAAGCCTTAATTTGTCTTATATTAAGGATATATTACTAGCAGGACTAAACTGAAAAATAAAAAGTTTAGAAAGTTTTCATATAAATCCCTAAACTTAATAAAAATTTTGAGAAACCTAGATCTTTCCCCATGCAAGGTCAGTTGTAACACTAACTAAGAGTGTTAAAATGGTGATTAAATACAATCAAATGACTATATGACTTTTATATAAAATCTTTGGAGTTGATCATTTAATTATTCAAAGTAGATTTGGTGTATCTCTATTTGATCATCTGTATACCTACCCAAACAAATTTTCAAATTTGACAAATTAACTTCTAATTAACAGTGGTTAATTAACATGCAATGAAATCCATAAGGACAATATTGCCATTTTAATCACTTATTGTTTGGACCTCTAACCTCTTCTTTTTTTTTTTGCTTTTTTTTTCTCCTCTTACTAACCAGTAATACAGAAGTCAAAGAATGGGAGTTTATAATTATCTGGGGGGAGTGTATCATTTTTAAAAATGAACAAAATTCAAAGGATTGCACGTAAAATTCCCAAAAATTAAAAGATCCATATGGGCCCTTACGTACTCCCCTGAAATGTCCTCTTCAGTATCTTTAGAAGACATTCGAACAACTAGCAAAAGATTATTCCACTTGGATGAACAAGAGTGTCAATATTTAATACATAATATCAAAATGCTATTTTTCAGTAATTTAAGGTCTTAAAGAAAAATGATTTTTTTTTTATGGTAATTGCAGGAGATTTTAAGTTTCATTCGAACCATCTTAGTTAACTATCTTCCATTTAATCAATCTTTTTTTTATATCGAGGGCAAGTTAACATGGGGAAAAATACTAAATATACTTATATATATATATATATATATATATATATATATATATATGAATGATAAAATATTATTGTTTAGCAGTTTAATACTAAATATACTTATATGTGGAGTTGGACTAGAATACTTTTTTAATAGTATCCAACTATCTTTAGATTTATTCCTTTAATTATTTTTACTCTTGGATCAATATATTATTTTAGCAACTGTCACTAAACTCTAGGGGGGACTATTACTAAACCCTAGGTAATCACTATCATTCCAATCCTAGCAATAATTTTCATCCAAGAATTATAAACTTAGTAATAAAATGGTCAAATACTATTAATAGTATCCTAACCCAACTCCTTTTATATGTATATAAATATTATTATTTAGTAGTTTAAGCTTTCGAAGAAAACACAAAATATTAGAGAGAGAGAGAGAGAGAGAGAGAGAGAGAGAGAGAGAGTACCCAGAGCACTGCAATGATATCTGAATCCCTTAAACTCTCTTCCTTTGGTAGAGTGAGCATCAAGCTGAGAAAGTCATGTTGCATGTTGTAGTCTCCCTTTACTCTCCTCTCTTCTACTATTTTGCCAACAAGAGCCCTAACTCTATCACCCAATTTATTGCACCTCCTCCCTACCCCATAAAAATCCAAGAGACCACCCATCAATGGAAAATAATCCTCCAAATTAAACTTCCCTATCAACTCATACCCTTCCTTAACCATTTTAACTAACTCCACTCTATCCTCCTCCCCAAGTGACTCCCCAAACACACTCTTAACCATGGTCTCCAAAGACCCCTCTTGAAGCACCTCCCTCACCACCACCTTTTCTCTCTCCTCCATCTCCCTCCACACCCTTCCTACCATGCTGTCCGCCGCGCGCCGCCGGAGGCCCTCGAGGGCCGCCACCTTCCGGGGGGAGAACATGTTGGTGGCCGCGATGTGCCGGAGGTGGCGCCAGTGGTCCCCCGCAGGGGCGAAGCCGATGGCCCGCTCGAACATCAGCCCGCGGGCCGCTGCCTTCACGGGCCGGTCGCAGAATGCCGGCCCGTGGAGGATCTCGCGGGCGGTGTCGGGGCGGCTGCTGACGATCACCGGGGTGGCGCCGAGGCTGACGGCCATGAGGCGGCGGGCGTCGTGGGTCTCCGCAAGCCCCGCGAGCTTACGGTGCGCAAGGGGGCCCATTATAGGGAGGCAGCCCAATATTGGCCACCCTATTGGGCCAGGGGCTGTTTTGGTATTCCCGCAAAACCTACGCCATGCAAAACCACCAGCTACTAGCCAAGTAGAGAAGAAGAAAGATAACAGGAAAGAGAAACCGACGAGAAGAGAGAGAAAGAGCCATGGAGAACGGATAGAAGAGAGAGAAAAGCATAAAATGACTAAGAAGAGGGTGTTTATTGGTATCAAGTGGCTTCTCATTGGGGAAGCTATAGAGAGTTTCTACAACAATTGGAGAAGTTAAACTAGGCAGAGAGAGAGAGGGAGGGAGGTGTGAGGTGTGGGGGTGCATGTAATGGTTTAGTATATGAATACTATTTATAGGGAGAAGGTAGTGTTGTGGTTGGTTGAAGCCAAATTAAGATGGAAGCTTTTATAATAATGTATTATTTTTACTATTTAATTAATTTTATCCAGTGTGATCTCACTTGGGCACTTCCTATGTTTAGTATTGGACACTGTGGATGCTGTACCAGATGCATAGTAGCTGCATCAGACACAGTAGTGGTTGAGAAGTTACACAAGGATTCTCAAGTGAAAAATTCGATTGGGTCCGCTCACTGAACGTGACGTTTCGTTACTCATTAAAGTATTAAAAATATTTCTTTTAAAAAAGAAGATATGGTTTTTTCGAAAGATTTACATTTGTTGGTACCTGATTGGGCGTAGAATAAAAGTAAAAGGAACGAAGAGAGCGAAGTAGAGAGAGAGAGAGTGTTTTGTGGGGGAAAGAATTGAAACATGAAAAGAGGAATATTCCCCCAAAAAAAAAATTTGTAAAGTTGTTTTCTATTGAAAAACATTACGTGGAAACAATTTTTTTGATTTTCTTTTTCCAATGTGAAGCCAATTTCGGGCCTTTAAATTTTATGTGGATGTCTAATTTTAAAGCATGATCGTTATAAAGTTCTAAGGCGATCAATTAATTAAGAATTATTAATGTGATATAATGTCATCTACGAAGAAGCTAGCAATAGATCGTCGATGGGATATGATGACGATATACTGTAAGTTCATATGCAGGAGCCTGTAATTTAATTTCCGAAGAGAATGATATCAGATTACAACATCAACCTTACGAGTCCAAGCACGAATTGATACTGAGACGAGACAACTATAGAGGAAGTGAAAATTTACCAAGTTAAGACATTATATATACCACCGAACTTACTTATAGTGCTACAAATTAATAATGCCGCAAAATTTTCTAAAATAAACTGATATGTTCCTAATCAGTAGTAGTACGCAAATTGATTCGTTCCTAAATGACCATTTTAGTACCCACATAATATGACTAACCCCCGCGGGTATATATTGTATTACAAAATTCTCTAGAGAGAACGATACAAAATAACTTAAATCACACAAAAAAAAATAGAATTTTTTTTGTTAAAAAAACATGCATGATTCGATCTGAGGGTCATGTGATTCGGTTAATATTCATGTGTTGGATTTGGTAAATGTGAGATCTCTAGTTGAGAGTATCTTGTTTCAATATTCACTGCTGCATAAACAATGGACGAGAGAGAGATTTTTGTACCATGTATAGAGACCACTTATGTACTCTTTTAGCTTTTATTTTGGGATGTCTATTGTATTACTTATGACTCTCGTTTAGTGAATTTGGATTTCTTTTATCTTATCATGTTGTAGAAATCTAGATGTACTTTACTCTGATATCGCTAGATCTCTTCGTATTATTGCTTTAATTATCACTTTGATCTATACGCCTTATATGTTTTAGACATATGGCGGGTCTGGGCACGCGCCGGGCGGACTTCCGCTGGGCCCTGGGGTCCCATTGGATGCCAGGTCTACGGTATGAACTGAGCAAAGGCCCGAGGTATTATGTACTGGCCAGAGGTTCATGGTATATATTATCTACAAAGTCGAGGACTCGATTCTTGAGATGCATGTTGTGGAGCGAAAAACTTGATCTAGTGTTTATGTGGAGCTACACGCCCTGTCGTCGTTTATGGGTTAAGTTTAGTAGGTCAAGATAACTGGGTACAAACAAGGTGTAGAGGGACTAGCGAACATCGTGTAGGAATACTATGCTAAGTAACATTCTCGTTTATTTGATTAGATTGGATGATCAGTGCACGCCAGGATGACCAGATACGTCCGTGAGTTCAAGTTTGATCATGCAGGTACAGATACAGTTATGCAATTACGATTCTGGAAATCGTTGTTCAATACACCTACTATTAGAACTCGATCGTGCCAAGTTTGTTTTGCAGTTACTGATTGGCTAGTGTACCCCCGAGTGTGGATTACATAGTGATTTGATACTGTACAAATTGATTACAACTTAGTAACAGTTGTTTCATATTATTACATTTATATATTATTTTTGTGCTGAGCATGTCAGTATTTGTATCACATTCATTCTTCCTATATTGTGACACTCAGTATCTTTCCCTCCTGAGGTGGCATTTGAGTATCCTCCCTTCCACAAAAGCCTTACATTTTTATGAGGTCACATTGAATTTAATTCTTATGCACGAAGATGCAATGGTCACGACTCGAACAGCGGAGGATATCCATTCGAGACATTTTATCATATTTTCAATCTATCAAATACTATAAATTTCTCTAGTAAATCAAAAAAAATTGTTGTATAAAATATTCAAATTAATTGGATCTAACTAGTCTAAAGTAAAAAATATATATTGAATAAGATATATATGTACGTTTTGATAAACATAATTGGCTTAAACAACATAAAAAAGTGGACATTATATATCTTTTCATACGACAGATTCGTAAAATTAGTATAGAGCTACTATGCTTTTGAAAATATAAAAGGTTTGACGCGCGCTTCTGACTTTTTAGCTTTTGGATTAAGAAATGTCTGGTTGGAATAATAGTAATCCCCTATAAAATTTAGTGGTCCTTCTAAAAAAATAATATTAATATAAATAATAAAAATGATCAAAAAAATTAATTCAAGCTAGGATAAAAAATTTGGAAACACCAAATTTTTTGATGATTTGGAAAGCACTATAGTGGTACTCTGTAAAATTATATGAATGCTGTAAATTTATGCGCGCATAGGTATGCTATAAATTTCGTGCTTTTCATGCATATATATATACGGATAAATCCGTTAAGTGAAACGCTCTCTTTCTAGTAATGGCGCACGCACATTTCTTCGTGGTGGGGCCACGTAGGACACATGGTTGCACGTGTGCCACAACCGCAGGAACTTTTCCTCGACGCATCTGCTGCTGCCACGTGGCGTATGGCACGTGCCCATGTCCTCCACCTCTCTCTCTGTTTACTACAACGAGAGATGACGCTCGCTGCTAACGAATTACACTGTTCTCGCGTTATCAATGACCTCAGATTTTTTTTTTTTTATCTTTTTTAATCAAAATAAAAATAATATACTATAGGCTATATATATATATATATATATATAGAGCAGTGTTGCTGTGCTCTCAGGAGCACGGAGGCCTCCGTGCTCCTGAGCCGTTTTCGATGATGAAATTTTCGAATCGACGATCGCCTCCGTTAGACTTGATCTAGCGCATTTGAAGTTTCTAGAAAATAATTTTTGCGATTTTTCGATATCATTTACCTAGTGATCGAAATGATTCAAAATCTATAATTTTTAATGGTTGATATCTGCCGTTTTCAAGTTTAACGGTGTAGAAGTATTCAAATCAGATGGTGTAGAAGTATTCAAATCAGATGAAATTTTGATAGAAAATTTTTTATACTATCTACAACAAGAGCTATATTTCTGATCGAAAATTTTAGTGCTATATCACCACTTTTTATAGGATTTTTATTTTCAGCCGTTAAAAATTATTGATTTTGAATCCTTTCGATTGCTAGGTAAATAATATCGAAAAATCGCAAAAATTATTTTCTAGAAACTTTAAATACGCTAGATCAAGTTTAACGGAGCCGATCGTCGATTCGAATGCTCCATCATCGAAAACGGCTCAGGTGCACGGAGACCTCCGTGCTCCTGAGAGCACAGCAGCCCTGCTCTATATATATATATATATATATTTATTTATTTATTTATTATAATGTCAATTATTACTTTATATATTTGAAACGTATGATTCTTAATTTAAGGCCTATCATTTTAGATAACATTAGTAAAGGTTCTAACATTAATTTTATTTTTTTATATTTTAGATTTTATTTTTTTCAACGTAGACAGTTTTATCTTTTGTCTCTAATTTTGTGAATTTATTATTCTAAACCTTATGTGCAGAAATATATTTAGATTTTATTGAAAGATGTTCGACACGGATAGGGACTCCATCGTGTGAAAGGAAAACTCAAACACTCAGAAACTTATTTGAATAGATAGTAATGTTACAGACCCTTCTGGAATAATCAGAAAAGTTAGAGACCTTCACAAAAATTACACTTGATCAATCTCTGACACAGACAATCAATATACTACTTAAGCAATAATTGCAAGGAGAAAGCTTTAATTTATATATATGGAACAAATATTTATTAAGTTTACCTTCCATCACATGCAGCGTTTCAATTTTAAAGCAGTACGAAATTTTTGTTTATTAATGTGTTGACAAAAATACATTATTCTTGATTTGTATGTATAAATCAATCAGAACCCTATACATTATGAATTCAAACATATTAACTGCTCATAAGGACGCGCATTTTAGGAGGCTCGTTGTAGCACTTTAGTTGTGAAAAACACAAAAATCATGCTAAGCTATTGAATAGGGTATAACTCATTATAGTTTAAAAAAAAAAAAAGAAAAAAAAAAGAAGAAGACAAAATAGACAACTAGAATATGTAGTAAATAATAAGCCATGTAGTGAAATATCTAAGTGTAACTTTTGTTGCCATGAACATTCTATTTGCTACACTTTACAAACTACAATTGGGTGTAGGTGGAGATGGAATATGCCACATTCATTGCATGCTCTAAGATTCTCCAGAAAAATCTGTTCCATTCGAATAAATAATCCCAAAAAGCCCAAGCACTTTGCGCACTAAAGTATTTCTTCTAGCGTTCTGATAGAGCAAAAGCAGAAGCACCAAATCATACACTTTTCTATTCATGGTCAGTAAATATATTGCAGCTTTGAGCCATAATACAATATCCAACTATTTTTCGTACGTTTGATTAATCAAGCTTGATTAATTGCAACTTCTTGAAATTAAAAGTCCATTTCAAAAGCCAAGCTTATCGAATATTTATATATATAGTTAGTGGTAGGTACAATTTGGCCTCCAACTACACAAACTTAAGCACTTGTATTGTTTGTATATGGCCTCCAACTTAAGCTTTTGTGTTTGTGCATGTACATGACCTAATTTTAGATTTACATCAACTCACACTCAGAGAAGCAGCAGTTTCTTGATTGCTTAGATTACAAGGACACAAAGGTGTATACTTTCCATCAATATCATCTCAATCAAGTAGTGATTTTAAGATTAGTGCGTGTTGTTTCAATCAAATGCAAAGATGAATCAGAAGGCTAAACAATAGCTATAGGTGTTTGATGGAGACGGCGATTTCACCTCGCCATCTAAATAGGCGTTCTCCACTACCTCGAATCGATGTCGCGAGACAATATCCAACAGCCATTTTAACTCAAGATTATAGCATTAAGCTCTGCCTAAGATTTGCTTGGTCGGCCATAAGAAACAGTTCCAAATTTAATAACAAGTATGCAAAGTAAACAAACCGTTACAAATATAGCCATTGGAGTGCACGGAAATCGGCGGCACAGGGCTCGCAATCCAAAACCAACAAAGCAAAGTTCCAACTACAAGAATAAAAGAGGGTGAAAACTTGAAAGGACCCATACACTGACTTTCATGTTAGAGGGTGACAAAATCACTTCTCTAAAGACTTTTTTAGGAAACACTGAACTTCTTTGCTTGGAGATCACTTCAAGCTACTATTAATTCAACCAATAAACTTATTCTAATCATTTTGGAAGATGACAATGGACAGTGACTCCAATAATTCTAATAGCAATTCTTAATGGATACATACTAAGCCCGATTTCAGTAGTAAACTATCTAGTGTAATGGAGAAAGATTGGAAAACATATAGTTAGAGCAAAGCTAGTTTCAAATTACAGTTGAGTTCGGGCCGGTGAACCCAGGTAACCAGCTAACTAAGTGCCCTCAGTACGTTTGGTTTCTGGAACAGCTTCATATGACAAAAAATAGAAGATAATTAGGTTTAATTAATTGTTAATGAAAATGTATAATCCTTCTAGGTGGAAGGAGCCACTCAAATTTGGGCTTTTGATTCTAGAAGCAAAAGGACCAATTTAGAGCTTCTATTTTTTGATTAAGTACAAAACTGTCAATATTAGCAAAGTTGTATGGTTTCCTAAATATTTCTAATTATATAACACTTCTGTAGTGTGCTAATCCCCTCTAAAGAAGCACCTAACGAAGCGATAAAATATTCGAGTTTGAATACTAAAACGAGATCCTATGTCTTAAAAAATAATCGGATCTTGGATTCGAACCTTATATATTGAGTGTCCAATAACAAACCCAACACTACATACTGTTCGGGTTTGATGGTGACTCAACTAAGATTTAGGATTTAGGGTTTAGGATCTGCCAGATAATATACCTTAGAGCATAATCTTCAATTGATATTGGAATTTATCAACACCAAAACAATTATTTTCTTCTTCGAATCCATATCTTTGATCCCTAACCACCTCTTTTCTTACCTTTGGAGATATGATATTTTCTTTAAATGCTTGTTCTCTATCCACATTCTTCTCCACCACCAGGCCTAGCTAGAGAAGAAAGGGTTCTTTGCCTTTAAACCTATTCTCTTTGTTAGTTACTACCACCACAAAGAGAGCTAGCCTATACATATCCCAATTGAAGTGGAAAATCTATGACAAATATCAAATTAGGGTTATGTTGACTCTTGACACTGTAATATAGATAGTGATATTAACAAAGCAGGCTAGTATTATGTTGACTCTCGGCACTATTTTATTGTTAGTGATATTAACAAACCAGGCTTGGACAAGTACGTTAAGCTTGTCACTATTGACATAGCAAAACTTTTGTAAATTCAGCATATCTGCTTTGTTAATAACAAAAAGTGCCGTTGATACAACTGCGTATATATTATCATAATCTATTTTAGTGCAACATTATTGCTCTCATTTGGAGAAATCATGAAAAAGCAAAGGTGCAAAGTCCATTAAGAACAATAAAAGCTTATTTTGCACGCAAAAATTTCACTCTCACACCCTTCCATGCCACAAAAGAAGTGCTATAAAAGCCAATAGAGGGTATATAATGGAATGCACATCCTTGCTCAACAAATTATGGCTTTAATTAAATAATTAAAAGAACCTTTAATCGATCATCATCGTACACGCTCTACAAATTAAGAGAGGCTGATTGGAGCTCTCACTCACTTGATAGATAAAGTGGCTTCTCTTTGCTTGATATTAACATTTGTAGAGGCCCTTATCTTCGAATCTAAAGGAAAGAAAAGTTGCTAAAGTGGATAGTAATGTGCTTTCAAATTTTTTATATATAGCACACCTACATAGAGCATGAAACTTTTTTATTCTAAGGTGTAATGAGACCAATGCAACTAATAAATAACAATGCATGTAGTACAACGACTTGAGTGGTTACTGTTGTTACTCCAGCACCTCACGCTACATAAAGAAAGAATAAACAGAGGTGGAGCCCAAAGTTTTAGTTTAAAGATCATATTAGCATGTCAAGGTCAAGTATCATTGCAGGTACACCTTTTTTTTTTTTTTTTTAAAGTATCATAGCATGGAGAATATCCGAGAAATAAATGATTCAGAGAATTAAAAGAAGATAAATGCTAATTAAGTTTACAATCCAAAAGAGATTGAAATCCTACAACCGCCCATCCTATATAGATTAAGCAAATCCTCTTTGGGTTTTAGTATTTTGGCCAAAAAAAAAAAAAAGTGCACACACACATATATAGAGGGTTAGGTTGAAATACTCTAATAGTATCCAGCTATGAATATTATCTAGTTTTTAACCCTTGGATAAAAAATTATAAGATTCCTAAGGTTTAGTGGTGGTCCCCCTAGCTAGGCTTCGTTTGGTTCTGGTACAAGTAAAAACTGCTTATTCCAGAGATAGCTACAAGTTCAGGTATAAACAAAACTAGATTAATTTTGCGTTTGGATAAAAATTGGGTTGTTCCCGATAGTAAAAATATTAATACTTGGATAAAAATTGGGTTGTTTCCGAGAATAAGAAAAATAACGTTTTGATAGATAAGATAGAATAAGAAAAATAGTGGATAGTTATAAATAAAAAATGATGATATTACTCCTCTCATTAAATTTGAATTTGAAAAATTAAATTTAAAATATAAAATTCAAAATTTTAATTTTAATTTTAAGATTAAATTTAAATTTGAAAAATATAAAATTATAAGGTTTCTAAGATTTAGTGTTGGTCTCCAGAGGGGTTAGTGAGCAGTTGGTAGAATATATAGCATGATCTATGAAGTACATGGAATTAATCAAGGAGTAGATATTGTGAAACAACCGTTGTACTCTAAAATTAAACTCCCCCTCACATCTGGGCTCAAGACTTTTTAGTCGGCCCATGACGTGGGCTTGAATTAAATGGGAGAATTAATATGCTAGGAGCCTGGCGTGACTCGAACTCAGGACCTTCTGCTCTGATACCATGTGAAACAACCGTTGTACTCTAAAAACTTAAGCTGTTAAAGAACGGTGTTTAAACATTTTTATATTTAACAAGTATAATAGTGAAAGACTAGATAACACAAAATACTGATACTATTAATAGTATTCACCGAAGTCGTTAGAGAGGGAATCCTCTCACTTTTCTTTGGACGAAGAGGCTAGGTCTAGGTCCCGTGATCGGGCTAGAACAGCGATCCATCCAGGGCTTGATGAGTCAAGAGTAGGAGAAGAACTTTGTGAAAGGCCTTTTGGCTTTCCTGTTAATCCAGACGGACTTTGATCTGGAATGCTATTATTAGCAAACGAGCTGCATTAAATATGACCTATATATATAACTTGAAGCATCTGAAAATCAAATTTCATACTCTTTCGATATTATTCTTTTGTTCATCAAGTGGATACAAAAATGAGCGGCTGAAAATTAATATTTTTTAAAAAGTGATGATAGGAATCTTGTAATCAAGATCAAAAGTATAGATCTTATTTTAAATAGTTTAAAGAATTTTCTAACAAAAATTTAAATGATTTAGATATCTTCACGCTGTTAAACGAGAAAATGTCTTATATAGACTATTAAAATTATAAATTTTGAATCCTAGTTGATTCACATTTCTAGCTAAGTTTATTTCTAAATGAAATAAACGAAGCAGATAGCGTGCTATCTATCTCTCAAAAAAAAAAATTATAAATTTTGAAACCATTTGATCATTAGGTCAATAATGTCAAAAAGATTTGAAATTTGATTTTTAGGTACTTCAAATTAATGGTATATATATTTATATATTGAAAAGAATAAAAGTTGATGAGGCTAGTACGTATATGCAACTTAATTAGCTTTAGATGGCCAAGTTGTCGCATTATAATCATTTTGGATTAATTGTAGGGGTAGCAAAAAGCAGCCTAAAAGAACAAGATAAACATGTACAAATGGAAGGATTAATTATTTATGGCCCCTACAAAATTTATCTAGTTAACATATATCCACACCTATGAACATCTGGAGTCTCATATTTAGCCCTCGAAAGTGCAGTTGGAGAATCATCCGATTCACTGGAGCTAGTTGGATTTGCTTTTGAAAAAAGTTTCGCACGAGAGGCGATTTTTTTTAAACTTTATTTAAAGGGGATTCGTGCGAGAAACTACCGATTAGATTAAGCATGCATGCTAGGGAACTGTATCTTACTATTTTATACTCAAACTCACCATTATTTTACTTTGGGTAAAAAAAGTACAAAATTTATTATCTTAACTATGGACTATTTTTGAGTTGGCTACACGACTTTTCTAAATTTTGAGTTTATTATCCAACATTTCAATTTATTTGATTTGTGTCAGGCAACTGCACTTCGACTTCAAAATTTAAACTGCCTGGTTATTTAATGAACTCATAGTTGCGAGAATTGTATGAAACATACTAACTAAACCTATAAAAATAAACGACGCATTCAAAATTTGAAGTCGTGTTGTTGATTGATTCAAATTAAAAGAATGGCAGTAGAATCATAATTTTGAAAGATTTAGTAGCCAAATCAAAATAGTTCATAGTTCAGGTAAGTGTTTATTAATTTTTTTCCTTTTACGTACGTTGTGTAACTACCTCTTACTTGACAAAGTTTAAGCTGTAAGATGATGATGATGATATAGTATTTTATATTCAACAATGTAAAATTTCAGATAATTTTGCAGAGGAATATACTTATGCATATATATAGAATATGACTTGTGTGCTATTAGGAACACGGAAGCCTCCATGCTCTTACACCATTTTCGATGATTAAACTTTCGAATCGACGATCAACTTCATTAGACTTAATCTAGCATATTTAAAGTATATAGAAAATAATTTTTGCGGTTTTTCGATATTATTTACCTAGCGATCGGATGAGTTCAAAATCAATAACTTTTAATGCTTAATGTGTGCCGTTTGCAAATTTAACAGCGTAAAAGCATTCAAATGAGATGAAATTTTGATTGAAAATTTTTTATAGTACTATATATCTAGTACAAGAATATTACAATTTCTGATCAAAAATTTTGGTACTACTTTTTATAAGATTTTTATTTTCAACTGTTGATCATTTTGAGTACGTATTTTCGATCACTAAGTACCTGATATCGAAAAACTACAAAATTTATTTTTCTAGATCCTTCAAATACGCTAGACCAAGTTTAACGAAGTCGTGGATTCAGAAATTACATTATCTAAAACAACTTAAGAATACGAAAGCTTCCATACTCTTAATAGTACACAAGTCCTACTCTATATATATCACAGTCAGAATTGCATCAGAGGAAAAGGGTTTATCTGATAATGGATGTGCGAAGATAAAGAATATTCAAACAAGCTGCAGGGCAATTTCCACATTTTCAGAGAAGAATCAAGGCTTTATTTGCTAATGATTAAAAGGCTGTCCGATTCACGGCGCATCCACCTGTCACACTGGAAAGGGAAATGAAGCATCTCCATTAGAGGCAGGGACCAGATACATACATTGCACACGAAAGAAAGATGAAGATGTCTTGAGAATCCCCTCAACCACCATATACGCCACCATTTTGAAAGAGTCCCCACATTTTTTTTTTCTTTTTTTTTTTTTAGGTTAATTTTATACAGATGCGTACAAATATAGTAAATTATAAATATATTCCTACAAAGATTAATTTTTATAGGAAAAAACTTCAAAAAACCCCCTGTGGTTTCGTAGTTTCTCACTTTGTCCCCCTGCGGTTTAAAATGTATCAAATTGCCCCCATGTGGTTTCGTTTTTATCTTTTCGGTAGTTTTTTTGTTAATATTAATTTCATTAAATTATATACAAAAAATTTCAGATACCCATCTAGATTTATCAAATATTCACTTTAGTACCCTTTAATTTTAACTTTATCAATGATTTAAGAAAAAAAAATAAAAAAATTAATAAGAAAAAGAGAAAAAAGAAACCACTGGGGGGCAAATTGATACATTTAAAACCACAGGGGAGCAAAGTGAGAAACTACGAAACCACAGGGGGAGTTTTTAAAGTTTTTCCATTTTTATATATTGTCCCTATAAAAGTCCTAATATTTTCAAATATGTCATTCTGGTTTGTTACCATTAAAGCACTGTTTATTTATAAGTGAAATAATCTTTTTACCATCACAAACATATCCCTCTCAACTGTTAATTGAAAATGGTAAAAAAATCAATTCACATCATTAACTAATCAGCGTTAAGTATTTAAACTATGGTTAACTAATTTTTTCTAACAGATTCTAACGGTAGGGATATATTTAAAAATATCAGAATTTATAGGGACAGCATATGAAAGTTAAAATTTGTAGGATATATTTATAATTGATCACTATTTATGTTTGTAGGGGCATATATACAATTAACCCTTTTTTTGTTTTGTCTTGTGTTTTGAACACACCTCCTTAACTTAGAAATTTTTATTTTATTTGAGAGAGAGAGGGGGGAAGATAGAAAGCTATCTACTTTATACATTTAAAATAACTAGACTTCGAATGTGGAATATCGGCTATCAATCATCAAATCTTTAGCTAACTATGCTAGATACGGTTGGTAACTTCTAGTTAGTTAAGTTAATAATTTTTTTTGAGTAGGGATCAAATGATATGTATTTAAGTTACATAAGTTTTTATACAAGTACAATTACAAATTTAGAAGATGTAAATTAAGTTCTAAATTATTAAATATGATAAAAATATATTTAAAATGAATATCTAGAAAGTTTCAAAAATTTTAAAAACCGATTTTCTATACTTCAAGTGATACTAAAATCAAACGATTCGAAACTTTATAGGAATTGAAGCACAATATTGAAAACTCAAGATAAAGGTTTCCAGAAATTATGATTTTCTAAAATGTAGGTCTTTTTATGTTAAAAATCAGTTTAAATAGTTTATATCTTTATTTTAAAATTTTATGATTGAATCTTAGCTTGTGTAAGAAGTACGTAAAATTTGAACCCTAGCCAAATTTGTTACATTTAATAGCTTTATTAGCTACTAGCCATTAATTTTTCTAGTTTAAGTTTCTAAACAATGATAAAGACTCTTGAATTTGATAAATCACTTGTAAATTTAATAAAATTCTCAACATAATTCACTAAAATCACCAAATTTGTAAAAAACAGGAGGTAAAGAGAGAAAGTAAAGAGAAAAACCAAAGTCGAGAGAATCATTTCAAAAAGGCTATATAGTTGGGCGAGGTCTCCATGCACTAACTTTTTTTTTTTTTTTTTGAGAGAGGGAAAGATAATGTGTTATCCGCTTGTTTTATTTTTTTTCCTTACAATGAACGTAGCTGCTTCGGACTTGGAATCTCAGGCATCAGACATATCTCGAGGCACTAACTTCCCCTAAAGGAAAAGGATATACATATAGCAAGGAGTGTAATGGACATCACTTTCCTTTCAAAGGGCTACACATATATAACATTTGTGATTCTTTTAATAGGGTAGCTTGTTGGTAGAATATGATCTAGCAAGCAATAAGGAGATTGATGGAAGGAAAGCAAACCATCTGCCCCAAGCTGAAAGGAATCACCCAAAAAGAAAAGAAAAGAATAGACAAGAAAGAAACATTTCCACTGCAAAAAAGCCACTTAGTGATCATGGACATTGTAATGACTCATGCATAGATAGAAGATGTAGTACAATTTCATCATATATATATATACATATATACCGACCGTCCCTAGTGCAAATGGTAAAAGGTTTGGTGGTTGGTACTCGAGATCCTAAGTTCGAATTCTAGTATATTCACATTTTCAGCTAAGTTTATTTCTAAAAAAGATAAACGAAACGGGCAGAATGCTACATTTCTCTTAAAAATATATATAGATATATACATATATCCAACCAATTAGTATTTAATAGTTCAATCATGGTAACATATATACAGCTAACATACTTGAAGAGTGTATGTACTTTAACTTGGTTAATATATTGATGATAGTAATTAGCCAAATCGGGACATTTTTATATGGAAGATTATGTTTTGGACCACACTGTTTAAGTTGTTAATTTAGCTGGAGATTGGTGCATAACAGCATAAAAGTGGGCAAAACTTATTCAGTGCTTGTACTTTGTAGAGCACTAATTGATGATCTATACTTTATCACTATTCAAATACGTACTAAGGCATTTTTAGATATGCCCCCCACCCCAAAGAAAAAAAAAAAAAAAGTAAAAAAAAAAAAGTAGGAGTAGTGTTGTCACAGTCTCAGAGAGCATAACAAGACAAAACAACAGTGTATCTAAAATTGTATAAAACTTTATAATCTATCACACACAATGATTAGATCCTGCTAATATATATAGGAAAGATCAAGATATACTTGTTCTCAGGTTAATATCTCAATATATGTAGTTCCATATCATGTAATGAGGAAAATATAATTAGAAATATAAAAGATCAAAGAGAAATTTTTTTTTATTAATAGGCATAAAAAAATATTATAATTATAAAAATAGTCCTTTCAAAAATTTATTTATAAAACTAGTCTTACGCGGCGAATGATCGATCAACTGCATTTTAAATACGGAAAACTATTTAATTACCACTTTTTTAAAACGTTGAAATTATTTTTATTGTTTAATACTTTACATTCTTTGAAGTTCGGGTGTAAAAAATATATAAATTTGGTAGAAGTGGTAAATGATTTGCCGCTTTTGGAAAGTGCGGATGATTCACCGCTTTCCAAAAGCGGCACCGCTTAAGTCTAGTTTTATAAACAAAAAGTTTGAATACCTAATTTTATAATTAAAAAAACTCCGTAGGGTTAATCGTTCAAATACCCTATTGTAAGCATTTTAAGTTAGTGGTTTGAATCCAACTAGTTAATAGTGCTTGTAGACCGGATGGTTATATTTTTGTATCAAAGCTGAATTAAAGTTCAAACAGAGAGAGTCTGTAATGCTCCAATAGTCTCACATTGAATGAAAAACATATATATATAATTGAAAATAAAAGGGATCACGGACCGAAATATATACTAATAATAGACTAAACATTTCCAGACAATAGTTTGGATCTAACAAGTAGTTTAATTATGGTATAAGCACATTGACTTGTTTCATTTTTTAATTTAATTTTCATTTGTGAACATGAGAGAAATGTTCGTTTTGGATGGAGGAGGTACTTTGCAAATCTTTGTGGTGTTTCTCTTTATAATCTCTTTTTCAATGAATATGCAATGAGAATCACTTAATACTTTAATTGCACAAAACAAACAAAGTTTGCGAGTACTTCATGTAATAGCGAGCATCAATTAAGGAAGGAAAAAAGCTTGTTCTATAGAAATTTTTTTGTTTTTTAGATTGATATTTTGGGATGAAATAGCTGAAGAAATAAAAGTTAAGACAAAAAATTAAATAATATAGTATGCACATAACACTAATAATATAATATTATCACAAAACAATAAGTATATAATTAAAATTTCTCGTAGTTTATACTCCGAAGAACCCTTTAAGCTAGGTTCTAGAGTAATTAAGTAGCATCACAAACTACAACAAATTATATTAGTTTAGAAACAGCACTCTCACAAAATTGCTTGATTCAGAGATCTAATTCGAATAAGGGTTCGATCTCTTCAGTTAACAAAACACTGGGCAATTAAAGAGAGAAAGAAAATTACAGCACCAGCAATTAAAAAGGAGCTGCACTAATGTGAACTTAAATTAAATGTGAACTTAAGACTTTTCGATAGGCTTATAACGTGAACTTAAATTAAATGTGAGAAATTAATTATGCTAGGTGCTTAGTGTGGCTCAAATCGAGACCTCTTACTATGATGGGATGATAAATTATATGAAACAATCGTTATTCTCCAATAGCTTTTAAACTAACAGAGAATTAATGATGTTTTTATACTTTTTTTTATATTTAACACTCTCCCTCGCATTTATATTTGAGACATTTTAATAAGTCTAAATCCATTTGAATATTATGTTAAATAATATGAATCAATTAAGTATTGTTCTCTGATAACTCAAGCTAATAAAGAATGATTTTTCTATTTTTTTTATATTTAACAGAGAGTGATGAATTATATGCCTCAACGGAAGATGATATAAGAATGTTTGGTAGATAACTAGCAAAAGATTGCACCATCACATAATGAAATCTGAAAAAAATTATTGAAGATTTAGAAGGAATACGGAAACTATAGTACGCTAATCTCGTGATCACGAAGGAGATTATCGTACACCGATGTCGCGAAGGCGAACAAGCTCATTAGTATAAACCACGCACGCGATCAAAGTACAAATTACAAAGAATAATATGTGGCTCTCATAGTTATTATCCACTTAATCCACATTGTTTAGATGCATATTTAACTATTTTATCCGTGACAAACTCTTGTTTAGTTTGAGTATCAAGATCTACATCGGCTGCATCCCCATTTTTCTCAATCTCTTCACAATTGTACACAAATGATGTCAGGTCCTAGAAACTTAACAATCGATTAGCCCTCCCAATATCATTTGTACTAGCTACTTCCCTCGCTAGATCGAAGTTAGCAATTCGATGCGTTCGTAATCGGCTTCCTCTGCATTATAAGTATCGCGAGAGCGGCATACGCTTACTTAAAATCTCTGGAAATCTGACCCTAAGAAACATTTTGTACTGAATTATGTGAAGTCATATTTTGAGTCGATATCACGCTGAAAAAGTTAAAAATTTGAGTTTTTTAGATGTTAAGTATCGAAACTTGATGTTTGAATATCGTTACTGAGAAGTACATCAGAAGTTCTTTAGAAACCGAAGCTGTGAAAATCAGGTTTTTGTATTGAGTACAGGTACACGATTTTGAAGCATAGGTGCTGAAATTCTTGTGCGTTTCAGTACTGGTACTCAAATTTGAATGCCGGTACTCAACTTCTGTGGCCAATTGGGTAAGTTGGATTTAACTCCAATTTGATCTAATCTTGTGTCTTAAGATTAGAGATGGTCCAGAACACCTTGGACAAAGTTTTTAAGAGGAAATCGACGATCAGAACTGAATCGGGGGACTTGGATGGACGGGGTAGATCATTTCTTAGTAGAATTGAGGTTTTCGGATTATAATACCTTGTAATTCATGTTTTAAGAGTTTAGCGTTTTATTGTAGATATCCTAATTGAGAAAAAAACGTGTAGAGCTTCTAAAAGAGAGATTCTTATAATCCAATCTTACTCTTTGTACTTTTATATATACCGTGTATCAATTGAAGAATGCATTGAGGTGTTCTCTTCCGCGGACGTAGATCGACACATTGTTGGCCGAATAATGTGAATTCTGTGTTCTTTGTGTTCTCGCTTGTTCTTTATTGCTTTTCCATGCTTGTTTTTTACGATTGTTCTCGTCTATTTTAATTTTGTTTTCGCTGCGTTCGTGTGCCGTATGGGTTTGAGGTGTGCTCAGTAACCCCTCGGTCGGTCCCTTTCATTACGATCTGCTTTTAGGTTTAGTTTTTTAAAGTTGTTCCAATTTCACTAGAAAATTTTGATGGCGTTTCGAACTTGTAACTCAGTGAACATCACCCGAAAGGCCATACAAAATCCACAAACCTAAGACAAAAGAGAGACCTCTTGTACCCAATCCGAACACCTCTCGAGATACATGAAGTTGCCATACTATTGAAATCGTTTGCGAACAGCACAAATCTCAAAGCGTTGAAACTACTTATAACCAGTACGAATCTCAAAGCCGCGTGAATGAATGGTCGAAGAGGTGGATCTACCATCCTTTACCAAGAAGGGTTATCAGTGGCCAATCCAAGAGGTGTGGACTTTGCTCTTCTTCTTTTTCTTCAGGTATAGGCTTGGATTTAGAATGTTGTTTGGGCCATGCTTTCGAGGACTAGTCTTAGGCTCCCAGGCTTCATTCGAAATTACAGAGAGATTGCATCAAGTGCGTGCGAGACGCAATGATTTGATTAAAATACAATTTATGTACTCTAGTTAAAAGCTACTAGAAATTCATTCTTTCTCAACAATAAATGCTGATGCGATTAATAATTATTAGTTACAATAATAATTATTTTATAGCAAACAAGAATCGTTACTATCAATTCGACGGTAATAAATGGCTAAATAATGATATGATTCGTATTATTACAATGACATAAACTGTTGTGGTAAAATATATTTTGCACTAATTTAATTTTGTATGCAACTAAATTTGTGTAATAGAATCAAATTGTTGTAGTGTGTAAATTACAGGAGGGTTCTGCTATATTTGGTGCCTAATTTGCTTTGCTTCTGGAGCAGCTTTCTTTTGTTTGAAAATAATCATCATGCATTTTTCATACAACTTGTTTGAAAATTCGCTATGTCAAAGAAGATGAAATATTAGCTCTTACAGTAGAAGCATCAAATTAGAACTTTTTGTTCTACTGCATAAACGCAACTTTCGACCACAAAACAAACATATAAAATTTGAACCCCTCTTGAATTGACAAGGTAAATTGTTGCAGGAAAAGCTGTAAAGAATCTTCCTATCAAATTAGAATAAGCAAAGATCAAATAGAATGAAAGCAAGCATCATACAGGTATATCTAGATAGATTTCAGCTCAAAGACTTACTGACCTCATAAGTTGGCATAGATTCCTATTACTGATCAGCAACAAAAACTATAATGTTTAATACATAGATTCCTATTACCGCAAATATCCATGCCTATTATTAACATGCTTCATCAAAAAAAAAACACTTCCTAATCGAACACTAAAAGAACATGACCACAGGCATAAATAGGGTTCACTGAAAATGATGATTCAGTATTCGGAAAGATTAGAATTAAAGCGAACTGTCAAGATTCAAAGTCAAACAATGAAGCCGATAAATTCATGCCAGAACACACATGAAAGAAATGCCTCATAAGAGCCCAATGATTCAACCCTATGCCAAAGCCAAGTAAACCCATGATTCAAGAGAAAATTCTTTAGCAAGAAGAAGTGCATAAGATCTACACTAATAAGACTATATGCCGGTGACTCTACCCAAACAAGTTATTGCCCACAAATACAGACATGTAATTGGACCGTTTGTCACCTGAAAAGTTATAACTTCCAGGATACCTAGAATTTGACAATACTTGATCAGGGTGATTACACCGTAAAATGAATCTTTGGCTTTCTCACTTCATCAAATCTTTGAACTAGTATAAGAAAGATCGAGTGGTTGCAGCAAGATTTTCGTCCAATCGAAGGTTAAAAAAAAAAAAAACCTTGGCATTGATTTTGAGCAATCGGGGAGGGATGTCTACTTAAACTCAACTTAAACTCATAGTTATCAATCATGAAATAATTAAACTTTTATCTCATCAACATGAAAAAGGTACAAAATCAAGACCTCTATGAACATTACAATAGTTGACCGTAAAAAAATAGGTTTCGCAATAAAACAAATCAAGTCTGATAGCATATCAATTCATCAGATAACTAATTTCTAGTTCCCAGAATAGGGCACCCAAATCGACCAAAAAGAAACTGAGTAATCGTCAAATAGTTCAATTGCAACAATATTTATTCACTGGTTAATCATTCTTCATGTTTCTAGCCAACAAAAAGAACAATGCATAGTTTATGAACTGTCTGGAGTAGACAAATTCACTACTCCTGTCATTCAGCTCTAAGGCAACAATCCTCCTCTCTTACAGACAATATAAACATATTACCTATTCAAAATTCCTAAACAATCTTCAAGTTGAAGCAATATTATCAATCTTAACCAAATGACCAACACTACCAGTCTAAACCCAATGTCATATGTAAAGACTTTTAGAAACACTATCTGGAAAATGAGAAACATTTATCTACCAAGTTGTCAAAAATTCTGGATTCTGACTAGGGTAGATATGCACGGAAACATCTTCTCTGACTGAAGGACACTGAAAACAAATTTGCAGATAACTAGGGAAGCAATCATCATTGTGTGAAGTAGTTTGACAAGATTTTGAAGAAATCAGTTGGAAGATGTGATATCATCAAGTCCCAAATGGTCATCCAATATTATTTAAATAATTCATTAGTCACAAAAGCAGAAAATATACCTTAGCATAACAAACAATTAAGCATCAAAAGGAACAGCAAAACACTACTAATTGGCCTGTGCGAATAATTATAAAAACTCTTATTCAATAAAGTAAAAGGTGAAATCATGTTTATGAATAAAGCAAATAAGAATATAAATTAATCCAATAAATTGAATATTCATGCTCAAAAAGAATCTTTTACGAATCTCAAAGGGAATAGTTGTTTGAACACAAACCGAGGAAATACTAAGACAAGAAAAGGCCCTGAGGTCCATAACTCCATTCAACTTATAAACAAGCACTTTCAATCAAGTACGTGATTAAGTAATAAAACACATATCGTCCACTAATAAGAACCAACCAAAGATTATTGCTAAACTGCGTACTTCAGTTATCTACTGGAATGGTGGTCTCCATAGAGGTAAATGGAATCAGTTGGATATCATTTGTCGAGCATGGACTACACATTAGCACTAAGTATTGGAACTTAGATACATGATCACGCAATTAATAATCTCCTATATTTGACGACAATCAAGCTAAAACCAAATTAATACGATTGTTCCAGAACAATTGTGAGCATCACAGACGTTTTATGGTGATAACTGCTTCATCCTACAATGGATGTTAATAATATCCGACTGATAAAATAGAACAATAAGATGTGAGCATGGAGTCATGATTAAGCACGTTTACAGTATAACCTCATATAGCAAATCTGTGCAGTAATAATCACAACACTTCTTATTAAGCATCTTGTTTATAGTACTCATCACCTCCAAACGAGCTTCCAGGATCAATTAAAACAAAATGAAATCGCACAACAATGACCAAGTTAAGTAATCGAATCAAGCAGCCCAACCAGTAGAACACCCGAAGCATCATAGATGCATTTAATAGTTGCAAAGCTACTGAACGTAAAACTAAGGGAACTTAAACAGGGCACGCTAATCTCGACATAAAAATTTGATCTTTTGAATCAGTGACAACAAAGATCTGTTCTTCAGGCATACAAGTCCCAGTAGATAGATACCCCACCTTATTAAGAGCACAAACAACACCACCTAAAATCTGAAAAACAATAAAAATAAAGGGAACGCATTCAGAGGTTCGACAAATTACCGTCAACAAAATCCGAAGAGCTTTGAAGCAGCCTCAGTTGAGCACGCCGGCCTTGCTCTGCCTCGCGATCTTCGACCACTCGGTATGGAACGACCCGGGCCGGTCGACGCGCTCGTAGGTGTGCGCGCCGAAGTAGTCCCTCTGCGCCTGCACGAGGTTCGCGGGGAGCCTGGCGCGGCGGTAGGTGTCGAAGTAGGCGAGGCTGGCGCTCATGCCGGGGGCGCCGATGCCGGCCTCGATGGCGAGCCCCACGACGCGGCGCCACGCAGGCTGGCGCTGCACCATCTCGCGGGCGAACTCCGGGTCGACGATGAGGTTCGGGAGGCTGCGGTTCCGCTCGTAGGCCTGCTTGATCCTGTCGAGGAAGCGGGCCCGAATAATGCACCCGCCCTTCCAGATCCTGGCGAGCTCGCCGAGGTTGAGGTTCCAGCCCTTCTCGTCGCTCTTGGCGCGGAGGAGGTTCATGCCCTGGGCGTAGCTGCAGATCTTGGAGGCGTAGAGCGCCTGGCGCACGTCGTCGACCAGGCGCTTCTTGTCGACGGGGCGGGCGGCGGGGAGGAGGAGGCCCGGGGGCATGCCGGCGGAGTCGAGGGTGTCGGAGGCGGCGACGCGCTCGTCCTTGAGGGCGCTGAGGTAGCGGCTGTCGAGGGAGGCGGCGATGGTGGGGGCGGCGACGGAGAGCTCGGCGGCCTGCTGGACGGTCCACTTGCCGGTGCCCTTCATGCCGGTCTTGTCGAGGATCTTGTCGACGAGCTCGCCGCCGCCGTGCTCGTCGGGGACGCGGAAGATGTCGGATGTGATCTCGACGAGGAAGCTCTCGAGCTCGCCGCGGTTCCAGTCGTCGAACACGGCGGCGAGCTCGGCGTTGGAGAGGCCGCCGGCGGAGCGGAGGACGTCGTAGGCCTCGGCGATGAGCTGCATGTCGCCGTACTCGATGCCGTTGTGGACCATCTTCACGAAGTTGCCGGCGCCGCCCTCGCCGACGAAGGTCACGCAGGGGCCGTCGTCGACCTGCGCGGCGGCGCGGGCCAGGACGTCCTCGACGTTGCGGTAGGCCTGGAGGTGGCCGCCGGGCATGAGGGAGGGGCCGTGGCGGGCGCCGTCCTCGCCGCCGGAGACGCCCATGCCGAGGTAGAGGAGCCCGCGGGCGGAGGCCTCGCGGAGCCGGCGCTCCGTGTGCTCGTACCACTCGTTGCCCCCGTCGATGATGGAGTCGCCGGGGTCGAGGAAGGGGGAGAGCGCCGCGATGGTCTGGTCCACCGGGGGCCCGGCCTTGACGAGGATGATGACGGAGCGGGGCCGCCGGATGGAGAGCACGAAGTCGCGCGGGGACCGGTGGCCGGAGACGGGGAGGTCGCCCTCCGCGGCGGCGCGGGAGAGGGTCTCGTCGACCTTCGTCGCCGTGCGGTTGTACACGGAGATGGGGAACCCCTTCTCCGCGATGTTGAGCGCCAGGTTCTGGCCCATCACCGCCAGCCCCGCGAGGCCGATCCGCGACAGCGCCGCCGAATCCATGGGCGCTTCGCCAACCTAGGGTTACGGTTAGGGTTAGGGTTAGGGTTTCGAGCTCAGAGTAGGAGTAGGAGGAGGAGGAAGAAGACGAAGAGGAGCGGCGAGTGTGCGCGGAGGAGGTGGATTGGTTGGTGACAATTTTGATGGCGTTGAAACGGCGGATTTTTGCAAATTAACCCTTCAACGTTTTACTAATTGTCTCAAAACTCCATTTGTCAGGTGCTTTGTGCAAAGTATCTATTTTACAAAGTCCTTTTAGTGAAATTATTTTGTATTAAAACATTTAATATAAATATTTAAAAAAGGAAAGCTCAATTTCGAGAGGCGTTGCACTTTGTGCTGGGATTTTTGATTAATTACATACCAGTGAAATAGTAGTGTTTAAAGCGAGGGGCTATATTTAGTGTATTGAGATTATGAGGGTGTTTTATGAAAAATATGCCGGTTTGGCTCTTTATGGATGCGTTCGGGTGACGGAACCATCGAGGCGGCGAAAGGGCGACCCGATTGGTTAGGTGTTTAGACCCGCATTGCTTTGGGTACTCTAAAATGTACCCCGCGATGTCCCCAATTCGAAACTCAAAAATAGTAAAAATAATTTGATAAAATAATTGAAATTGTTCAATCTAATAGAATTACTATTAACATTTATTAACATTTTCAATTTGATTTACTAAACTTTTACTTAAATTGAAAAAAAAAATTAAAAAAAAAGAAGTTAATAAGGCTATTTCAAAATAGCTAGTAGCTGATGACGAGGTCTTTAATTTTCACGAAAAAATTTTTTTGCTACCATTCTGTAAAGATATAATTATTTTTTTATTTTATTTTAAGCTTTAGCTCTTTTTTTCCTGCTCTCTGAGTATACAAGGATAAAATATGCACCCAAAAAATTATAGGCGTAAATTCTCTTTTTCTATTGGTACAAATGTGAAAGTCAAATCTTTAATTTGTATATCATTTTTAGATTAAAAAAATTATTATATGTGCACCTTATTATAAGGTGTATATCTTACATTCCATTATCCAAGATTTTAAAAAAAAATATAGAATTATTAGTATTGGAAAAAAAAAAATAAATTAATAAGACAAGTAAATCTGAGCCATTAAGAGCGTAAACTATAAAATTTATATATTTATATTATAGGTATACAAATAACGTTATTTTTTTAGATAACTATTACTAGGTTTACATTTTTCATTCTTAAAAGTTAGGATAAACTTTAATTTATGCATCGCTGGCCCTACAAAATTATCGTGGTTTAACATATTTTTTAATTACCATCCATGTGATTTATTAAATTATACTTATCTATTCTATAATTTTATTATATTTTATTATAAAAACTTAAGGCTTTTGTATAAAAAATTTATTAATTTTGCATTTTTGTAAGTTTTTTTAATTTTTCAGATTCGAATCGAATTTTTTAAAAACTAACAAAATTATCCACATGCTCTTTTTATTTTCTCCGGCGCCCGCACGTCGCCGCCAAGATCCTCCCTCTATCTAGCCCACATCCTTACTGTTATAAACGGCGGTGACCTGATTCAAACACAGCACGAACGCTAGAGATAAGGAAGTACGTAGTGGCGCGATTCGATACAGTGGAGCACGGCAGGTACCCACTCCCCAATTTAATTAAAAAAAATAAAAAATAAAGAAAAAATAAAAGAAAAGGAAGGAGGACATTGATGTCCCCTTTCTCTCCCTCGTCCTCCTCTATTCTCTACACATTATTGTCGTCACAATCTCAGCCTTCTCGACTTTTGCTTCAAAAATCAACGCCCTCACCTGCACGTCCCAGATCTGCGGCACGTCCCTGATCTGCGGCAGCGATGATGATAGAGGAGGAGAAAGTAAGAGGAAGAAAATGAAGGAGTAAGGGAGAGAAAAAGAGAGCAACAACGGTAACCACAACATCAAAGGAGATGAGTGAGATAAGAGAAAGGAAGGAGAGAGCAGAATATAAGAATTTTGGTCAGATTTTTAAAAACTTGCATTGAATCTACATAAATCCAAAAAAAAAAAAGTCTAATTTTATAAAAGCACAAAATCAAAAAATTATATATGCAATAGCCAAAAATTTATTATTAAATAAGATACTAAACAATATATTTCACAAACCAAAGAACAGTAAAGTGTAGTTTATACATAATAATATAATACTATATCATAGGACTTATAATTCGCAAAAATATTATTTTTCTAATTTATTTAACTTTATATTTTTATAAATAAAAAAAAAAATTATAAAATAGTTAAACAAAACTTTTTAACCCAACGAATGACAAAATAAAAAAAAGCAAATTAAAGTTTGTTTTAATTGGTCCTAAATTTCAAATGGGAGCAAAATGGGGGTACACTTGATTGTAGATGAAGCTTTTTTTATTATAAAAATATGTTTGTAGTTTAGTGTGACAAAAAATAGTTTATGAACTTATTTTGTTTTTTTAATTTTATATTACGACATAAGAGGCCACGGACCTACCGAGGTAACCAAAAGCCGAGTTTGAGTTAATCAATCACGTGTACAACGTGGCACCTCTGGTGTTGGTTTGAGCCATTTAATTTCCTTCACATTGCGAGCTTATTTAGGTAAAAATATATATAACTTATTTAAATAATAAATTATTTTAATTTGACTATCTAAATTTTTAAAATTTTATTTTTAGTATCTAATCTTTAATTGGTTTAATTTGAATCACTTAACGGTATTTTAATTTAAAATTTTAAGTGTGCTGTTTGTCTTCACTAATTTAATTATCATACTTCATTCAATTCGCATATGTCACGTCCCGGGACCGGCAGAGGCCTTCCCGGTAGCGTGCCCAGACCCGCCATATGTCAACACATATAAGGCGTCTAAAATAACAGCGGAAATAAAATCAAGAAATAATCTATATCTAGAGATATCAGAGCAGGTATGATTCTATCATCTATGACAAGGTAAACGGAAGATACTAAACAATAGAAGTGAAATATAAAGTAATACAATATTATCTCCAAAAATAATACACAAAGAAGTGGTCTCTAGTACACTGGTACAGCTCTCAACCTCTCCAAAATAAAAATATCGAGAGGTAGACCACCTAGCGACTCGTCACTCGCTGAAGAGCTAGCTCGAAGCCACGCGCTTCCCTCGGTCCCTAGCCTCTCCCGGCGTGGAAGGCTCTGAAAGAAAATATAAAACAGAGGGCGTGAGAACTATAATTTATAGTTCACAGTAGGCAATTACTGACCTCAGCTCAATGCACCACTAGGCCCCAAAAGAAAAGGGTAAGTCAACAAGGCAATAGTAACGAAATAGTTGCATTATGAAAGCATAAATAATTGCTAAGCTACTATATCACAAGTAAACATGATGTCGAAAGTGTGTACATCTACTTTATCCCAATGAAGCAAGTTCAAACATGGCTAGTATGTCCCAACATAATGAACAGGTAGGTAACATGATCCACAATGTCAATGTATGATGAATATGCTCTATCATGGCAGCAAGTATACTATGATGCAATAAATAAACTATCGAGTATACTACGTGTCTCAACACTATGCTATAAGCATGTCATAGTAATTCAACTACTAATCCTATCTAGTAGTGATTATCATCTCTCAATCAAATGTCATTATTTCCAACATATTCTAGGACCCACATATTGTAGTCCAGCTTGTGCCACCTAAGTGTCGGTGGTAGCTCCAGCATTCCCACTCTAGGAATGAGTCTATCCCTCCCGACCCCGTAGGTTTCTCGATACCGCACGAGCGAACATAAGTCGCGTAGGCCAACTCCGGAGTGCCGGCTTGTAGAGAGCGACCCTCACAAGCATGTGCGAATGAGCACAAATGGCAAGCAAGCATAGTCCAAGTCTCACGTATCCAATCCTTATGTCTCTAACATGGTAATAGTCACTAGCATCTCAATGATCTAGTTCTAGGTCACAGTGTGAAGTTCCAATCAATCACTAAGTCTAGTGCCCCTTTATGACACTTAGACGTTTTGATGTTCAAACATGTTCCAGTTCTAAATCGCTCAACAGCCCTATCCACTAGGCTCACACACAACCCAAGCTCAATGCCGCTTCATGACATTAGCTCAGAATTTCACATATCAATCTTGTCATATGCCCCTTTATGACTTACTTAGATCCTCTATGTCTCAAGTAGGAATAGCTCAAAATATAGGATAGAAATGCTCATTTTCACAATAGGAGTTAGGATACCAAGTCTCAATAGGATGCCCATCGTATACAAGTCCCACATGGTAGCCCTCTACTCTATAGGGGCCCGAAATTTCTCACACATAATATAGGCATATTAAGCATCCTAAAATTCACAATAAATACATTTAACATAGAAATGCATGAATTTTTACTCTACAAGCATAAAACATGGGATATGAGAGTTTCTCATATGCCTGGTTAGGTCAAACCCACCGAACCGTCGCGGTGTCCTTCGTTTCGCCGAAAGAAGTTATCCACGAGTCTCTAAATACCCTAAAAGTATTCAGCGAAGAGATATAAGGGCATTACAATCAACCATTAGATCAAACATTAACAAACAAGACAAAAGGGCTAAAACTCACTTAAAGAGTAACAATCCTCTCCTAAGCTCCAAAAGAGAGCTAAAATCCTTCCAAACCAAGCCCAAGAAAGATTCTAATCCAACTAATTTAGCTCCAAAAGCCCTAAATTCAAAATGCCCAAAAATAAGCCCTAAATCTCCATTCTAGGGTTCCATCTACAAAATACTTTCAAAACAAGGTCTAGAGGAGGGAAATGAGCAACAAACCTCTTTAGAAGTTCCAATCCAAGCTCCTAGGGTGAAGATCTCCTCCTATGCAAGCTCCAAGTCCAAGCCTTCAAGCACCAACAAGGTGGGAAGAGGAAAAAAGGCAAAGGAATGCTCCAAGCCCAAGCTAGATCCTCCTCCTCTTCTTCTCCTTCTTCTTCTTCTCCTTCTTCTCTCTCTAACAAGGGTGTGGGGAGAGTGTGAGGAGGGAAAGGAGGAGAAGAGAAGGTGGATAGGTCATATAGACCATCTAATGCTACAAAATCCAGCTAGGCCCCTCAAAAATCTAAAATTGCATCAGTCCGGTCTGGGCAATTTTCGCCCAGAGGGAACGGTCTCTCCCTGCAAGGCACCGGTCTCGCGTGTCGCACCCGAGAAACCAACGTTCAGGAACCGGTCTCTCCCTGCGCGGGACCGATCTCTCACTGCGAAGATGCGCTCGGGGATCGGTCTCGCCCGCAAGGGACCGGTTGCCTCGCCGGCTGCGCAGCACTGTTCACTGGGGGACCGGTCTCTCCCATCAGGGACCGGTTCCTGAGAGTAAAAACTCTCAGGTTTCGTCCAAAACTCAAGTTTTCGAACTTTTTGAATCGGAAAACATTCTACGACCCTCCACCAAGTGTGGACAAGCTCGAAACACATCCAATCACTCGAACCTCGCTATTTGCAAAGGTCCAGTGTGTTACAGCATAACTATAGATTTATTAAAGTAATTAGCTTAAATTTTAAAGTCAAAATGGTGCTAACTAAATTAAATCAAACAAATCAAATGATAAAATAGTGGAATCAAAATCATAAAAGATAGTTGATTCAAAATGATTTATAATTCATGTCAGTTCAATACTTTTTCTTTTTTTTTTAAGTATCGATGATGGACGAGAAATAAGGCCTAAACTGATCTATAGCCCAGTACCTACGTTTAGTTTGTTTGGTTTGCTGCGATATATAATGTCGTTTGATGAAATGCTGTCAAAATGATAGTAGTACTAAATGGGCATTTTGCTAGATATAATTATAAATAAAGTATACTTATATATGGCAGGTGGTAAGATATATAATGGTTATAATTGTAATTGATATAGTTACATTTTTTTTAAAGGGATAATTGCCTATATACCCCTCATGCGTCTGAAAATATCCGATCTACTCTTTTTTTTTTTCTTTCTAAAATGCCCCTCATATGTTCCACCGTTATTCCAAAATATCCCCGCAGTTATCTCCTTTTAGTTTAACTCAAGTTAAACATGAGTTAAATGTATACCAGAGTTAAAACCTAATTAAAATACCTATTTTGCCCCTACCTTATTAAATTATTTCCTCAAATTATCCTCCCTTTCTCTCCCAACTTATCCTCTCTCTCTCCCAACTTGGGTCCCCGCCGCCCGCCGCCGCGAGCGCCAGCAGCTCACCACCACCGCCAACCTCGGCGCCGGCTCCTCCGCCTCCACCTTCGCCCCCAAGAAGCCTCGCCTGATTCGCACAAAAAAAACAGCCCGCTAGTCGCCGCTCTCGTCGTCGTCCTCCCCCTCCTCTGCCGCCCTGGTCGGCGCCGGGAGCAAGAGGGCCGCAGCGATTCGTGCAGATCTCGACGTCCTCCTCCTCCTCCTCGTCACATTCGACATCGCTATGGTCGGCGGGTCGACATCGTCTCCCTCACCACCAGTAGCATCATCGTGCCTTCCACCTCGACACCATCGCCGTGGACGCCTTCTTCGTTGCTAAGAAAACCCGTTCTTCGTCTCTGCCTCTGTCGGGAACAACAGCTCCGATCACCAATATTGCCTCATGGGTCGCCACCCTCGAGGTTTGGAGTGGCGACGGTGGTCGAGGTGGGTGCTGTCGGTACCGGAGGAAGGTCAATTGGGAGAGTTAATTGGGAGAGTTAATTGAGAGAGTTAATTATGGGGAAGAGTTAATTGGGAGAGTTAATTAGGGTGGAAGAGCTAATTGAGAGAGTTAATTATGGTGGAATAGTTAATTATCTGAGATTAATTGGAATAAATTAGTCTTCTGATCTGCACAAATCTAAGTTTATTAATATTATTAAATATATAACTCTTATATATTATTAATAGGGGTATATTTATTATAATTTTAAATATATATATATTTAATCTATATATAAAAATTATAATAATAATATATATATTATATTAATTATTATATATTTATTATATAGTCGAATTTTGATCTCGAATTTTTAATTGGTGAATGCATAATACCCGTAAAAATCACGTATCCAAATAATTGCCGAATCCGATTTTTAGCCGTATTTTTCAACAAATTTAAAAATTAAAAGATGAATTTTATCCGAATTTTATCCGTACCGAATTTTTGCCGAATCCGAATTAACTAACTATGCCTCCAGCCACCAAGGTTTGTTTAGTTGCGATCGATCTCATCCGTTCATTTGCTCGCTCCCGACGTGCTTAATTAATTAATTGATATTTGAAGGGCAAATAAGAAAAGTATACCCTATATAAAGGGCATATAAGAAAAGTTAGTTACGGTAGAAGGATATATTAGAATGGGCAAAATGGTAATTTTACAGAAATAACGGTAGCTCACTACGGAACTTAACTCCATGGGTATATTAGAAAGACTTGGAAAGGGTATTTTCAATATTAGCTTTCTAAGAGGGGTAAATAAGAAAACCGAGAACTTTTTAGGGGTATATAGGCAATTGCCCATTTTTTTAAAAAATTACATTGTGTTATCATATGGTGTGTTCATATTAGTCTGTTCAAATTCAACCTGATCCGCATAAATATGGATTGAGATTTATCCTAATAACTTAAGGATAATAACAAATTATATATTTCTAATTAGTTAAGAAATATATCTACTAATGAATATCTTAATAGATATTCTAATTCTAATCTCTACGTAAAAATCAAGATATTTTAAAAGGTCTCAATAATCTATAAATACAGCCCTTTTTCTATCAAATTTTTTCCCTTCTTCTTTCTCTTTGAAATTTTCACTTTTTCCTTCTCTTCTTTCTCTCTGAAATTTTTACTTAACATTTTCGGGATGTTAGAGTGTGGACATAGAAAAAAATTTTGGTAGCCCTCGATGATCCGCAACGCATGAGGGAAAAGGCGAAATACATAAGCCACCATTTGGTTGGGGGCTAAGGGGTGGAATAACCCCTTAACCCCCAATTTATACCCAAACACCACTTTTAAGGGGTGGGGTTTACTAACCCCACCCCAAACCGGGTTAGTGGGGTTTACTAACCGCACTCCCCCTCCCAACTTTAACCCCGCAAGCATCCCGAGCCCTCACCTTTTTCTTCTTTATCAATCATTAACCCTACTCCCCCTCCCAACTTTAACCCCGCACGCATCCCGAGCCCTCACCTTTTTCTTCTTTATCAATCATTAACCCCATTCCCCCTCCCAACTTTAACCCCGCACGCATCCCGAGCCCTCACCTTTTTCTTCTTTATCAATCATTATCTTCTTATCCCACCTACTCCAACCAAACACTTTTTTTCACTATTCTAGACTAACTCCAACCTCCAACCAAACACAAAAAAATTTTAACACCATTTTAACCCTGAACTTAACCCTATCCCTGGAATAGCTACTTTTTCTTAACCCCGAACCAAACGGTGGCTAAAAGATTCAAAGGCATCGAGACAAGGACCATCTAAAAAGGCTAGCAAATAAATAACCTGATCCGTTTTTAGTTCCTAAATACGTTGACTATTCCGTTTGTAAATTTTCGCAGCAGTCTAATTTCAACAATTGGTATCATAGCTGTTTTATTTATTTTCACCTCATGATCATGCCAGTAATGCTTGTTTTGTATGCATGCTTTATTGATCAATTTTTTTATATAAATTTATTTTATAATTTTTTTATTTGTTTTATATATATAATTATTTTTTAAAAAAACAAATCAGTTTTAGTTTTCTTTTAAGTAGATCATAAGACATTTGAAATTAGTTATATTTTTTCTCTCTACTTCGTGCATTAAAAAAAAAAGGTGCAATTGCTCATTTACCCCTAAAAAGTTTTCAGCTTTTTAATTTATTTTTCTTAGAAAGCTAATAATGAAAATACCTTTTTTACATTTCAACATATTTCAAATATACCCCTAGAATTAAATTCTGTTAATAAACAATTTATCTTTCTACCAACTTTTTTTATTTGCCCTTAAGTTAGGGACACAAAATGTATTTTAATTTTTTATCTTTTCAAATATACATTTCTACCATCACCAATATTTCTTATTTGCCTTTAGATTAAGGGCGAAAGATATTTTGATTTTTTTTTAACTCTAGTAGATATTTAACTCATATTTAACCAAAATTAATTTAACGAGTGATAACTGTAGAAATATTTTGAAATAACGGAAAAACGTATGAGAGATATATTTGAAAGAAAAAAAAAGATAAATGAGATATTTTTGAAAATTTTCAGAGATATATAAGCAATTATCTTAAAAAAATTATACCTGTTATATTTTTAGAGAGAGAGAGAGAGAGAGAGAGACCGGGGCTCAACCGCGTGGCCCGGCCCCGCCTGATGCGGTGTGGGACTATTACGGCGTTACATTTTTAAATAAAAAAAAATCAAATAAAATTTTATTGATGGAAATAATCTAAGTTTTAACTGAATACTGCTCATATTAAAGTCAAAGAAAGCTCAAGTGGCAGCAAAGCCCCACCATAAAACGCTTCTGTGGATCTCCCCCGCACGAAAATGGGATTCTTTTACGTCTCCTTCTCTCTACCATATAAATAAATAAACATTCACCGTATTCATCAGTATTTACATATATATACATATACTCTCCTCCTCTACCTCAACTCTCTCTCTCTCTCTCTCTCTCTCTTACTCCATTAATGGCGATAGCCTCTCCCCCTCTCCATCTCCACCTCGTTCCCCCTAAGCCCGCCTCCGCGTTTCCCTTGTGGACATCACGGATCCGCTGCTTATGGGGTTCCCGTGCGCCCCGTGTTGGGCCGAGGACGCGGAGAAGAAGATGCGGAGTCCGAGTATCGTCAGTGAGCCGCTCTTCGCCCGTGGGGTTCCGCGATCTCGACGCCGATGATTTTAGGCACCCGCTCGATAAGCAAGTAATTCCCAGTACTCGGCTCTCTTTGATTTGGCTTTTGATTCGGAGGATTTGTCCACGCCTATGATATGACCTGTTTGTTGAATTGCTTCAAAGAGAAAAAAGGAGGCTTTTTTAAGGGAAAAAAATGGTGTGGTGATACTGTTGTGTTTGTTGATCAGAACACGTCGCTCTTGCGGGCGATCCCCGGGCTTGATGAAATTGTCAAGGCTTTATTAGGTAATTGGTGCTTCATGTTTTCTTTAATTTGTGTGTGTGTGTGTGTGTTTGGGTCCCTTATTCGATATCAACGACATACAAATATGGTTTCAGAAATGAATAAGGTTATAAAATTACTCGGTACTTAATTTGTATTATATGTATGATCTGATCTGAGCACTTTACAGTTTGCCCTACAAATTAAAAGGTGAAAATAATGCTGATCTTGGTGTATAATCAAGATTTAGGGTTAGGATCAGAGTTGATCTCATTTCTCCTCTCTAGTTACAATTTATAGGGGACTTGTTATACGTTCATATAGTTCAATAGTGCATCAAACTATGGTTAAGAATCAGATTTAGATAAGAGAACGGGAAGAGTGGTTTAATTGCATCTATATTGCCTTTTCTAAACAAATAAAGCAAAGACAAGCACTTATAAAGAGGTTAAATGCAGAAAGAAGCAAAATTGAACAAAATAAAGAAACTTCACAACTTTGACCGAGGAGATTCTATGCTTTACTAGTTTAACTTTTAACTTTATATTATTAAAAGTTAAAATCTTGTACATCGAAAGTTTATGGTGATTGAACTCTTCAGAAGCTAATTACTTTTAGTTCTTTCTCCTGTTTCTCTTCCAAAAGTAGGCTATGCATGCTCCTCTAATATTTTCATGTTGAATCACTTAAGCAGGGCCAGTTGCAGAGCAAGTTATGCTACTTCAGAATATAGGGACATCAGTACTTGTTTCTGAAAATCAGGTCGGTTTCATTATTCTTTTTCCACGTATTATTTCCTAGAAAATGGCAAAAATTGTCACTCTGATCGAATGGCTACATAGTCATCATAGTGTATGCATATACTTCTTTGATTATCATGTGGAAATGGGTTGAACTGCAAAGGACTGCATTTTCGATATTATGTGCTGAGCGTGAACTGATGAATTTACGCTCTGTCAAATGAAACTCTTGTTTCCCGTAACTCATGCAGCTTTAATGTGGTTACAGCTACCTGATCTTCATAAATTATTGGTCGAAGCTGCGAAGCGACTAAACACAGAAGCCCCTGATTTATATGTCCGTCAGAACCCTGTTCCGAATGCTTATACTTTGGCAATCAGTGGTAGAAAGCCATTCATCGTAGTGCATACGAGTCTTGTGGAGCTTCTTACAAGAAGAGAACTACAGGTACCTTTCTTCCCATTTTGCTGCATAATTTCCACAGAATTTGTGATATTTTAGGGAGGCAGGGGGGTGTTATTTACAAATTGGTCCCTGAAGTTTGACCCAGTTTTCAATTTCGTACTCATAGTCCTGAAGTTTGTTCTGCGTAACAATTACATTCCTTTTTTAGTCTACAATCTAAAAAAAAGTGCCACATCAATGCCATAGTCAAACTTTCTTATGGTAAAATTGAAACATCGAGAATGAAATTGAAGCCAAGATTATGCTTTAGGGACGAAATTGAAATAGAGGTCAAACTTTAGGATCAAAATTGAAACATTGAGGAAGAAATTAAAATCATAGTCGAATATTAGGGACTAAATTTTTATGATTACAACAATGAGGATGAATTTGAATCTCATGTCAGACTGTAGTGTCTATAATCGTAGTTAAGCCTTTTTCATAAATCATTGGGAGGGGAAGCGACTTACGATTGTCTCGCACCATATCAGATATAGTATGAACTTCAAGATTGGCTAAAGAGCATGTTAAATGTTATACCAATTACAGTTTATGAAAAATAATTAAATGTTATGTAAGTGAAGAAATACGTTACAACAAGCATTTGCCTCCAAGTGCTTTTGTAGTGAATGTGGGTAGTTTTTGATGAAGCAGCTGATTTGCTTCTTTAAGCAGCTATACTCAAACTGAAATTTTGCAGAAGCTCCACCAGACCAAAGAGGACCTCATTGTTTCAGTAACAGATGGGTTAACATCAATCATTAAACATGAACTCAAAAGTGTTTCATAGTTCAGTTGTTATGATTCTTTTTTCCCAGTCTTTGTTGCTACCCTATTGATTTTGGATGACAATGTTTTAAGAAACTTCTGTTGAATATTTGTAGGGTTTCTGGACTCTATAGAAGTCCTTCCATATAGCTTTTGGCATTATCGTTGGATTTACCACTAAGCTACCATGCATTCTTATACTCATAATTGAATAATAATCATACCAGCATTACATGTGGAAATTAAACAAAAGCATACTGAAATTTCACGGCAATTTGCTTAGACCTGAAATTTCTGAAGTTGTCAACATAAGCAAGAAATCCCCACTTCAGATGTGGTAAATATATCATAACAGCCAGACATTTTACTTGGATCCAGTGAGTTACTTAAAATTTTGTAATGTTTTATCTTTTCACTAGGCTGTTTTGGCTCATGAATTGGGCCACTTGAAGTGCGACCATGGCGTGTGGCTCACTCTTGCAAATATATTAACACTGGGAGCTTCTAGTATACCTGGTATGTTTTTTTTATTACTTACATATAGGATAATTTATAGTCCCTGAAGTTTGATCTAGATATCAGTTTCATCCTTAAGTATATAATTTAGTAATTCAGTCCCTCAAGTTTGAACTTGATTTCAGTTTCATCCTCTGGAGTTCCAAGTTATTTAACAAAACAAAGTCTTAATACGGTGCTGATGTGACACCCTTTTTTAGATGATAATTGGGAAAAGCGAACTTAATGGTTATTCTAAACAAACTTCGTCTACTAAATTATTATAATAGGAAACTATGAGGAAATTTGGAACAAAGGTCAAACTTCAGGCACTAAATTTATAGTCAACCCTTATGTATATGCGTGTGCATGCGCAGGAACTATTGCCTGGATCTTCTCCATCACGTCACCCATGGAATGGCCGGTCATCTACCCTCTATTCCATCTCTTCTTGAAATCAGTATCATCCTGTGGACTTCAGTCTCTCCATTTAAAAATTATTGTCTTTTAAAGATGAGGACCGAAAGGCGTAATGGATTGGAGGGTAGATTGTTCGGCGGTCAATGGCTGACTCAGTGGACCAAGCCAGGACAATAAATTTCTTTAGCGTGTGAGAGAGAGATGGTTTACGATTCTACAAACAATCCAATACAAGTGTTAATAAGTAGACTATTTTCAGGGCTTGGTATTCTTGCTCGGTTCTTGGAAGAGCAGCTATATAGGTGGCTTCGTGCTGCAGAGCTGACTTGTGATCGAGCGGCTCTTCTTGTGGTCCAAGACCCCAAGGTACATTTTGATCCAGAATCAGTAGGGTGGCTCTATGCAGTCTTTAAATGCTTACTTTGTAAATTAATGTTTCATCATAAGAAAGACTCATATGCACGGTCGTAAGAAAGACTTATATGCAGTCTTGGCGATGGTTTAGTTTTCTTTTGATTCGACCCGCATATTTCTATTTTCTGATAATCTTTATTTCATGATCCCATCAAGAGGTGGTCATCTCTGTCCTGATGAAACTAGTTGGAGGATGTCCTTCTCTCTCCGACCAGCTCAACGTTGACGCTTTCTTGGAGCAAGCACGTTCCTATGACAAGGCTGCTTCGAGCCCAGTTGGGTGGTACATCAGGTTTATTTCCTTCAACTACATAATAAACGGCACGATTGTGCGACTCGATTCACAGTTTTTAATTTCATACTTCTGAAAGCATGATTCGTTGTCCTATAATGGAGGGGGAGTTTGGCTTCTTGAAAAGTGAACTAAAGTGGCAAAAACAGAAAATAATATCCTGTTTTTGCTAGTCCAGAACTGTTTTTTTTTTTTTAAGACATAAAATAAAAGTTTTTCCATTGCCATTTGATGAGAACTCATCGAGTATATCTTTGGATATGTTCAGGAATGCTCAAACTAGGGAATTATCCCACCCTTTGCCAATTCTCCGAGCTCGGGAGATCGATGAATGGTCAAGGAGCCAGGAGTACAGATCACTATTACAAAGAGCAATCCTACGAGAAGATGCTCAGAAATTTTAGTGACCTTCTGGTGAAGAATTCGATGTAAAATGACACTACAAAAGGTAATGTCGACTATCATGTCTCACGACTCCTCTGGAGTTGGTTATGAACTTCTTTGGCGCAGCTTTAAAGATGTAGTATCGTTTGATGATGTGATGTTTAATAGAGATATTAGGAAAAGCACTATTAAATGCCCTTCAATAGCTTGTCTCTATAGAAGAATTAGAAGCATTAAATCAAAACACTCACTTTTGGTGCACAATCTTGTGGGAACTGTATGTTGTAGTAGAAGCTAGAGATTTTCTGTTTGCCAATCATTCTACTAAAGATAGCTATGGCTGAAAGTAGAATTAGAAGCGAGGCCAAAAACTCCATTAAGTGAGTGGTTGATCTAACTTCTAGAACAATTCTATTTTGAAACGCCAAAGACTGGCACTTGGCAAATAAAAAATCTAGAATTTTCATGGTAGAGAGAAAATAAAATAAGCTTCCAGATCACTAAAAGTAGAAGTTTTAATTGAACTTCTCCTTATGGAGTATTTAGTAGAAAAAAACACACCAGTAAGTCTTCATATAGCTCTACGTAAACGGCACTTTTGTGAAAACTTCCACTGGGGAAACATGCTAAAAGATTATGTTATGTTAAGTTTTACAGAATCTACTATTGACTCTTTGATGTTTTCATACTGCTGTGTAGGTCGGCAGATGATTCAAATGATAGAAGAATAATACAGTATTGTACATTATGAGGAGCAGGAAACTTAGTTTTAAGTTATACACATGTATATTCTCAAAATACAGTTATGTTCTCAAAAAGACACACAAATGTGAGTATAGATAGAAAAGCATTACTGATTATTGACATACTATATTTGGCTTGAATATACATGTGTATAACTTAAAACTAAGTTNATTCTCAAAATACAGTTATGTTCTCAAAAAGACACACAAATGTGAGTATAGATAGAAAAGCATTACTGATTATTGACATACTATATTTGGCTTGAATAATATTAAATAGTACCATGGTTCATGTGCTTGCATATATATATATATATATATATATATATATATATAGTTCGGCTACTATACTCTTATGAGTACGATCACATTCGTACTCATAAGTCGCTTTCAATGATAGAGCTTCCGAATCGACGATCCAGACCGTTAAACATTATCTAGAGCATTTAAAATTTCTAGAAATCAAGTTTTATAATTTTTCAATATCATTTACCTTATGATCAATAGCTCACAAAATTGACAATTTTTAACGGCCGGTATGTGATTCTTGCTAGTTTAACGGTGTAAAAGAATCGGAATAGCTTAATTTTTTAATAGAAAATTCTATTCATTACCTAGTTAAAGATCAATAACCCCGATTTTAAATTGAAGGATCCAATCATCTATTTTTAGGACGTCATTCGATTTTGACTGTTCATTTTATATCCGCTTGATGGACTTTATAATAATTTCGAAAAGTTACGAAATTTATTTTCTAAAAGTTTCAAATACTCTAGATCATGTTTAACGGTGTGAATCGTCGATTCGGAAGCCCGAACATCGAAAACAATATATGAGTACGAAGGGCTCACTCATAAGAGTATAGTAGCCCTACTCTCTCTCTCTCTCTCTCTCTCTCTCTATATATATATATATATAACACCTTGGCTGTTAAATTATTAGGAAAAGAAGGTGCTTCTTTTGTCAGGGGTTATATAGATGCCAATTTTGGACAAAGATTTGTAGCATAAGCACTTGTGGCTCAAGCTCAAAATGTGAACTCAAAGCAGAAATGGATGTAGAAAATCAGCAAATTGAGGTTCTATCTAGGTCAGGTTCTTTATTTGACCTAATCTTGGATCCCTGCAGTTCTAATCAAGAAATTCTATATGTTTGGACCTGGTGTATTATATGCATCCTATTAAAGAATCCTATGCATTATTTTTATTTTTATTTTTTTGCTTGTTAAGAAAAATAATCATACCATGCACAAGTCCTAAACATGAATGTAGTATAAATACCTCGGACATAAGTGGATGATCAATGTGATCTTCGCAATACAAAATTATGCAGAGGGCATATTTGCGAATTTCTACATTGTTTCTTCAATGACACTCATTTTTCATATCTACAAATAATGTGAAATAAACAATTTGTTCGCGAAATGGCAATTATAAATAATGCCCAATAAACATTTCAGTGTTCTTTCTGAAAAGCACCAGCCAAATAGATTTTGGACAAATACTCCAAAAAATTGTTAAATTGCAACCTAACAACAATATAATTTACTTAATTACCACAGAGTCTCAACCCTAGAAGGGAACTACCAATAAACACTATAGGAATTTTCTTATTTACAAAATGCACGCTTTGTCCAAATTATTTTCTCACATTAACTCTTTGTAATAGTAATCTATTGTTTCTTTTTTCCTTTTTATTCTGGCGAAAAAAAAACACATAAATACTCATGGGGATCTAAAAATCAAGAAAATGAAAATGATTCAACCTAGGACAAAACCACCTCTAGGCACATAAATACGATGAAAAATAATGAGCCAAAAAGGATTTTGTTGTCATTGATTTCACCTTTGATTCGCTCCCGCGATTCCTTCGACTTCATTATGTCTCTCTACATCTTCTTGCTCCAAATTGTAGCCCTCGCTTCCTCGGAGATTTCCATCCTCATATATCTTTCATTCACCCAAATAACCACCCGATATTTCGCCGAGGTCCCTCTCGATTCCCTTTTTCACGCTCCCCTATTCGATTTTATCTTCAATCACGACCGATTTGCCTTTGTGCTCATGCGCCGCAGCCGCGTAGCTCCAGGTATAGCTATTGTTCTTACTGTCCATATTTAGCTCTATAGAGTGCAAGTCACTATCTTCGGACTCGAACTCATCCTCGTCTTCTTCATCCTTTTCCTCACCTTCCTCCGATCCACTCGCGACCACACCAAGCTGGAATAGTTGGTTTTTATTCTCGGTTAACTTGTTTGTATTCTCGATTTCTTTCTCTCTTCTTTTATCTTTTAGAAAAGCGTCGAGCTCGTTCCTTAACTGATCGACGGCGGCATTTTTCTCCTCCATTTGAAGCTTTGCTTCCGACAGCTTCATCTGAACCCTCTCCTCTCGCCACTCATCCGCGATCTGAAGCATTTCTCTCTCCTTTTCCATTTCTTCTTTTACCCTTTTATACTCCATTCTCATCTCTTCCATATTGGCTTTATCCTCCGCAACCCCCCTCACCGTTTCGTTCCATATCTCTTTGATCACTTCTCTCGATCTCTTCTCTCTTTTGAGTTCTCCACTTGTTTTCACCAAGGAGGCTTTTATTTCTGCTAATTCGGCGGCGAGTTCATTGTTAAGCCTCTCGGTTCTTTTTCTCATTGCTTTTTCTGTTTCGAGCTCCCTCACGACGAGCCGAAAAGCGGCCTTAAATCTTTCGCGATCCTTGTTCTTCCAACCTTCCTTTGCTGTCGTATTATCCGACAGTTCTTCTTCGATAAGCTCCTCGATATTTACGAGGGCCCCATCCAACTCCGCTCGAAGAGCCGAAACAAGAGGAACGGTAGACGAGGGCTTCTCGCCTGATCCCCATATGCGGACTAGTACTTTAAGAAGCTCTTTTGATGCTGTTATGCCATTATTTAAATTCGTCAAGCACCTCATCCTTCGTTTAGATGAAATAGAGGATGGGAGGTTGTGAGAACATGAATGAATCTGTAACACACATAAGTTTCACAAACCAATTTTGGTACGGAATATTCATAATTGAATAGGAAAGAAACAAAAACAAAACAAATCTATGCATATGAATTAGGCATTTTCTAGATAACTAAAAGCATAAAGTTCGAAATGCAACTGCACCATGTTCATTTACTGTCAACCAAGGAGTTAAGTGCCGTGGCACGGGTTCATGCCGGAAACTTGCTGGCACGGTACGGCATGACGCGTGCCAAGCCGTACCGATGCGTGCCGGTCAAAAAAATTCTTGTGTACCGACACATAATAGCATGAAATATTTATTTTCTTTAGCAACAAAATATTCTAATTATTTATTATGTCTTTTTATCACATCTTTTGAACTTTATTGAGAAAATTACTTACTAATTTAAAGAATAGAGGGTTTTGAGCTGTGCCATCGGTACGGGGTCTGTATCGTACCGGTATCTTGTTGGCACGATACGGCACGGTAGATACGGCCTATGCCGACGGGCACTTAAAATCTTGCTGTCAACAATACGAGTTACAAATATACAGTATAACAATGTTGACCACTAACAACTATTCTCAATATGATCCTTCATAGATGCTAATATTCTCTATATAAATCTGTTTAGGTTGTAATTATCAGCTAAAAGCGACAGTAAGCTTCAGGAACTAAATGCTTAACTCTCAAAAGGTGTTTGAAGTTTACAAACAAGAGATATAAATGTTTACAAACTTGCTTATGCCGCTGCATTTTGTTGACAGGTATTTGTAACTCACAAGGCAAGGAAAAAAATACAGCCGTTCAAAACGCTGAATTTGCAGATGCTCGGAGAACTAGTTTCAAGCAAACATTACTCAAAGAACTAAAAATCCTCCTATGCGAAGTTTCTATGCTCGGTGGAATTGTGTAATCCTAACTTTCTTAAGAAAAGCAAATATGAAATTTCTATAATCAAACGAAATGGAATAACTTACAAAAAATAGTGCATTACAATTATGCATTAACCCAAAAATTACAAAGTGATGCAGTTCTCAAACCGCTGAGCTCAGAAATATCTGGAAACTTACGACACTAAAGTGATTTAAGGATGCCAATATTTGACATGAACAGTCGATTTTAAGTAGTTCTTAAAAGGTAGACCAGATAGATAGATGCGACAAATAGATTAATGCCCGCATTCTTTTTTCTTTTCTCTTCTTTTCTTTTTCTTTTTTTTTTTCTTTGGTTTTTTCGGGGCACCCACAATCATTGCATACAAAACAACAGTGAAAACCAACACCAATTATCATAGCAGATAGGAAATTATTGAAGTAATCAAACGGTAACTCGCTAAAATTGAAAAGGAAAGAATAGGCAGAACTTATTTACCTCTAACATGCTCATATTGCCGTGTAAATTTAATGATCTACGATCCTTCTCATTGAACCCGGGCTTCTGATGCGCCAGTGGGATCATTCTTTTATGATTCCTCGCTCTCGATTGATTCTTAACCTAAAGTCCAAAACCAACACTACAATAAGAAATTTAACAGTGATTCAGTTAATTTAACTGTGTTCAACACCTTTTTGCGATGCAACTGCGAGTTTCGTTAGCTGATTAGGAAAGATCCACAACAATAAAAGCGGCCTAATTCTGCTGAAACCAATCTAAAATGCCATTACAGATATACTCACTTCTGAGATAGCGCAATGTGATACGCTAGACCTTGCGCTGCTTCCTCGTCTTCTCGCCTCCTTCAAAACCCCCTCCTCTAAATCTCCAGCCATTTTATCTGAGGGGAACTTATTCATTTGCCACAACAAAGTCGCGAGCTTTCGAGCCGATATCGAAGCTCGGACCCCTTTCGCACAATTATATGATTCTCGATTCTTGAATGATTCAGAACTGTTACTACCCGAAGATATAGGAACTGGTGCAGTGGATCTCCCCTTCTTCCTAACAACAATTACCCTCTTAATGGAATGGTTCTTCTTCAATGAAGGATATGTAGATGATGATGATGATGTTGATGATGAACAAGAAACCCTTTTTCGGATCTCGCGAGGCCCATTTACAGATCCATTTGTGCCCACATTGTGCCTAAGCATTCTCTAGAGAGAGAGAAAGAGAGAGAGAGAGAGAGAGAGAGGTTGGTGGAATGCAATGAGAAACCAAGAACAATGAAGAAGAGTGCTTCTTTTATAGGTGAATTTGTAAGGGAAAGGAGAGATTTTTGAGGTGGAAATGAAATGGGGATTATATTCAAAAAATCAGAAAAAACATGTGGAGGAAAAGTAGCCGTTGGAATAATCAAACCAAAAGCTGGTAAAGAGGGGGAAAAAAAAAAAAAAAAAAAAAAANTAAAAAACAGGAGAAGAGCTATTAAAGTAAGTGCCCATCTTTTTTTATTATTATTATTAAAAAAAAAAAAAAAAGAAGAGGAGCTCATGAGAGTGAGAGATAAGAGTGAGGAACAAAAGAGATGGGCGCAGAAACTGTTGACTCTGGGAATTAGTGGGTTTACACCAAAATGGCCAAAAGATTCGAGCTTTATGTGAAATTTTCTCCTCAAATTACACAACGAATATCAAAAACACCATCAAATCTTTGGGGTTGCTCCAAAAAAGAAAAGGCTAAAATTAAAAGTTTCAGGTGAAAATTTCTCCCGAGAAGATCAAACCCACTACCAAAGCGAATGAGTCTGCGAAGTGGGTTTGCTCCAAAATGGCCAAAAATTGAAGCTTTATGTGAAATTTTCTCCTCAAATCACGCAACAAAATCAAACCCACTACCAAAACTGCCGAGTATGCGAAGTGAGCTTGCTCCAAAATCGCCAAAAATTGACGCTTTACGCAAAATTTCTCCTCAAATGACACAACAAAATCAAGTGGGTTTGCTCCAAAATCGCCAAAAATCGAAGCTTTACGCGAAACTTCTCCTCAAACTACTCCAACAGATCAAACCCACGTAAATTCAAAAAAAAAAGAAAAAACACACGAAATTAAGAATCTTGCAACGAGAAACAGAAACAGAGTACCTAAAGAACCCAACGTAAAAAATCCAAACTTTAACTACGGAAAGAGCTCTGCTCGCTTCAGAAACCAATTAATTCCCAAGCGATGGGATCGAAAAGCTCGAGGCTTTTCAATTCGCTACGCATCAAAGCCAAAGTATCGGTGTACAACGATAGAGATTGATGCTGCGGAGGCGGAGCGAGCGCACGAGTGGGGGGGGCGATGCGGCGGAAGAGACGAGGAGAGAGGAGCTCACAAAAGCTCGTCTCCTTGTGCTTAATCGCTTGTGTTGCCCCCACGCTTCATAGCGAGAGGTTTTAAATAAATAAATAAATAAATAAATTGCATCGAACGCAGTAAGTACACACACCCACAGGCCACAGCTCGGATCGGAGAGCGGCGTGAGCTGTTCCTCCCCACCTAATAAATTATTTCCAGCCCCCGCCGCGGAGGGTCGTGTCGCACCTTCACGATTATTATTTCTTTTCTTGTTTTTTTTTTTTCTTTTTTTGGGTTACATTCAGGTCCTGTAAAAGATAAATTTTTACAAGACTTAAATAATGAGATTATTTCTTTTAATAAAAGTTTTGGTTCCTTCGCATGTATTATTCTCCCTGTCTCTTGATTCACCGCTACTTTTTTAATAAACATATACTTAAAATAATTATTTTGTGTCCTTATAAATTTATCCCCCATAAAAAGCTCCTTTTTTTATTTTTATTTTGTCGCCCCTCGCCTTTGCAGCGGCACGTGTGGCGTATCTTATTTTTGCCGTGCCAAGGACATTGCCTTCGACGTTGCCGTTGCTGTAGACCTTGCCGTCGCGATAGATAAAAAAAAGATGGTGAGAAAGATAACGAGACTCGACATTGAAATACAAAATTTAGGCATAAAGGATAAAAAGGTTATTTTATTTATTAATTAACTGACCGATGATTATCTAAATTTTGATAACAGAATGATATATTTGCAAATGAAAAAATTTTTTGAGGAATAAATCTGATAACTAAGTTTTATAGGAATATATTTACCATGTGTAATTATCCTTTTTCTTAGTTAAGGGGCTTTTTGCTTTTTCTTTTGCCTGTTATTCGAAATTTTCAAATTTATACTAAAATTATCAAAATATTTTTTAAATTTAAATCTCATTAGTAAATTTTAGAGGATATTTGAAGGAATTTTTAGAAATCAATAAGAATATTTTAGTCAAAGAGCGGTGTATTATTTGAAGGGTATGTTAAATATTATCCCTGTTTTTATTAATAGGTTTAAAATACTATAATCATAAAAAAGCAATTTAGGTTTAAAAGTACTATAATTATAATTTTATGTTTTGAAGGATATATTAGATAATTTTAAAATATTTTTGCTTTAAAAATGAAGTCCAAATACAATCTGAAATGTTATATGGATTTGCCAATATATCAAGATATCAACAATAAATATATATATGAGAATAACTGATCACCGGCTAGTGCAAGCGTCAAAGGATTTAATAATTGATACCGGAGGTCTTAAGTTTAAAATCTAATTACTTCACATTTTCAGCTAAGTTTATGCTTTTACTTTTAGATCTTGGAATCACCTTGTACTCTTTATTCTGTCCTACTTGGGGGCTTGCTATGTAGGGCGCAACCATGTGCAATATTGTTCAGCTAGCATATTGTCAGGGACTGAGCGAAATTGTTGTGCTTTCTTGGCCTATCTTCGCTAGCGGAGCGGGCTGGAAAGGAGGTTCAAAACCAGCAGTCGTTATGGGAGACAAAGAGTCATATAATTGCTAGAGTTAATGGCTCCAAACCGTACCGCCAAAGAAAATCCAAGTAGTGGAGTACTTAGTTTTTTGGAAACCTCTTCTTCTCTCTTCTTTCCTTTTTGCATATTTAATCGTAGGGCGTGGAAGTCCAGACTAACAACAAGGAGCTAAACTTGTCCATCTTCGAGCAGGAAGACAGGCGTCATACGGACTTTACGAACAAAAACGCTAAGGCTATGACAATATATATAATATTGCTAAAAGCACACCAATACAGAAGCTCCAAATTAGAGCTTTAATATTGGTGCAAGAATAATCCTGGTGATCAAATCAGCCCTCATAATGAAAATTTTGTGATTGCCAAGCATCTACATTGTAAGTAAAAACTTTATTCCAGAGAAAGGTAACAAGCAATTTGATTCATTCACTTTCCTTTAGAAATAAATTTTAGTTGAAAATGTGAATCAACTAAACTTCAAATTTGGGACCTCGGGTACCAACCACCAAGACTTTTGCTAGTTGCTGTGGGGACGATTAGTATTATAAGTAAAAGCAGAAGCAAAGAAGTATGACAAAATTATGGTAAATATTCTCACAATTCCTTAAACATAATAGAGGATCAATTTGTTCGATGTGGCACAGGTCATTATTTATTCAAAGCAATCCATAAAGATACAGTCGATCCAACGATTAGAATATATCTGGACACGTCCTTAATGGACGGATGTGATTAAACATCTTTACAATAGATTATATATATAAAACATAACGGGAATCCCGATCTAACCATATATAATCCTATTTTCCTGTAATAGCTCCATCTCTGGAGATAAGAGATGGATAGTGAACGAGGATGAATTATAAGAAAGAATCATCGTCTATAATACGCATCTGAAAATCGAAATTATCACAGAATGTACGATTTTAATTGGTATATGATTTAATGCGATCATCTCCACTTGAAAGTAGGAAAGAAAATAAATACCTCTCTAGAAAACTTTGTCCATATGAGATTAATTGTATGAACAATTGTTTAACCAATATATATAAATCCTAATTAATTCTAGGTTAATAATTTCCACCATCTCAAGACAAATACAACAGGAATAATGTGAAGAAGTAAAATACTCTTTACAGAGATTAATTCTTTGCCATATTGAGACATAATTTTCATGTCAAATATCATGTAAACCCATTTGGCCTCCAAAATTGACTTGGATAATTAAGTAAATTCCACTTAAGATGTAATCTCAACTGTATATATCAATATGACACTAGATTCATGTAAATCACTAAACCCTTTATTTTTTTATCATTATAAGTCCGGAGAGAGACAAGCATAAATTAGCTCATTACTTACACATCATACATATCTATATATATATATATATATATATATATACCAACAACGAGGACAATAATTCAGGAAACATGTTGCAAAGTTGATAAGATAATTGAACTATTCATTAATTATCATGGAAATTAATTCATCGACAATAATTTAAGGTGACACTCAAAATACACAGTAACACTTTTTTTTTGGTCGAATAATACACAGTAACACTACTACTCATAATTTTTTAATGAAGAACGTAATATTTCTCTTTGAAATGAACAAACTATATACTATTTTATGTGATGTCGAAAGAAGCCTAATAAATGCACAAAAACAAAAGATTAAGATGTGATAGGGCACACTTGCACGAGACATGCATAACGGCGACGTGACGCATAACGCCGTTCCTGGGGAACACACGTTCCTTTCCCAAGTGTCGTTTTGTATAACAAAGCTTGTGGATGCAACAAACAATGTGTGTAATTAGGCTAAATAGCATGTCACTGTCCCAACCCTGATATGTTTCTACGTAGATGGAAAGAGGAGGAGGAGAATGGTATAATTATTCCTTAAAGAGTGCATTTTTATGTAAAAAGTATAATTTTTATTTTAAAAGATTTAGTTTACATCTCAAATAATGTAGCTTATATTTATAACAGTATAACGTTTTTCTAAACGGTGCAACTTCATTTTCTTTTTTCTTTTTCTCTAGTTGTTCTTCTTTATTCTTTAGTTTTTTGTCTTTAGTTAATTTTTTTATTTTAAGCAAATAAAAGTGCTTGATCAGAGATACTGCAGTGGAGGTGGAGGGCGAAGAGAAATTGGGTGCAGAAGAAGCACAAGGAAGCGGAAGGAAAAGAGTAGGAGGAGAAGTAGTGTAACTATCTCCCAAAGAATACAATTTTCGTTTAAAGAGTGCATTTTTATGTAAAAAGTATAATTTTTATTTTAAAAGATTCAGTTTACATCTCAAACAATGTAACTTATATTTATAACAGTATAACGTTCTTCTAAACAGTGCAACTTTATTTTCTTTTTTCTTTTTCTCTAGTTGTTCTTCTTTATTCTTTAGTTTTTAGTCTTTAGTTAATTTTTTAAATTTAAGCAAATAAAAGTGCTTGATCAGAGATACTGCAGTGGAGGTGGAGGGCGAAGAGAAATTGGGTGTAGAAGAAGCACAAGAAAGCGGAAGGAAAAGAGAAAGAGAAGTAGTGTAACCACCTCCCAAAGAATATAATTTTTGTTTAAAAAATATAACTTTCATCATAAAATGTGTACTTTATATATCAAAGAGTACAACTTACATCTACAACAATGCAACATTTTTTTTAAAACAGTGCAATTTCATCTTAACATTGCAACTTTATCTTTATCTTCTTCTTCTCTGGTTATTATTTCTTATTTTCTAGTTTTTTACCTTTAATTAATTTTTTTTTCTATTTTAAGCAAACAAAAATGCTTGACCAAGGATACTCTTGTGTAGCCCCTCGCCCTCCTTGCCTCTGACCCCACCAAGGCCGCGCTCGTCGCCGCCCTCTGGGACGCCGCCTCCGCTTCTGCCGCCCTTTTCTCTGGCGTCGTCACGCTCTCCTCCATCTCAACCTAGCTCGCTCACTACCGGTCCCAGGCGCAGTGGGTTGTGTGCCCCCTCCTTTACCGACGAGCTTTTCGGCGCCGAGAAGCGCTTACTTTTCGTTATCGGCGGCAGTGGTCAAGACTGCGAGTTCCCAGAAGGGGATATAGTGGGTGAAAATTTTGCTACAATGGAGATGGAGGGCGAAGGCGGAGGAAGAGGACGAAATGTCGTCCTTGTTACCGTCGCAGAGGGCCGCGGAGACGGTGGAGGAGGATTGGAGAGAAAAAATATATATATATATAGTCACGACGCAGCCTCGGTGGAGTCAGAGGCGAGGAGGGTGGGGGGTGCGTGGGCGCATGCGAGGGCGCTCAGGGCAGAGGCGAGACGGGCCGCCTCCGCTTTCGCCGCCTTCTTCGAAGATAATGAAAAAAAGAATGAGAGAAAAACCAAAGGAGAGAGAGAAAGGAATATGAATATTTTGGTCAGCTTTTTGAATTCGGACCGAATTTGTAAAATCCAAAATGATGGTTTACTTTTGCAAAAATCTCAGAACTAATGAATTTTTTATACAAATTGGCCTAAAATATATCGTGAGGGCCTCTATCAAAGAATATAAATTTTAGATGTACTGTGTGGGAGAAACCAATAAAAGAGCAATAGGGGCCGGGCAATTGAGAGGCCCTGTGTCTCTTCCAAAATCAGATCCGACAAATCTATGCACTTGTAAGTTAAATAATAGAGGGAGAGACTAATTTCCTATTTTAGCTAATTAGGGGTGCATGTAGGGGTGTAATGTGGGTCGCGCCGTAGCCGGGCCGAAATGGGCTAGGAGCCTGTCAAAATCGGGCCGGGCCAGGCTCGAGCTGCCTAGCCTCCGACCCGGCACGGTCCTTCGGCCCTGAAGGCACGGGCCGTGTTTCGGGCCGAGCTCCTAAAATATTTATATTTTAAAAAAATTATTATTAAAAATTAAAAATTTTGTATAAAATTTAAAATTAAAAGTATTTTCTATTTTTAAAATTTTTTTAAAAAAATTTAGTATTTATTTTTAAAAAATTTTAGGGCCGCGACCTGCCGGGCTATCGGCCTCTCCTCGGCCCCGAGCCGTCGGGCCCCAAGGGAGAGGCCCAGCACGGCTCGGCAGCTCCGGCCGGGCCGACCGAGCACGGTGCTACAGTACCTATGCCGTGAATAGCCCGGCCCAAAGCCGTGCCAGGCCGGATGGCCCACATGCGGTCCGACCCGTTTTACATCCCTAGAGCCCTGTCACCCTAACCAACCACCTCATTTTAACTATAAGTAGTAAGGGCATTATTAGTTTGGGCATTACAACTAGGCGAGACCAAAAAAGTTACGTGAGTTTTTGGTTTTCCAGAAAGATTTTAAAAAATAGTTTTTTAATTGAAAAGGTAATTTTCGTTTATTTGTTCCCGTTAGATGTGACTCGAAATCTACTATCGATTCAGGTTCGGATTTACGACTCACCGACAGCTTCGCGGTGCGACTAATTTGGAAAAGAAAATTATGGAGGAAAAATGAATGTCTGTGGTGGGTAGCGGAGGGCTCGGGCCGACAGGCCCGAGCTCGTAGCCCATAGAGGGTACGGATCGGATCCGAAACCTGTAATGAGTTTTTTTTCCTTTTTCGTTTATCGTTTATGCCCTAGAGGCGTGTGATCGTGGTTGGTTGTAACCTGAAGAACATTGTATTCCCTTTTTCGTTCCATAGTGAAGCACTCTCCTCCCTCGCCCGTGGTTTTTCCCTGCAAAGGGTTTTCCACGTAAATCTGTGTCTCTTTATTTTCTGTTTATGGTTTGATTGTTTTTTGTGTTCGTCATTTCGTTTCCGTTTGTGCGTTTGTCGTAACAGTTCCAACAAAAAAAAAGTTTTATCTGAATTTTTCATTTATTCAGAAAAAGTGAAAACTACGAAAAAAGAAATTTTTTTTTTTGAAAAACTTTTTTTCGGAAAAATAATTTCCCATAATTTCCTAAGGAACTGAATATGCCTTAAGCAATACACGCTAATTGGATTGAGACCACTTGATTTATAGAGAATTATCTATATGGATTNATGTGTAACAGTGAAAGCCTGAAAGAGAGAGTGTGTTATGTAAATTTAGAGTTGGGCTCAATTGCACGGTCGTACTTGTTGGGTTTATTTTATGGGCCAACAATAATGGCCCAAATTAAATTAAAGCCTATATATAATTAAAATACATTATATTTATAAATATTATATATATATTTTCGAGCTTTTCGAGCTTTTCGAGCCTAATTCGAACGAGCCAAGTAATACTCAAGCTCGGCTTGAAATGAATTTCGAGCCTTTTATTTTGTTCAAGCTCGGCTCATTTAATTTCGAGTCGAGCTCGAGCGAGCCGAATATCGAGCCGAACACGAGTCGAACGCGAGCCGGCTCGCTCGTTTGCCAGCCCTACTTGGAAGAATCCAGAATGGAAAGGTTTAATAATACAGTGAGAAAGTCTAGTCAATGGCAATTTGGTACATTCAACCTGAAATGGAAACACAAAATACTATTTTTACTCGTATTAATCCATATAGATAATTTCCCATAATTTCCTAAGGAACTGAATATGCCTTAAGCAATACACGCTAATTGGATTGAGACCACTTGATTTATAGAGAATTATCTATATGGATTAATACGAGTAAAAATAGTATTTTGTGTTTCCATTTCAGGTTGAATGTACCAAATTGCCATTGACTAGACTTTCTCACTGTATTATTAAACCTTTCCATTCTGGATTCTTCCAAGTAGGGCTGGCAAACGAGCGAGCCGGCTCGCGTTCGACTCGTGTTCGGCTCGATATTCGGCTCGCTCGAGCTCGACTCGAAATTAAATGAGCCGAGCTTGAACAAAATAAAAGGCTCGAAATTCATTTCAAGCCGAGCTTGAGTATTACTTGGCTCGTTCGAATTAGGCTCGAAAAGCTCGAAAAGCTCGAAAATATATATATAATATTTATAAATATAATGTATTTTAATTATATATAGGCTTTAATTTAATTTGGGCCATTATTGTTGGCCCATAAAATAAACCCAACAAGTACGACCGTGCAATTGAGCCCAACTCTAAATTTACATAACACACTCTCTCTTTCAGGCTTTCACTGTTACACATAACCCTAAAATATGATAACATTCAAATCTCTACTTTTTTTCCTCTCTCTCTCTCTCTCTCTCTCTCTCTCTCTCTCTCTCACTAGACCTATCCAGTCAGGAAGTCACCTAGCTCACATTTCTTATAATTATTTTGTATTTTGAACTATTCATGTTGCATCAAATTGTAGGTAATGTTCTATAAAAATTAAACTATTGATTATATAATGTCGAGAATTTCAATCGGCTCGTTTAGAGCTCGAGCTCGACTCGACTCGAAATTAGGCTCGCTCGAGTTGGCTCGAATTAATTTCAAGCCGAGCTTGAGCCTAGATTTAGGCTCGAAATTAATTTCAAGCCGAATTTGAGCTGACATAAGCTCGCTCGAGCTCGGCTCGTTTCCCCCCTACTTCCAAGGGTATACGTGTCAACTGAATCATTTTAAGAATTTTTGTTGTTGCATTTTCTCATTTTTGATAAATTGTATGGCTAATCCATGCGCTAGTTCATTGTCGAATGAATGAAGCGGTAGCGTGCTATCTTTTTTTCAAAAAAAAAAAAAAAAAACTGTTTGGTTGAATGTAACTAAAAATACAATAAAGTTGAAAAATATTATAACTATATGCATTGATTTGATAAGATATGATAAAACATACTACAAGTATAAATAATTTATTTTTTCTCTCTCTCTCTCTATATATATATATATATATATATATATATATATATATATAAAATTTATTTGATTATATACAAATGAAAATTATATTTTTAAATTTTTATCACTTTATATATATGATAATAAAATTACCTTCAATGTAGAAAAAAAAATATTTAAAAAATCATTAAAAAGATAAGCTAGAATTTTATCAAAATTACTCTCTCCCTGCCTCAGTAAAAATTAAAAACGTATTTTCAGTTGCCGCAGTTGAACTTTCTTGTACTGTTCCAAATACTGCAGTTGAATTCAAAAATATAAAACCAAACACCAAATAGCCCCTTAGTACATGTGTTTTTTTACTTATACACATCAGCTGTGAAACTTTTATCTTTAAAAATTTAGAGAGCACAAGATTTTCTAAACGCGATGACTATTTTAATCTTATTTCTATGGTAATTTTTCCCATTCAGCGTACTTGAAGAAGTGGTTGAAAAGGCCATTAGATTTTGTTCATAGTGATGACCAGCTGAAGCACTCCTATTTTTTAGGAGACAAGAAAACAGACAGGGCTCAAGAAACATAATGGCATCAGAAGAATAAAACTCAACTTTTCTACTCTTTACAAGATGTCTTAATCAGGATAAATTTTAATAACTTAGAAATATGATTGAACAACAAAGCATCGATACTTTCGGATCTTTGATCTTCGCCAATGCGTAAGTAAGCTAATCTCACTTTATTGATGTCAAACCTATGTAAAGGAAATATCACTTCTCACACTGCTAGAGGATGTCTGATCACTCCGCGCCCTTCATCAAGAATGAAGTTGCTGTTTCTGAAATGCGTGCTAGTGAAGAATGGTTTCAAATCATAGATTTCGTACTCCTGAGCCTGTGACCACCAAAAATACAAATTAAAATATTTTTTATTTTCCCTTTTTCTTGTTTTGACATTAGATATGATCCAGACGAAAGAAAGTAGCAGTGACTACTGACTAGTCCTATTCTTACCTTAGTCCGCAACTCATCCACTTTCACTTCGATGTGAGTGAGGTGTCGAGTTGATCCTGAGACAATTTCTTCAAAATACAAAGCATCCTTCACGAGTATTCGCAGTAGATGCAGCAGCAATTCGTTGTAATCCTTCTTGAAGGTCATGTAACTCCTAAAGCTCTGCAAACAGGTAGAGGTAAGAGTTAGCTCTCTCAGCGATAATCATGAGTTAATTCTCTTTTAAATGGCAAATGTGCTTTTAGTCCGCACCGTGCTCAGCTTTAAAACAACTCTATTTCAAACAATAGAAGCTTCTAGAGATGAGACGTTTGGCTAGCAAAATTTCTGAAAATTTAACCATGGCAGAAAGCTAAAATTTCAAGGCTTCTATTTCTGCTGGTGAGAAGCTGAAGAAAAGACTTTTTGTTCTTTAAACAACTCGGCTCAAGTAGCATTTATGCCGAAGCTTCAGTGAGGCCAAACAGGCGCTATGGCCAGTATTCAAGAAGTATGAGTGGCATGCTCAAACCTATACATGGCATGCTCAATAAAATTTGAACAAGAAATGTATAATGAACAAAGTCTCGGATAATTAATATGGATACATTAAGAGCTCCACGTGATCTAACCAATAGTAGTTAGCTTTCATTAACCTTTTGATATTTACAGCCAAATTACATTCATACCTTCTGTAGTGCTTTTTGGACTCCAAATTTCTGGGTTGATATGAAGGAATCGAGCAATACGCGTATCGCCATGTCAACATCTTCTTGCGACACATAACCCCTCAGATGCATTCTTGCATGTGCTTCTGACATCCTAATCATTGATTCCATATGCCTCACTGCAATTGGAACCCCTTGGCCGTGCTGTAAAAGTCATGGAACGATAAGATGAGAGTTCAGGAAACATACTATATTAAATAACCTCAAGAAAAGTAACAGATCTCACAGATGACTCTCGGCGAAGTTCAGCATAAACATGTGTGAGTTTATCCAAGTCAGCATCATGTAATCTCGGAAAGACGTTCAACTTGGCATATGTTATGTACTTCTTGAGCATGTCTTGAGAAAGTATCTGACCATGTAGCAGTTTGTTAGACAGAATTTAAGACTAGCTTAAAGTTTTTTTTCAATTAATTATAAATTCAACTACTAGGTTTTGGCCCTGATTTCAGTTATATCCCCAAAGTTTCAATATAAACAATTTACTCTCTGAAAGTTGTTTTGCATGACAATTAAGTCCTATCTTCAGTCTTACTCTACAGTCCAATATAATGCCATATCAGCATCATCATTGAAGACGAACGTCAGAAAACTGGTGGCAGCAAACTCTAACAATGATGTTTACTAACCTCTTTTTTCATATGGTAAACTGTGTAAAAGACTTGATTGTTACATGGGACAAACTTTGATAACTAAAGGGAATAATGGACATCGTGGTCAAACTTCAACAATTAAATTTGCAATACCCTTTTTGTACAAAAAAGGTAGATATTCTCACACCTCTGGATCAGCTGATCTAGCAGAGGCCAGGAGATCGTCTTGCAAGTCAGAGGCAGGCTTATCTTCTAGGTTGGCCCCCTTAGGTTGAGATCTAGCATGGCTATCTACAACAAATCTTGCAAGCATTTCATCTGTAACTGTATCGACAATGTCCTGCACATGATTAAAAGTGAACATTACCAACAAATGAGATTAAGATTTGTCATACGAAACTATTTTAAGTTAACTGAAGGTGGAATTCAACCTTAACAACGCAAAGGATATCGAATCGTGATATGATAGGTTCAGTCAGTTCCACATTTTGAAGAAAAGTCTTCGAGGAGTCGTATCTGAAGATACAAAATATGTTAAATTTTCTTCCCAGTGATGAATGTTTATATATGAAACTTTTTACTTTTTCTGAGTAAAATCCGTTTTAATTATTGGTGTTACCTTCCTCCAATTGGATTTGCTGCAGCAATGACACTGCAACGAGCTTGGAGAGATGTAACTATTCCAGCCTTTGATATGCTGATGCTCTGTTGTTCCATGGCTTCATGGATACTCACCCTGAAATTAGCAACTACCAAATATAGTCAGCAGGATAAGGGTAATCGGAAATGAAAAATTATCTTTGACTACATATTCATGGGGCCTTCCATAAATCTCCCTGCAAAACTATCAGTTTTCATAAATAGTCCTGTCAAATCTGAATTTTCATATATGCCCTTTGAGAGGGCAGTTGCTTAAAAAATATGCTTAGTTGAGGAGTCATGCTGGGAATAAGTTCATTTCATATTATAAACAAATTCTCAAAGATCTGAATATCTGCAAGTACAATGGGCATATATGTAAGCAGCCAATTCTCTTACGAGCAATTGCAGGAGTATATACATAAATAAATAATTTTGCGAGGATATCTAAGTTACTATCTGAATGTAGTTTAACCTGTCCTGATCATTCATTTTGTCAAATTCATCGATTAGGCAGATCCCTCTATCCGCCAGAACAAGTGCACCTCCTTCAAGGGTCCATTCCCTTGTCACGGGATCCTTATGCACTGCAGCTGTGAGCCCAACAGCAGAAGCACCTTTCCCTGTCGTGTAGACAGCTCTATGGCCGGTCTTCTCAACATACCTATGAAAAAAAAAGTAAGGGCATTGTTGTATGTCCCAAACAAAAGAAAAAAAATGAACCAATTACAAATTTAGACCATGAAGTTGACTCCAAAGTTCAATATCATCCTTAAAAGTTATAATTTTCGCAAAACCGAACTGCCGGAAGGTTTGAGGCTACAAGGACAAAACTGAAATCAAAGTCAAACTTGATGCAAACTTCATGCACTAACCCTGAAACAAATCAAAGAAAAACAAGTGTAAATACATCTCAAAGTCTTCCAGGGCTTACTTGAGAAATTGGGATTTAGCAGTGCCAGGATCACCTAAGAGGAGAACATTTATATCCCCTCTTAACCGATGTTTACCCGTAGCATTCTTTTCTTGTCCTCCAAACATGGCAAGCGCAATTGCTGTCTTAATATCTTCATGACCATAGATTGATGAAGCAATAGACTTAATGATCTGTGTGTTCAGTTACAATCTTTTAGCTGATGAATATTTCTTGAAAATAAATTAAAAAACTAAGCTAACAAAAACAATCCGAATACTTTCATCAAAATAACAAAGAAAACATTAACGAACAAACCCTTTCTCCAATTCTTGGATCTTTTGCTAACTTCTCAATTTCAGCCTTATCCTCATCAGTAAGTTTGTAAGCAGAGAAGAGATCCTGCTTTTTTGCAACATAATTCGCCTCAACCACTGTGGCAAAAACAGGAAACCCGTTTTTTGTGTTTAATGATAAGTCGAAGTTGTTGGTGTATATGCCTGTAACCTCCTGAAAGAGGACAAGGAAACAAATTCTCCTTCAGAACCTCTACTTGTACTAACAAGGAAGACAATAATATACTATAGGTGAAGTAATTACAATTTCTTCCCCTGGGCGAGCACAGTCAATTAGATCATTCAGAAGTATAACTTCCTTATATCTTGGAAGCCTGCCAGCTGGCACAATTCCAGGACTCTCCTGGAGGGTCAGTTTCTGGTAGTTCCTGTATATAGTCTGGAATATAGGGACACAGTTAGATAACAAAAACAAAGATGCCATTGATATTCTTTAAACACAAAATATTCAATTAATACGATGAATATATCAACAGTTAGAAAGTACAAGATGAGACATTAGAGTACTTCATTCCAGATTGCTTAAGGCTAAATACAGAAAACCCCCTCAATAATCAAAAACACACAGCGTAACCTCGTCGATTACAGAAAATGATGCACTTTTACCCGCTACAGAAAGGGACGAAAGTGCTAACATTTCATAAAAGAGGGATTACCCCTAGATTTTCATCATCAAGTACGGTAAAGTGCAAACCATGATATTTACAGACAGCTTTCTGTGCTCTAGTTAATTGTTGGATTATCTTTACCATTAGACAAAATGTTTGATGCAAATGTAGCTTACTTGCTCGACATTAACAGTGAACGGTCCTTTGGATTGGCATTCAGGACAAGAACCCACTTTTACTTCTGAATAAGAGTTCTGGAAGAAGGGGCCAAGAACTGCCCCACATTTACTGCAATCGTACTTCACCTGCTGCAGCTGGGGGAAGACCCCTGATCGCCGAGTCACAACACCTCCTATACGAATCATTGTGTTCAGATGGATCTGCCTGAGATACAACAAAGCATCAGTCCATCAGAAAGAAGGATTACCATGCCTTAGAAAAAAATGATGTTTTACCTGATATTTCTTATCTGATCATACACTGGTAAATTAGTGATGCGGACGTAGATCTTTTGATGGATGTTCTTGTAATTCTTGTGGAGATCAAAGACAACATTTTTTGCCACTTCTTCCATGACTTCAAGCACTGACTGAGGTGCATCGGCCAGCCAGATAGCAATGTTTGGATGAACATAAATAAATTGCTTGTAATCTATTTCTAGACTACATTTATTAGCTGCACAAACAGATCAAGCAATAAAATCAGCAAAAGCAACCAAGATTCTCACGGCATAAAGTCCATGCTGTTAATGACCCATCAGATAAATTGCATAAGGGTCCTCAACCTCTTAGAGTAGTTTAAGTCCTAAACCTTTTGATTGGTACAATTGACTCTCTAACTTTTGCAATTTACAACACACTCACACTTTCAGTTAAATCCTATATCGCATTGGACAAGCATAGCCATGTAATCATCATACAAATGCCCCGATATGATTTCTCAGCCTCTCATATGGTGATTGAGTGGGTATGTCCATCCAATCTTGCTAGGAATTTACTGAAAAGTGTACAACCACATTAGAATGCAAAGTTAAGGACCCAACTGTAACATCTGAAAGGATAGTTGTTCCCCCAGTGTAGATTTACCCTCTATGGACAGTAGGTCTTCCATCAAAACTGAAGATAAAAAGGGGTAGAGTAATACCTAGAACCAGCTCATTAATCAACCGTACATACTCAAATTCCCCCTGTTCATTCTTAGGATTCACATAAGTAAGCAGGAATTCCTTAAATTTCCTGGCAATAAATCGGCGTACTTCGTCTCTTGTGACCCACTCTCTCAATGTTCCTTGGACCCGATACATATTCATTTCACCTTCTTCATCATATTCATCCTGTAAAGTGAAGTGCAGCAAAACAAGCATGAGAAAACCAACTCCACATGAGCTGTATCATACTTCAACCAAATATAATAATATTAAGTAAAAAGAATACATTTGCAAGGGGCAAATATAAAAAAAATCACATTTTTGGAGCATATTACTAAATAGAAGAATTTGAAAGGTGCGTATATTATATATTAAAAGGCCCATTGCAAGTATCAGCACCTCGTATGGGTCATCATCAGTCTGATCAGTAAATGGCACATCAGAGTGTCCACGCTGAGATCTTCCTGGCGAACTTTGCATGGCAGCATCAGCTTCATCATCACTTCTTGCACCACTTGGAGGAGGCCTGAAATCAGCTCTATGCCGTTTTGCCCGCCTGAAGTTCATATCCTCATCTGTGTCTGCAATTGCAACAAAGGACAACTTTTACTCGCGATGGTAAGCATTAACCATAAAATACATGTGGTAGTGCGACATTGTAAATTTAAAACAGTAAATTCTAGAATGTTAGACAAAAAAGAGGTTTTATTTGATGTGCAGGTTCACATCCCAACGCTGGTTTAAAGTTTCAGCGGTAGCACAAGAAACAAAATATAGAAATTCAGCTACTTCCACAGCAGTTCAAAAAGTAGGGTTTGAATAATATAGAAATTCTTAGCTCAGTTGTTCCTCCAATAACCATCCACACATACATACACACATCAATAATCCCAAATTTCGCCAATCAATTCAACAAAAAGCTTATAATAAGAAAACATCCGACAATTCTCAAACTTGAGACTTTATGTTTCATAGAACAGTAAATGGCCCTTCGTAGAGGGTCCAGTGATCAGCAGCATGAACATCATTTCAAACCCGATCATTCCTTTCCTATTTAAAGACACTCCGAATCTAAGCTCACATAAAAATATCACCCACAAAATTCACAAGGTAATAAGATATGCACAGGAGATATAAGAAAGGTGACCTATTTACCCTGATCATGAAGCATGCGAGGGAGCTTCCGATCGGTCCGCACATCCCTAGCATCGAGCTCAACCTCTGCGGCCCTCCGATCGGCCATGATCTGATCCAGATCTCTCTCATCCTCCATCGAATCATCCAACCCCATCGACTCATACTGATCCTGCTCGTCCATCCGGCGGTAATCACTATAACCCTCAAACTCCTCCAAATCAGAAACACGCACAGAGGAAAAGATCAAACAAGTCACAAATTAGGGTTAGGGTTTCCGGCATTTGCTTACTCCAGGTAGTTGTCGTTGTAGAGATCCTCCCCTTCCTCCTCCTCTTCGTCGGCCCCGACGCCGCCGCCGCCAGCGTCCATGTCGTCGTCGGGGATGACGTGGGGGTCCACGGCGGCCTCGTCGTCGTCGTCGGAGAAGTCGTCGTCGGTGGCGCGGCTCGTGTTGGGCGGGAGCCGGTCGGTGCTGAACCCGGCCGAGGTCGGGGAGCCGGGCGTCGACGGGGTGTTCTCGGGATCATCCTAGGGTTATACATGAAGGATCAAAATGGCGAAAGAGAAAAGGAATCGATCACGAGAGGGGAGAGAGCGAGGGAGAGAAATGGGGGGCATAGATTTGAGGGCTTACTCACCATTGTTGGGATCGATTAGGGTTTCTCTTTCTTCTTGTTCTTCTTCGTCTCCTGTTGCTTCGAGTGCTTAGCGATCACACCTCGAGAGAACAGTGGCCTAGGAACGAGATGGGGTCGTCTTATTGGCGGGATGGGATTTTGGCGGGAAGATTTCGCGCCACAACGGGCGCGCGTACGTGACAGCGAAGCCCTAGGAAGTCGCGTGGGTGGGCCCATTGGCTTTATCAAGAGTTTTTTTTTTGTTTTAGCTCCTCACACTTGTTTTTTTGGCCCATTTACATAAAAAATTCAATTATTTTGGACTTTTACAAAACCGGTCACATTTTTCGTTTTTACAGATTTGTTTCGTTTTTTCAGCAAACTGACCAAAATATTCTTATAACCTTTTCTCTCTCCTTTTTTTTCAGCAAACTGACCAAAATATTCTTATAACCTTTTCTCTCTCCTCCACTGTCTCCGACGACGACGCCTCTCTTGCCCTCTCCCGCCCTTCTCGTCCTCTCCCTCTCCCTCCTCCTCTGTCGCCTCCGACGACAATACATCTTCGCCGGCCCCGACGCTGGCGCCGACACCGTGGAGGTCACTGCGGCGCTCCATCCTCGGAGCGGGGGGTCCTCAGCGGCATCGTCGCCGCCGCTGTGGACGTTGGCAGAGAGGGGTGACCAAAAAAATTATAAAAGAAGCAAGAAAAAAAATAAAGATGAAAAATTATAGTGAAAAAATGATGAAGATGAAATTGTATCGTTAACTGAAAAAAAATTATAAGTTGCATTACTTAAAATATAAACTGCAGCTTTAAGATGAAAATTACACTTTTTAAACAAAAATTACACTCTTTGGAAGATATTTACACTGTTTCTCCTCTTATTGCACTCTTTCAGATGTAAACTGTATCCATTAATATGAAAGTTACACACTTTAAACGAAAGTTGCACTGTTTTTCCTCTTGTTGCACTATTTCTTCTCTTGTTATACTATTTTTTATCTTAAACTACAACTCTTTAAGAGATATTTATACTGTTTCTCCTCTTATTGCACTCTTTCAGATGTAAACTGTATCCATTAAAATGAAAGTTACACTCTTTAAACGAAAGTTGCTCTGTTTTTCCTCTTGTTGCACTATTTCTCCTCTTGTTATACTATTTTTTATCTTAAACTGCAACTCTTTAAGAGATATTTATACTGTTTGTCCTCTTGTTGCACTGTTTCTCCTCTTATTGTACTATTTCTCCTCTTATTACACTATTTTTATCTTAAACTGCACCCTTTAAGAGGAGAAACAGCGTAACAAGAGGAAAAGTAGTGCAACAAGAGGAATAACAGTGCAACAAGAGGACAAACAGTGCAACAAGAGGAGAAACAGTATAAATATCTCTTAAATGGGTGCAGTTTAAAATAAAAAATAGTGTAGCAAGAAAAAAAATTATGCAACAAGAGGAGAAATAGTGCAACTTTTATTTAAATAGTGTAATTTTCATCTTAGTGGTGCAGTTTACATCTGAAAGAGTGCAATAAGAGGAGAAACAGTGTAAATATCTCCCAAAGAGTGTAATTTTTGTTTAAAGAGTGTAATTTTCATCTTAAAGCTGCAGTTTACATCTTAAGTAGTACAACTTATAATTTTTTTGCAGTTAACGATACAACTTCATCTTCATCCTTCTTTTTCTATAATTTTTTATCTTTATTTTTTTTTCTTGCTTCTTTTATAATTTTTTTTGATCACCCCTCTCCACGGCGCCGGCAACGATGCCGCTAAGGACCCCCCGCTCCGAGGCTGCAGCACCACAGTGACCTCCACGGTGTCGGCGCCGGCGAAGATGCATCGTCGTCGGAAGTGGCAGAGGAAGAGGGAGAGAAGGGCGGAGAGAAGGGCGGAGAAGGGCAAGAGAGGCGTTGTCGTCGGAGACAGTGGAGGAGAGTCGAAGAGGAAAAAAAAACAAAGAGTCGCGGAGCGGCCTCGGTAGGGTCGGAGGCGAGGAAGGTGCCGGGGTGTGCAGGCAAGGGTAAGGATGCGTCGGCATATTGTCGGCGCCGGCGAAGATATGTCATCGTCGAAGGTGGCAGAGGAGGAAGGAGAGGGAGAGGACGAGAAGGGCGGGGACGGCGAGAGAGGCGTCGTCGTCAAAAACGGTGGAGGAGAGTCGAGAAAGAAAAAAAAANGAAAAGAAAAAAAAAAAAAAAAAGTCGCGGTGTGGCCTCGGCAGGGTCGGAGGCGAGGAAAGTGCAGGGGTGTGCGGGCGAGGGTAAGGATGCGCCGGACAAGCCGCCTCCTCCGCCTCCGCCGCTCTCTGGGAAGAGAAAAAAAAAAAAAGAACGAGAGAAAAAAAAAAAGAGGGGAGAGAAAAAGGTATAAGGGTATTTTGGTCAATTTGCTGAAAAAGCGGACCGAATCTGCAAAAACGAAAAAGGTGGCCCGGTTTTGCAAAAGCCCAAAATAAGTGGATTTTTTATGCAAATTGGCCTTATTTTTTTCACAATTAATCTCACAAAATTTATATTTATTGTAAAATTAATTTTATTTCTACCATATAAGCACGTGACCGCAAATCAAGATGTAGATGAAGTTGAACATAGTGAACCATTCAACATGTTTGGACACGATGAATAATTTACCGTATTTTATTATTTTCTTACCACAGTATTAAGTAATATTAAAATTAGAGTTTAAGAAGGACACTGTGTTCAAGAACGGTGAATAATTCATCGTGTTTAATTTTGCACACATAGCGCTCGCGTGGCACTTGCATGATGGGGATAAAATCAATCTTGTAAATATGAATTTTGTTGGATTATTTATGAAAAGAATGTCTGAGGAACTAAAGACAAAAAAAGCTCTTTTATCAACGTAAATTGCCAGTCCGATCATGATCTTATATTCAAATCGATTTTGTTTAATTCATAAAATTGAACCGACTTAAAATTTGTTTTGATTTATTAAGATTAGCTATTTAATCACTGAACCTAAAACCAGTCGATTTTTTTATTTTATATTTCAAATAATTAAATAAAAATATGTATAAATTTTTTATAATCTACGCTTCGAATATATTTTTAATTATATATAATATAATAATATTTCAAAATAATATAAAATGTTATATTTAGTATGTATTTAATATTATATTGTAGTGTTCTGGAGGTTTGGATAGGATTGACTACAGTATTAATGATTAGTCGCCACATCTGGTGCGTGTCGGACTGAGTCAGAGTCGTTTCTGCACAAAATGGATGCAGAAATCGACTTGGCGCACTCAGAGGAGCAAAACTAGAGTTTTGCCAGTTTCGGGCGCCCAGAACTAGGTTTGGGTCGCCCAGAAGTTGAGTGTTGAATTGAACAGATATTGGAAGCCAATTCGGATCCTAGTTTCGGGCGCCCAGAAGTCGGTCCGAAATTTTACTTTGGGAATATCGTTTGTACTGACACGTGGCTGGTGGTAGGTGAGATCCGTCGGACCAAGATATGGCCGCAGTACACCGCGGGCGGAGGAACCGAGGGGGAGCAATTGTGTAATCTGGAGGTTTCGGACGCCCAGAAAGGGGTTTTGGGCGCCCGAAAGTGACCGTTTCTGCTGGGATCTCAAGCTAGTATCTTTTGTTCCTGGGGTTTATTTGACCCCTCTAACTCCTTATAAATAGATGGAACTCGACCCCTGTGAGCTCTTTTCTTCCTTTCTTCACAGAGAAGCCCTATTTTGCATCTAAGTCCCTCAAATTACTCCAAATTCTACAATTTCCACCTTGAGCAGTGCTGTTTTAGCATAATTTCTGCAGCGACCTTTGGCGTTTTGGCTCGTGTGCGACGTAGGAAGGTCGGATTGCTGTGAAACATGGTTTGGTGGTTAGCTGACTTCCTAAAGATTTCGTGGAACCCTGTTTGACAAAAATTGATTGAGGTTTGTATAGTCAATTTCGTGTTTTACTGAGCTGCTAGTGTTTTGGTCCTGAAAGTGAGTTTTCTTTGATTGTTTTTGGACCAATTCTTGGATAGAGCTGGATTTTCAACCTGAGGAAGCTGCTGCACCTTTTCCTACTGGTTTTGAGAGTGTTCTCCACCAGAATTGTGGATTCGGGGTTTGATAAGTGAGTTTTGACATTGGAATTGAAAGTTAAGCTTAAGTGTAAAATTTTGGGAGTTGTAATGCAAATGTTGGTATTTTGATATTCAGATCTTTGAGGAGATTTGCTGCTAGTCCAGGGGTGATTACGACTGAGACTCCCAGTGACTTCGCGACTTCTAGTTGTGCCGTGGATTAGTGTTAATGATATACCCTAAAGCCAATCGGTGACATAGGCTTGTGAACATATTAAGTATTTTTCTTAATTAATAAAGGGCAAGTTTTATTCATATTTATTGTTAGCAGTACAATACATTTATATGAATCGTCCATTGAATCTTCGTTAAGAAAATATATTCCTAAGAGTTAGGAATTTGAGATATATATTTCTTTGTACAGGATTCTTAAACGCTCCTAGCCATAGGAATGTCATAAGGACGATGATATTTCCGGATAGGCCGGTGTATGCTATACTTCTAAGTTGAGGTGACGAATCTCAAGTCATTAGTGTAGGGACACTAAAGTGAACATGCAGGTGCTTGTTAGCGAACAAGTACACTGAGCGTGACCATTTAGTTGAACAGTTACATGGTTCCATATTCACCAGTGACTAGTTCTATGCTACCATTGTGTGAAGTACTCCTCAGACCTGAGGCATCATGGTTGCTTCACATATATATTGCTACTGTTTAACTGTACTAATACTTAGACTCTAATCATTGGTCTACCTCTGGTACTGATTGGTTGTAGTAGTTTATATGGGGAGGCGTGTGAGTGTGCAATAAGGAATTCAACACTCTCAATAATGAGAGAGAACGTTCTATATAGACTATCGAACTCGACTCGAAAAATCCTTGGCCAGGGTACGTGGTGTGCGAAAAGAGTTTCCAGTTGTGTTACCATATTGAGTCAGTTTTAGATATTCTAGTCATATGATCGAATAATAAGATTTGGCGAGTAACCATAATCTTAGTTCGATCGGGGCGTTGTGTGTTGGAAGGAATTAACCACACGGTAACGGTTAGCGGAAAGGTTCGTTTTATCATCACTATTTTGGATTGCCGTGATATACTGCTAGGTGTCACTCACGGACAGTGAGAGAAGTAAACAAATAATTTAAATAAATTGTTTTACAGATTAGAAGAGTTCTAATTCAATATTGAAGGGTTTGATATTGGACCTCACTGTCGAATAGTAATGAATCTATGCGGTCACACACAATAGGAATTGTGTGCATCCAACATGACAAGATGAGTATAATACACTAAACAGTTTAGTGGAAATAATGAGAAATTACAATTTGAATTTGAATGTTACGAAAGATTTAATCTCTAATTAGATTAGAGAATAATTAAATATTCATAAATTATTATGAGATAATATTCTAATTAGATTAGATTTAAATATGAATATTTAATTATAATTTAATGGATAAGATCTAATTAAATTAAAGAGGGATAATAATAAAATATCTATAATAGGATAAGCGTAAATTTACTTTTATTTATCCTGTAACTAATTGGATATAATCCAATTAGTATTGTAACTAATTTGATATGATCCAAATTAGTTATAACAGATTAATTAGTATTGTAACTAATTGGATATGATCCAAATTAGTTATAACAGATTGAGTGTGCCCGGCTTGTACGGCTTTATTAATTAGTGGAGGCGTACATATAGGAGCCGTGGCTTCATTAGTATGTGACACTCAAATTTACTGAAAAGGATTCACATTATTCTCTCTCAACTTTTCGTAAAATATTTCACTAAAAGGAACGTAGATATCAGAAGACTGCTAGCACCGTCTTTGTAATCTGCGACTCATCTGTTCCGTACGGGCACGTGCGCGGCTAATTGGAATCTCAGTTTCAACCGTACAGTAGATCAAGAGACCTTAACTAGTCCGAGGTAATGTAACCTAAACTTCAAATTTGCTTAGGTTAGATTATTATTTTACATTGTAACATGAGAATGATCCGCCGGCACTGGATTGATTTGTTTTGTCTTGATTCATATGTGATATAGATTTTTGTTTTTCGAAAATACAATTTTAATTTCCACTGCAATTTTTGTGCCGGATAAATTCTTACAATTAGCGCTAGAGGTGGGATAATATTGTGCTTACCGTATTTCACGGAATTCCTCCTAAGTCTAGTTATTGTCGACGTATATTTCCTGTTTTGAATAACATGTTTAATAGCTTGATTCATTGTCGACGTGTATTTCCTGTTTTGAATAACATGTTTAGTAGTTCGATTCATTGATTTGTTGTCTTCTAAAATCTGAATTGGAGCTTAGAATATTAATTAAATAATATATGTTGGACTTGGATTTGACTTAGGAGAAAACTGACGCTTTTACACTGTCATATGTTAAAACTACCAGATTTAGATCTAGGAGCCGCAGTTGTTTGTATCACCGCAGTTTGTGGGCGGTGGATACACATGATAGTGTAGAATGTACTTACGCTCGTACTGGGATGCCGAGTTTATTTTTTACAGTAGTGTTTAGGCTGTTCCGGACTGTCGGGTGCCGTTAGGGTTGACGGTGGACCCAGATTGCTGTTTTTGCATCAGATTGTGCCGAGGGCACGTGAGTTTTGCTGTTAGACCAGTTAGACTCTATTTACTTGACTATAGCCTATGAGAGCCTGATTGAGCTCGACAGAGACACGCTTGCATATTCGGTTGGGTAGCGCCCACGAGTGCCACTCCGGGGTCGGGCTTTGTGCGTTTGCATTGGTGTCATTGTGTCCTGGTTGGACTTACTTTCCACGGACGGTTGAGCGTGGAGGTAGCTGTATAGCTTCGACAGGCGGGACGGGTGTATTCACAATCCCTAGTGAGATTGGATCATAACTTACATTATTCTACAGATAGTTAGCATTGGATAATGATAGTATAGTGGCATATAGCCGTAGATTATTTTCAGTTCCTTTACTATCATTGAGCATACCTTCTGTAGACTTAGTGGGTGAGCCGTTGAGGTCGGTAGCGGTACCCACTGAGGACTATTTCTTTTTGCAGTAGTTCTCACGCCGAATTGTGGATCTTTTGCAGAGCCTCTGGTTGCGGCTGCTGCAACTGCTGATTCTGATCGCAGAAAGGGTGTTGCGAGTTAGAGCCCTTCCTGACGAGTTGCAAAGTTAGAGGATGACTAGCTACAGGTAGTTGTAGTTTTTGGTTCTTTACATACTGATGCTGATGTTATTCCTCGCTGGAGTCAGTATTTTTGTACCAGAATTTTATGTTGTATTGAACCGATATTTTTATATATGTATTCCTTTTAGCAGCTCTATACTACTAGTTGTAGTATTGTATGTTTACAGGTACAGCTATCGTTTCGTATACAGGAGAAATTTCTATGTATACGGCGGGTCTGTTAGCGTGTCCAGAAAAACGAGAAATACGAGACGTGACATATATATTGTATGAAAAAATAATAATTAAGTATTTATGATGTCATTCAATTTATTGGTTGAAGTACTGACCAAACCAGTGACCTGTTATACCTATAATCTGGCAATAATTTTGGATCTTAATAAATGATTCCAAATCTCAAATCATTGGCCCTAAGAATTATTAGGCCCTATCCCTACTTTGTTGTAGTTTGTGAGCATTAAACCTAATCTAAACTCAGTAATTTTTTGTATCTTCTATCTCCAATGAAACAAACACGCCACTAATGCTTAAATGCATGTTTGTGTTTATTATAAGAGTGATTTAGATTCTAGCTTTTTATATGAAAATACATGTGATTAGATTCAGAGAATTTTTTGATGGATAAAAAGAGAAAAATTAAATTAAAAAAGAGAGTTTTGATGCATTTTGTCCAGGTACATTGTACACAATCAAGCTTCTGTCCTTTTCCTCATCCACATCAGAATATGATACCTGGACCTGCTCTAAAGACCAGTTCTTTAGTAGAAAAAGTCCATTATATAACACTTATATCATATCATCAATAACTAGTTAATTACATTTTTTTTTAATAAAAAATATATACAAATACTTTTTTAATAATCATGATGAAAATGGATGAATAAAAAGAATAATTCGATTGGTTAGGGACTCTTATCTGCAATATAACTAGTGCATTCGAGATCTTTCTTTTTTAGTAATGGTCTATCTCTATCTCTCTTATTATTATTATTATTTTCTTTTGGAATAGTCTGAGGTGTATAATATTTTAGTTTTCAAACTTTAAACTTTAATTAGTTATAACTTATAGGGAAAACTTCAAAAACCCCCCATGTGGTTTCAATTTTTTTCACTTTAGTACCTTGTGGTTTAAAATATATCAAGTTAGTACCCTGTGGTTTCTCACTTTATCACTTTAGTACCCTATGGTTTAAAGTGTATCAAGTTAGTAACCTGTGGTTTTGCACTTTATCACTTTAGTACCCTGTGGTTTTAATTTGGTATCAAGTTAGTACCCTGTGGTTTTTTTAAATCACAGAGTACTAAAGTGATAAAGGGTGAAACCACATGGTACTAAAGTGATAAAGTGCAAAGTTATAGGGTACTAATTTGATACACTTTAAATCACAGGGTACTAAAGTGATAAAGTGAGAAACCACAGGGTACTAACTTGGTACACTTTAAATCACAGGATACTAAAATAAAAAAGTGTGAAACCACAAGAGAGGTTTCTGAAGTTTTCCCTAACTTGTAACTCAATTTTTTGAAAGTATTGCACTCAAGTCTTCTAATATAATTTAGTTGGATAAATAATAATGCGGCGGCCATGTGGTAGTGCCATAGTTCATAACTTAATAATGATTAGCACACCACATATGTAATATATTATTATCATCATCAAACCAACTAAATTAGTTTGTGGCCCTCAACTGTAACAATCTAAAATGTTGAAATAAAAAAGTACAATAAATTAAAGTTTGAAGATTAAAGCATTACTTATATTCTGAGAACCAAAAGTGTAATTTTGAAGTTCTTTTTTTAGCAATTAATGCTACGAGAGTTAAGTTGTACTCTTGCTAGATGATATCTCACTTTCTTAATATTTAGAGTAGCTAATGGGGATTATACTTCTATAGTGAGTTACATTATACGAGGGTAAAAAAAATAGTATGTGTTTGTTGTACAAATAAAGTCCGACTACTATACTATCTATATTATCAAGCTCTTAATACTATTGATAGTATCAAGCTGTTGGATCTACCCCTTGATCATTTCCATCCGTTAGATTATATTATTCAACCAACCACTCATTCAACCCTAAAGGACCATTATCATCCTAACTATATATTTTTTCATCCAACGACTGAAAACTCGATAGCACCAATCGCTTAGTACTATCGATAGTATAATAGCGTAATAATTGTCTATATATCCCTCAAAACTTCGAAAATATCTCATTTATTCTTACTTTTTTTCCTTTTCAATATACCCCTCATATGTTTCTCCGTTATTCTAAAATACCCCCATAGGCCTACAGTTATCAACCGTTAAGTTAACTTGGGTTAAACACGAGTTAAATATCGACCACAATTAAAAAAAATTAAAATATCAATTTTACCCTTAACTTAAGGGCAAATAAGAAAAATTGGTGACGTTAGAGAGGTATGTTTGAAGAGACCAAAAGTCAAAACACTTTTTGTGCCCCTAACTTAAAGGGCAAATAAGAAAAGTCGATAATGGTGGAAGGGTATATTTGAAATGGCAAAATAGTAATTTTATACAGATAACAGAGTTTATTAACAGATTTTAACTTTAGGGGTATATTTGAAATATGTTGGAACGTAAAAATAGTATTTTCAATATTAGTCATCTAAAAAAGATAAATCAGAAAGTCAGAAGCTTTTTACGGGTATATAAGCAATTGCCCCTAAAAAATATATATCTTCAAGTACTAAACTAATTTATAATTGCCATTCGAATTCTGGCCACAACATTATTCATGTTCTTATAAGGAATTGTAAACATGATGCAAATTTAGTGATCTCTTAAGCAAATGTTTTATTTGACTCGCAACCTCTCCTGTAGCAATTTCAAAATAATTTTAGACATTTAATGCTGGATAGATGCTGCTGATTGGGATGTTGGTTATTGCTGAATTAGCTTGGTCTTCAAAGGTTCATATGCTTTCACTCTTAGTAATGTAGATCAATTCATATTCATCAACTCACTTGTTGAGAGAGAAATTGTTGCAATTCTTACCGTTTGGTTCGGGTATAAGCAAGAACTAGCTATTACAGAGACATGTACAAGTATGGGGATAAGAAAAATAGCGTTTGGATGAAAATTAGGTTGTTCCCGGAATAAGAACAATTTTAGATAGTTTTATATAGAAAATGAAGGTGTTGGTGGGGATAACCGAGAACTACTATTCTCAGGTAAAAAATTAGCGTTTGGGTATAAAAGGGGGGATAAGGGCCTATTCCTATCCCTGTCCCCTAACCAAACGGTGCTAGTAGACTAGTGTTTCAAATTCTCCCCTCTTGCAATTTATCATATGGCTTTATACGGTAGTACTTTTTTTGCTATAAATGTTATTCCGTATATATATATTTTTTTTCAGTGATCCATAACTAATTTTATTAAGAATTACATATATCTTCTTCCAAATACCACTCTTATATGGATGTGTTATGTAAATCGAAAATTAAATGTTGAGGTCCATAATTTAGCCAAAGAAATATTTAGAAATTATTATAATTCTGAAACTGTTTGAACAACAAATATAGCCTACGGACCTTTTTTCTTAAAAAACAATAAAAAAGATAAAATAATTGGTCCATGACAAAGATGGTGTGCCACATGCTGTCCACTAAACAACTTAACCTCAACCAATAAAAATTATTCCGTCCACCACGTGTATCCGTATGCATCATGAATCGTGCCTAAATTTAATTATTTAAATATTTTAAATTACAAATTAGTCACATAGATATGGTTTAAGCTACTTAGGGTTTAGGGTATCAAATAATCTCACTAATTAATTATAGAAAAGAATAATTTAATATGTTTAGGCATTTTTAATGTCATTAACAGTTAAAAGGAGTACAATTTGAATTTTATTAGTTCATATATGTAGTAGAGGTTATAGGTGCGGTGCATGAAATTTACTTCGTACACCTGGTGCAGATAAGAATTCCAGTCCTCCGAGCATCGATGCTCCTTGTCTCTTCCCTCGGTGGGCTTCTAACCCCAAAACCCTACTTCCACTACTCCTCGCACCGAGCTCCTCGGCCCTGATCATGGCGTCGTCGTCCACGAGCGCGGCGGAGGTGGCGTCGGAGGCGTACATGGGGGGCGCGGCGGTGGCGGAGGCGCGCGCGCTCGTGGCGGAGCTCTGCCGCCTCTTCTACACGCAGGGATGGGTCACGGGCACGGGGGGCAGCATCACGCTCAAGGTCCACGACCCCGCCGTGCCCAAGCCCCACCAACTCATCGTCATGTCCCCCTCCGGTAAATCCTATCGCCTCCTCCTCGATCCTCTTCCTCTTTGGTGTTATCTCCATGGATCGATCGATCGGTCAATGGTTCGATCGATGGGTCGATCGACTGGGGGGTTTGATGTGATCCTTCGGTGTGATTGGTGATTTAGGGGTTCAGAAGGAGCGGATGGTGCCCGAGGACATGTACTTGCTCTCTGGCGATGGCGAGGTGCTCTCCCGGCCCGTGCCGAAGCCGTGGCCCCATAAGCCCCCCAAGTGCACCGATTGTGCCCCGCTCTTCATGAAGGTGATCGATCGATCCATCGAAGCCATTTGCATTATTAGTTACATTGATACTAAATCCCTCTTATTTTCAATTACATATTTTTCTTAATGAAGGCCTTGTTTAGTTAAGATTTCATTTTTCTGTTGTTGCTCTAAGTAAAAAATTAGGTCTTTGAATGCTCGGTGGATGGCGGATTGCTTTCATTTGTACATCTATTGGTTTTTTCCGGCGAAAAGGAAAAATTTAATAGTAACTTTTTTCGATTTGTGTGTTTTTCTCAGCAGTAACCAACAATGCAAGAATGGAGCAATCCATTTCTGGCTCATATTTCAAATCGCTGTTAAGACAATGGATCAGCTATTTGCCTCTTTTATATAGCTCTTATCTTATATTTATATCCTTTGCAGGCTTATCAGATGCGAAATGCTGGAGCTGTTATTCATAGCCACGGCATGGAATCTTGTCTTGTTACAATGCTTCATCCAGGCGCAAAGGAGTTCCGGGTAAATCTTTCAAGTTATATGTAGGAATACTTTTGGAACTGTCATTCATCTTTTACTTGTTACTGTATTTCCATTTCTTGTTAGCTGGAGATGTTTCAGAATGACATCCACTTTGATCTCTTCTATTCCATAATAACTCTTTTGTTGGTTTAGATAACTCATATGGAGATGATTAAAGGAATACAAGGACATGGTTATCATGACGAGCTGGTAGTTCCGATAATCGAGAATACCCCTTATGAGTATGAGCTCACAGATTCCCTTAGTGAAGCGGTACTATTTTGTCTTGCGAATGTGTTTTCTTCTTACTTTTTCAGGACTATAGATAATGTAGATCATATATGGTTTCCTCTTCAAACTTAAAATCTAGATATGTATGGACTTCATTTGACAAATGAAATATTTTAAGTAGCAAATTGTTTGCTCTTTGGACATTTGAAGTATATTAAAATATTTTAGAAAGTTTATCTGAAGTATAGTAAATATTTTACAAAGTTTTGCCTAAGCAGACAAATTGTCAAAGCTGTTTAGTTCATGTATATGGATCTTAATATGGATCTTAATTATGTAAACTTCATGTATAGGGATCTTAGTAAACTAGCAAGAAATTCAATTGTATATGATAAAATGGTAGAGAAGGATTACCATATACTTGTATAGTGAGGCTATAATACATTCTGCTCCGGTGAACATATTTTGATGATTCATCACTTTCAACAATGATATAGATGGTTTTTGTATGCTAATCATGACAGTTGTGAAAATCATTTGGATAGGTTCTTTATAACTGAACTGAGATTGTACTTAAACAGATTGCAGCATATCCAAAAGCAACTGCTGTACTTGTGCGAAACCATGGTATTTATGTATGGGGTGACACATGGATCAGTTGCAAGACTCAGGTATGTTTTTCTTTTTTTTTTCTAAAGATTTAAATGTATGATTTAAGGTAATATCAGTATGAATTATATTTTATGCTGACAGTTGTAGTTCCACACACACAGTAAATGGTGTGTTTCCTTCCATAATGAACATCTGTTTAATCTTTCTCCTCTATCAACTACAAACTTTGCTTATGGGATACTTTCTTAGTGAGGTTGTATATTGAATATTTGATCCAGCGTAATCCTATTGATTCCTCTTGAATATCAAAGTTTTTTAGGTTAACTTTTCTAGGTTATGAAAATTATCTGAAGCATTTGGTGGAGCTGAACATAGCTTTTGGCTGGATTTTGTCTTACAATTCATATTTTTTATGAAGATGAGGAAAGCTCAGTAGTAAGTAATGTAATAATAGTGTAACATCATTTTCTCAATTTGCAACAATCGTGGATTCAGTCTTTCACTTCTGTTTATAATTTCTTAACCATGTTGAAGAAACAAATTTGCAATAAATCCACCATTTGTTCCTATTCAACGTACTAAAGAAATATACTATATGTAACATCCTTTTGTCACCTGTTCCCAACTTGGTCTTTGCTATCATTCCTATTATTCTTCTGCTCTTGATACGCTTTTCCTTATCGCCGCTTGTCTTTGAATATTGTCTTATTTATTTTCTCTGATGTGATTTTCAGGCTGAGTGCTATCATTATCTTTTTGATGCTGCCATCAAGCTCTACCAATTGGGCATTGACTGGACGACTCCTAGTCATGGTCCAATCAATGTTGATAGACCATTGCAGCACAAAGACCATTTGAGTACTTCAGTGAGAGCAGCAGTCCAAAATGGCAATCTTGCTGCTGAATCTTCAAAGGTCAGTTCTCGGAGTTCTAATGCTAGATTTTACTGGGAATGATATGACTATTTTGGGGGATGAGGGGGGTTTCTATCTATTCTTTGTGCATTTATCTTTTGAGCAATTTGTGTTTTTTTGTCTTTTCTCTGTAGAAATATTTACATATATACCACTGCAAGATTACTATAAATATATATTTCTGCAAAATATAAATTCCATATATGCCATTAAAAACTCCTCTTTTACATATATACCCTTGTGCTTACAAAATACCCCTCTTTAAAATCCTTATTCATATGCAGTCCGCTTTCTCCCCATGAATTGGAATGCCCCACAAATTAAGATGACTGGTGTTTCTTTAAGAAACTGAACTTTCGACGGTTATAAAAATAAATGATAGCTCAGAATTTATTGGGGTGCATGTAAATCAATGATTTTGCAGGATATATGCATCAGAGCTCCTTTAATATTTGTGTTATTAGATCTGTTTCTTCTTCAACTTCTCTTATAGGTTCCATTAATTTATTTCTTACTATTAGCACTTAGCTAATCTTCACTTCTAATAAAAAAAAGCTAATCAATTTTAATGATCTGCAGAAATGCATTGTCCTTGACATTGAAGGAACAACTACTCCAATATCATTTGCCACCGACATTCTTTTCCCCTATGCTCGAGATAATGTTCGGGAACATTTGATTTCAACATACGACAGCGAGGAAACTCAAGATGATATTAAGCTATTGCGCTTCCAAGTAAGATATTGATGCTTTCTACTATCCAAATTATTTGCCTTTTGGGTACTGCCATGGCAAATAAAAGTGCTTGTTATCAAAAGTTCTAAATGATGTCATTGTCCGCAGTGTTTGTTTGCACAAATTAGATGAAGAGAGATTGATACGAACTTATATTCCATGATTTGCGTATATTGCTAAAGCACAACTAGGCTTCAATCCTAAAATCTTAGGCTTATTTATATAGTGTTTGAATCAGCGCCAACATGTGCCTCTAATAAGATATATTTGAGTGGTGGGTGCATATATTCATAGTTTTTTTTTCGGTTAACATATAGTTGCGATTTTTTGACAGGTTGAGGATGACCTAAAACAAGGGGTTGTTGGGGCTGTACCCCTTCCACCTAATGGTGCTGGAAAAGAGGAAGTCATTGATTCCTTAGTTGCTAATATTCAAGCTATGATTAAAGCAGACAGAAAAGTTACATCTCTTAAACAATTGCAGGTAGCATAATCGGTTCTAGACCTCTCATTCTGAGGAGAAATTATTGTGAGGACCTGGTCCACCGTGAACCATCACAACACAACACAAGTCTTAAAGTGAAGCTTTAAACCATTCGACTTGATCTACAACACCTTAAGGGTCATTGAAAATCATAACATTTAGAAATTTATTTCTTTTGTAATGAGCAGTAACTGGTTAACGCTGTTAATTTTTCCACCTACCTGAAGCTTTCTTGCCTAGGTAAGAGCTTTCCAAAAACTAATGATCTTTGATATTAGAGTCCTTAGAGGTTGTAGATCACATAATGGTATATATTTAGATGTTAGGCCTCTATTCTTAAAAATTAAGGACTGGTTCTTGGCTGACATGGTCGAGCAGGCCTAGCCTGTAATTTCTCCATTATGAGTCAAAGAATCTGTGTGTATCTGGTTGAGTTTTGACTAACCTTCTTTTTGTTTCTTTCTTTTCTTTTTTTTGACACACAGGGCCATATTTGGAGAACTGGATTTGAAAACAAAGAACTGCAAGGAATTGTTTATGAGGATGTTCCTGAGGCTCTTAAGAGATGGCATGCCAATGGCGTAAAGGTTATATATTCATTCGATCTACGTAATTTAATTCTTTAGCTGAAGATTCACAGATTAAAATAGTTAAGCAGACATTTAATTGATTCTGTCATTCTGCTTTTCCATCAATTAGCCATATGCTTCTTGAATGAGAATTCACAAGCCATCCATTACGGTAATCCTGGTTCTAAACTTTTTCTTTTCTAAGTCACCTGCAAACACGATGAAAAAGAACTCTAAAAACTGACCTGTTTGAATTACAATTGTGTGCCCTATTCTTTTCTCACCTTGCTAGCTTTTGTAGTAGGAACTTGTCTACTATTCTATTTGTCTTTTTAGATTTTACATTCATCTCGTAGTTTTTCATGGCAGAAGTCTCTGATAAATCTAAATTCAGGTCTATTTATATTCGAGCGGTAGTAGAGAGGCTCAGAGACTTCTGTTTGGAAACACAGCTTATGGCGACTTGAGGAAGTACCTTTGTGGATATTTCGACACCACAACTGGGTAGGTTATCTGTTTCCTTTTCTTGCTTTTGCAATGTCTTATGCTATTTCTTTTCACTAAAAGATATATTTCACTTTTTTTTCCTTTCCAATATAGGAACAAAAGAGAAGCACGGAGTTATTTCGAAATCTCACAGTCACTAGGGGTGGACAAGCCATCTCAAATATTATTTGTAACAGATGTCTATCAGGAAGCTGTGGCTGCAAAGGCTGCAGGTAAATGCATTAAGTTTTTATTATATTGATTAACTTTGTTTACCTCTAAATATTTGCTGCTACTTGCTAGAGAAAAATGATATTTTGCTGTTTTTTGTACTTGATGTTTTTTATTTATTTATATACTTTCTTGAATGAGATTTTTCCACTTAGATTGCACATTCTTTATAGTGATTTTTTAATTTGGGCACTCTGGAATCCCTAGCGTCCTCATATCCCCACTATTTTGCAAAATCTAAATTTAACAATATTTGGAATCACAACTTAGAACGCCCATCCGAATGGTCAATTTCCCTATCAACCCCGCTATTTTCCGGGAAATGTTGTATACAATTACGTGAACATGACTGCTCAAAATTCTCTGTTCAGTTGTCTTGATATGTAAATCATATTTAACATATTCACCCTTTCATGCATGCATCCAATTGATGGACCATCAGATTATATTAACACTTAAAAGTCAAACAAGTCCTATCAATTTCAGGTTTGTGGTGTTTACATATACATAATAAGTATTTGCACCTACTTTGAGATGAGAAGTTAAACATGGTGCTTCCTGTTAGATAGGATAATGGCCCATCATGTCAAATATCTGTTGTTAGAACTTGATATGTCTTGGTTGGATCAAATGAATTTACCTATCGGTACATTCTGTTGTTTTAGCTTCGGATATTGCATTTCCATTGAGAAATAAAAAGTTTCGAATTCCATGAATAAAATGTTAGAAATTTTTAAGGAATGAAGATGCTTTTATTTTTCATTTCTCTTACAGCTGTTATTTCTTCTTCTTCTTTTTCTTTTCTTCACTCATTTCTTTTAGCTTTCCTGCAATAATGAATTTATATCTTTTTTTTTTCAAGATATATAATTTTACTATTATTGTTTGGTTCTGTTATCCATTCATCATCTTACAAGTTATCGTCCTTGTTGAAATTTTCAGGTATTGATGTCATAATCTCGATCCGCCCTGGAAATGCACCTCTTCCCAAAGATCATGGTTTCGCGACCATAACATCTTTTGCGGAAATCTGAGTTAGTGCAACCTGTACAATTGCTCGGGCCCCAGGTCAAATAAGTGCAAATAAAATTTGTTTATCATCACAATATGCAGTCATGAGTCACGAATCTACGAAATAGTAAATATATATCTTATGTACTAGTAAAATGCATCAAAACACTTTGGCTATATGGTATTGTGTGCATATATATGTGGTGTTACACATCTTGAATAGTTAAACTCAGCTTTTGAGTACCCTGCAATGGTTATTTAATGAGCGAATTGCGCATATAATTCTAGCCTTTTTGTCTTTTCCCCGCTTTTTCGTTTTCGAGTAATGCTTGGTCTTTAAAGCCTAGGATTTGTCTCCCCAGATTGGCATAAAACTCTGCTTTTTGTTCTCATGTACTTAGAGATATTTCACATTGCAAAAGATTTGGCCTTTCAAAGGTTTAAGCTCACATTGACCTTTTTCTCTCTTGTCAACATATGGGCGAAAAATGTATGGGTAGCTTTAAGTACAATTTCTGTAACATTCTCGGAATTTATATATATATATATATATATAGAGAGAGAGAGAGAGAGAGAGAGAGAGAGTTGAGCTAGAAATTTATCGGTAGCAAACGGGTTCCGTTGTCACCAATTTATTTTTGATGATAGAACCTCCAAATCAACGATCGACACCGTTGAATATGATCTATACCACTTGAAGTATCTAGAAATAAAATTTTATTTTTTTCGATATTGTTCTCTTGTCTATTAAATGAGCGTAAAAATGAATGGCTTAAAATGAATATCCTCTAAAAAGTGATAATAGAAATTTTGTAATCAAGATCGAGAGTATAGATCTTATTCTAAATAGTTTAAAGAATTTTCTAACTAAAATTCAATTGATTTGGATAGCTTTACACAGTTAAACGAGAAAACGCCTCATATCTACCATTAAAATTACAAACTTTGAAACCCTTTGATCATTAGGTCAATGATATCGAAATGATTTGAAATTTGGTTTCTAAATACTTCAAGTGGTATAGATCATGTTCAACTGTGCCGATCGTCGATTTAAAGGCTCCATCATCGAAAACAAATGGGTGGCAACGGAGCCGGTTTGCTACAGATAGCATTCCAGCTCAACTCTCTCTTTCTCTTTCTCTCTCTCTCTCTCTCTCTCTCTCTCTCTCTCTCTATATATATATATATATATATATATATATATATATATATATATATATAATTAGGTTGGAATACTATTAATAGTAAAACGTTCTTTTTGCTATCAAGTTTTAACCTTTGGATAAAAAATTGTAGGGTTAGGATGATATTAGTCGGTTAGAGTTGAGCGGTCCCTCTAGGGTTGAGTGGTCCCCACTGGGTTATAGTATTTAATCCAATGGTTAGAAATAATAAAAAAAGTTGATCCAAAGGCTAAAAAACCGGTAACAACAATAAAATTTTGCTACTAATAGTAGGCCAGTCCAACTCTCTCTCTCTCTCTCTCTCTCTATATATATATATATATATTATACGTGTAATTGACTCTAAAATTATAGGGTCAGGATGATATTAGTCGGTTAGAGATGAGTGGTCCCCCTAGGGTTGAGTGGTCCCTACTGGGTTATAGTATTTAATCCAATGNCTCTCTCTCTCTCTCTATATATATATCTATATATATATATATATATATATATATATATATATATATATATAGAATTAGGCCACTATACTATCTATAGTACCGGAGCTCCGGTACTATAGTCTTGTTTTCGATTTTAGGGTGTTCAAATTAACGATTCATATCGTTAAATATGATCTAGAGTATATGAAATTCTTAGAAATAAAATTTTAGTTTTTTTCGACATCGTTTACTTAATAAATAAATTATGTCAAAATGGACGGTGGAAATTGAATAATCTTTAAAATTTGACCATAGGACTTTTAAATTCAAGATTAAGAATGTTAACTTTAATCTAAATAGTTTAAAATATTTTCTATCAAAATTTGAAGAACTCTAGATTTTTCTACACCGTTAAACTCCAAACTCGTCATAGTAGCCATTGAAAATTGACAATTTTGAAATGGTTTGATCATAAAGTAAACTATGTCGAAAAACTATAAATTTTATTTCTAAAACTTTAAATACCCTAGATCAGTTTTAACGGTATGGATCGTTGATTTGAACACCCTAAGATCGAAAACGGGACTATAGTACAGGAGCTCTGGTACCAGAACCCCGGTACTATAGATAGTATAGGAGACTAGCTCTCTCTCTCTCTCTCTCTATATATATATATAAAATATTATTTAAGATTCCCGAATCAAAGTTTTGGAAAAACCTGAGGTTTTGGTGAAGTGGTGAAACTGTTATAGATTTGAACTAGTAGGCTCTAAACTATTGATGAGGAGAACCAAAATATGACAGTCACATGGGTGATTCCGAGGATTTAAGTGTCGTGGTACGGGGTCGTGCCGAAAACTTGCCGGCACGGTACAGTACGGTGCGTGCCGAGCCATGCCGATGCGTGCCGATCAAAAAAATTCTTATGTGTCGACACATAATAGTATGAAATATTTATTTTTTTTAGCAACAAAATATTCTAACTATTTATTATATCCTTTTATCACATCTTTTGAACTTTATTGAGGAAATCACTTACTAATTTAAATAATAGAGGGTTTTGAGCTGTGCCATCGGCACGGGGTCTGTATTGTGCCGGTATCTTGTTGGCATGGTACGGTACGGTGGATACGACCCGTGCCGACGGGCACTTAAAACCTTGGGTGATGCGCTGTTTTCGACTATTCACATTTGCTTTTAAGGTTCACTTATTCTATCATAATTTTCTAAAAAATTATATATATTTTAAAAAGAGATGTGATTGGTTGGGACGTAGAAAATGTGGTGTAGATAATATGGTGTAGCTACTTACTCACGGATGAGAGGCTTTTTTTTTTCGTAGTTCATGGTAGGGAGTATTTTGGCACCTTTCTGTTCAGAATTTAGCGATTTTTTAGTGAGGCCAAGTTTCTGGCCCAACTTTGCCCACCAAACCAACAATCTTTCATAGAAGATAAACAGTTATGCAACTGTTGCAATTAATACTTTCATAATTGCCAGCGAAAATTCAAGGGATATGAGCAATTTTTGGAATTATCTTATATTCATGAGGGCTCATTATTATGTGATAGTGGGTGAGTTCCTTAGTGGGCGAGTTATTGTAGGCTAGGTTCAATATATTTTGTGCCTATAAATAGAGCGCTAGCTAAGGCCAAGGGAAGACAAGACAACAAGAGAGTATCATGTGTATTGTAATCTTTTTTTTTCTAAGTAATTGAAATCACTTAGTTATTTTTAGAAAACCTCTATCTTTTCTTTTTTTTTGCATACTTAGTCGTAGGACGTAAAGTTTCAGACTAGCAATAGAGAGCTAGACTTGTCCATCTTCGAGGAGAAATGCGGGCGCCGCACGGGCTTTACGAAAAAAAAAAAAAAAACTATGGCCGTGACACTCGGCTCCCAATCCAAATGATTTGGTGCTAATTAGGCACTTCAAATATAAAATATGAGAAATACGAGCAATGCTACTAGTAGACCTTTATCCACAAATCGTCATTCCTTTTTGGTCATGCATCTCAATTTTTTTATTATAAATTATTAGATGTTTTGTAAAATTTTAATAAGAGAGGTAAAATTTATATTCTCTTTTGAGGTGTAAAAGTAGAATTTTCTATAAAATATACTGTATTTGTGAAATCCTAAAACACGCTATTCCTGTTTTGATTTTACAAAGTTTTATCAAAATTTGTTAAACAAAATGATTTTGCTAAGGAAATTATTCCGTTGAATTTTATGCAATATTTCATCAAAAAATTATAAAGTTAATTTATCAAAAGTAATAAATTACTACTTAATAAAATCAAGAATTTAAAATTTAGACATCTTTCTTAATATAATCATATTATAGTTCAAATAATATTGCTATATTTTAACCTACAACTATTTTGCGTGACCGTATATACCTGTTAATAACTGTTAATTTTTTACACCTTACAGGTAAATAGAAATAGATAAAGAATAAATCGTATAACTAAAGGAACTTAGAAACCGTATTGTCAAAATTTCAAGTTTAAGAAACTATGTGCAAAATTAAAAAAAAAAAGGAAAAAAAATTGTACAACAAAAATTACAGCTACCAAAAATATAAAAAGAGAACTTCTCTATCTCTTTTTACAACAATCATTTTAATTTCAATATTTATGTTAAATCAAGCATGCGGAGAGATTTTACCAGTTATTTATTTTTCATTTCGATCCATTTTGATTGTAATTTGAATTCTGATTTTCATTTTAAGCCTAGGGCCCCCTGATTACTAAATAGCAGGTTTTAAAGGGTTTATATGAAATTCCAAAAGGACAGTTGCTTATGTACCTTCGAAAAGTTTCAAAATTTCTTTTGTACCCTCCCTAAAAGGCTAACATAAAAAATATTTGTTTAATATTTTAAGTTCTTTCAAATATATCTCTATAGTTAAATTTTGTTAGTGAACTATTTTGAGCAGCCGTTATCTATGTAAAATTACAATTTTATTCTTTTAAGTATACTCTTCTGCTGTCACTAATTTTTCGTACTTGCTCTCAAGTTAGGAGCAAAAGAAATATTTAGACTTTTTTCTCTTTCAAATGTACCTTTCTATCATCACAAATTTTTTTATTTGTTATTAAGTTAGGAAAAAAAGGATATTTTAATTTTTTTAACTCTCGAAAAAATTTAACTTGGGTTTAATTCGAAATGACATTGTTGGAACAAATACCGCACAGAAATCTAATTGTGATTTAAATCTAACTAAATTTTATTATGAAAATAAATAAATCAACTTACAGATGATCGCTAAATCCAAATAAATACTTAATTGATCCGGAAGCGTGCGAGTTACTGCCCTAAGGCGTATTTCCGTCCTTACGTGCGGGATTAATCGGAAATAACACCCCAAGATACGACCGGAATTCCTCCTCCTGCGAGCACGATAGTGAAGGAAGGAGATTGACGAAGACTCTTTCAACACCCAGCGATAAACAAAAGAAAATTAACTTATGAAAAAGGGATCTCAAAGTAAAACAAAATTTCATCTCTTTTACTTCTCTCTACAATATTCATATATCATGAACAGTATGTAGAGGAATAATCCAATATATAAAGAGAATGGGTTGAACATTGGAATCATCAAAGGATTCCAATAGTGGAAACCGTTTCCACTATTAATCCATCTCATTAATTAAAATAAATAACAATGAATACTAATAAATGAGAATAAAAGAATTAATAAATAACAATTAAAATAATAATAATAGTAATTAAGAAATTTAAGTAGTAATAGTAATGATTAAGGGATTTTGAATTTTCCTCCAACAATCCCCCACAAAATTCAAAATTTCGAAATAGGAATTAAACTCGAAAACAAAACTAATAAATAAATAAATCACCGGGTGTTTATACTATGCAATAGGTAAGGTGCCTTTAAGGACTTAACCTTACGTAGTGTAAATAGTTTCCATCAGAAGGAATCGGAGTGAACCAGGTCTTGAACTACGTTCCTTTGTCCCTGACTTCAACTATCACACACACAGTATAGAATTCTCCGTCGCGGGTCTGTACGTTAATGGCCATGTACAGTACCTTGATTTTTCATAAGAGTTTCTATATATAGCCCATTCACATAGCCGCGTCCACATACGGATATTTTTATATAGGTGGTTTCCTCCAGGAATGTGTGTAGAGTCACATCTCGCGAAAATTATCGCATTGGATCCCATTAAGAGCTCTCAGCTCAACCTAATCCACTACACATAGTACTACTCACCATAGGGATGGAATTGGAGTGAAAACTCCTCTATATAAACTGTAGAAAGTGCTCTTTGGCCAACCTAGCAGCTTGTTTTTACCACATTGAACCTCCTTCAAGGGATCTCCTATCGCAAAGGTTGGGTTCCCACTGCAGGAAGGCCTTTTATGGGCAAAATTCCACCCCCCTCGATGACAGCAGGACCATAGTCCTCTTGAGGCCTTTCATCAAATAATCTGCAAAATTTCTGATCAGATCTGACAAAACTAAAATAAATAATATCATACAAAGTTAACCATCTAATAAATTTCTGTCTCAACATAATATGTCTGACAGTTAGTCTTAAAAATTTATCAATTTTATTTACAAGCTAAACATTGGGATAAACAAAATGAAATCATGAGGGCAATTATAATATCAAAATTTATCAAACTGATAGAAGAGCTCCCCCACAATTTTCAAGATATACTAATATTTAAAATCATGAGATTTAATCATGTTGAATAGAGTTTGATTCAACAGCAAATAGATGTCCCAGACAATTTAAATGTTTGATTTCAATCAAATAATCTTGAATAGATATATGCAGTCAATACTCTTTATGCAACAAACAGATAATAGATAATATGTAAATATTGAACAAAATAGATTATAAAATTGAAATTGTGCTTGCTGGTTAGGGCCTGCTATTATAAAGTAGTTGAGCTAACCATACAAGAATTCAAATCCCACTTGAAACAATCCCTTTTTTTTTTAAGTAAAATAAATAAATTTTACTGTAGCAAGCTTGTTAAACATTTTTAGTAAATGCACTGTATTTTTTTTTTTATATAAATAATCTGTACAATGTCTCTGTTGAAAGTAAAATAATGCTACAGTTTTTTTTTTTATTTTTTTTAATCAAAACAGTAAAATATACATCTGTATATATATATATATATATATATATATATATATATAGTTTCTGTGGATGTCATTGTTCATCCTGTTTCCATTTTTGTGTGATTTCTGCATTTTTTGCATAACGTCAATATATGATCTTCGTACTACCTGGTTTAATGTTCATACACCTGGTTTCTAGGTGAAAGTATGCTAATCTTATAGAGATAAATAGGCTAGAAACTTATAATCAGTGCTATATGTCAACTTATTCTTTGGGGCTACTTCTAGTTATTTTTGTTAAAATTTACTATTGATGTTTTACTTAGTAATCTTCTGTACACCAATCTTGATAGTTGTTGATTGTCTGCTATGTTCTCTTCAAAGGCAAAAGTAGATACAGAAAACTTTATGGTGTTGTCTGTCTTACCTCGCCCCTCTGAGTTTGGTACATATGTCAAACTTGCACTTTATAGTAATGACCGTTGGCCTGTGTTGACAGTTTTAGTATTTTCTGTTCTTGACCTCTCTTTCAAAATTGAATTGCTTCATGATAAAGAATTCTTAATTATTTTACAGCTTTTTCCCTTTTCTTATATTTTGCAGAGGAATTTTCATGTAGCTAGTATATATGCTGGAAAGGATAGTGTACCGCTTAAAGGAGCTTCAGTTATTTCGGAGCTAAAATATCTTTTGAATTTGTTGACTCTTTGTTGGCACTTTTCTAAAAAGCCCTTCCCATTATTCTTGGAGGCTACCGGCTACTCTGTAGAAGATGTCCTACTTCAGGAACCTAAAGCAGGAGTGAGTGGTCCCTGCTACAGCTATTGGAGTTTGAAATATTTTGTGTTGAAAACACCATGCCATGAATCTTCTTTTTTAAAACAAATATGTGACTTGTACCAGGCATCATATTGATAGCGTTTCCTTGAAATCTCTGCAGATTCTAAAGCCAGCTTTTACAATTCTAACTGACAAAAGCACAAAATGTATTCTGCTATTAATTAGGGGAACTCATAGTATCAGAGATACCTTGACAGCTGCAACTGGAGCAGTAGTACCATTCCACCATACTGTTGTAAATGAAGGTGGCATTAGTGATGTAGTTTTAGGATATGCGCACTATGGGATGGTTGCCGCTGCTCGGTGGACTGCAAAACTTGCGACTCCTTGTCTGATGAAGGCATTACATGAATATCCAGATTACAGAATACAGGTAAGCCATATCTCACATTTTAGTCTGACCTGTAATAATGTTATAGATATGAACATAGGAATCATCATTTCTTAGTTACATGCTATTCTGTGTTGTACTGTATACCCCTGTTATTCTTTGCCGTTAACCTTGGATCTATGCGGATTGCACTGTGATTTTATTTATTACTTGTTTAGTTTCTTGGCCCTCGGCCTAGGTTTTAGAATATTTTCTTTACTTTGAGAAGCCAGGCATCTGGGATAAGAATAGTGTGCAGCTTTTGCTGTTAGCAAAATCTTTAATGACCTTTTAGGCCCTAAAACAGAAGCACTAATTTGAAGGGTCAACTTCTGCTGCAGCAAGACGCTGCTGCAAGGAATTAATGAAAAAGTTTTAAGTTCTTTGGGCATCTCTACTCAAATAGCACTTTGTNTGATTTTAACCTATTGAACCGAATAACATTAAGAACAATTTGGAACCGGTAAAGATAATAAATATTTTAAACAGAATAATAATTTAACTGTTAGAGCTAAGAAATATTTTAAATATAATTTTAAACATATAAATTAAAAAGATTAGAATTATTGGTGAGAAAAAAAATAGTTAGAAATTTGAATTCGATTCTGACTAATAATCACAAAACTTATTTCCGAACTCGACGGATTTCAAAAATCTATATCCAAATTCAAAACTGACAAATTTTTCGAAACCCAAAATCAAATCTAAACCAAAATACTAGAATTCATACAGTCATTTCTGTTTACCATATTTCAAAGTATTTATATGAAACTTAAATTTTTAAAATATAAATTTGAATATAATATTAAATTTTAAATTTAAAAGTGAAATTTAAATTAGAGAAATTTTATATTACTATTTAAAGTTTAAATTCAATGATCATATTGTCAAATCATTTGAAATTTTCCTTATATGAAATGTCAAATTATGAAAGGAAAGATAGAGAGAGCAAAAGGAAACAAAGAAAAAATAAAAATTTTGAAAATATAGTAGATGTAAAATGACTAAATTGCCCATGTATTAAAAGACAAAAATATTCTTTTTTGAGGTACCTGGTAACCGGTACCTCTCCCAAAGTGACCTGCTATTGCAGGTCACAATTTAAAAAAAATTAAATCTGAGTCGTTGAATACGCGTGAATGAACGGTAACAAAAAAAAAAAAGTATAGAAGTATTACTCAAAAAAATATCGGTGTATAAAAAATTTCAGAAGTTTTTAGAGGTATATAAATAATTATCCTAATTTTTGAATAACGTAGAAATATACACAGTGTATAATTAAAACAAAAAATATGGGTATATAAAAAATTTCAGAAGTTTTGAGTGGTATATAAATAATTATCCTAATTTTTGAATATTATCCTAATTTTTGAATAATGTAGAAATATACACAGCGTATATTTGAAATAAAAAAAATGGGTATATAAAGAATTTCAGAAGTTTTTTATATACCCATATTTTTTGTTTTAATTAGCCACTCCCTCCACCCTAACCCTAACCCTAATCCTAACCCTAATCCTCCTCTTCGTCTTCTTCTTCTTCCTCCCAACCCCTACTCCAAGCCCCTCTCCCTCCTCGCCGACCGGTGCTCCTCCATGTCCGAGCTCAAGCAAGTCCACGCCCAGATGGTCGTCTCCGGCCGCGTCCACGACGCCTACGCCGCGAGCCGCCTCCTCTCCTTCGCCGCGCTCTCCCCCTCCGGCGACCTCCCCTACGCCGCCCTCCTCTTCCGCCAAACCCTAGCCCCCAACTCCTTCATGCTCAACACACTCCTCCGCGCCCTCGCCGCAGGCCCCGATCCCTCCGCCGCGCTCCTCCTCTACGCGCGCGCCCGCCGCGTCGGCTCCCTGCTCCCCGGTAAGCACACCTTCCCCTTCCTCCTCAAGGCCTGTGCTAACGCTTGCTGTTCGAAATCAGTCGTCGCGCAAATCCATACCCACGTTTTCAAACATGGGTTGGATTTAGATTTGTATGTGGTTAACGGATTGGTCCGGTGTTATGCTTCCTGCGGGCTTCTCGGCAGTGCCCACCGACTGTTCGATGAAACTCCTGAAAGAAATTTGATTCTTTGGACCACGATTATTAGCGGGTACGCTCAGAATTCGCAGTCCGACGAGGCCCTGTGGCTTTTTGATCAGATGGTACAGTTTGGCATCGAACCGTGTGACGCGACTCTGTCGTCGGTCCTTTCCGCTTGCACTCGATCGGGCGGGTTGGAATTGGGGAAACAGATACATGTATTTATAAGAGAGAAGGGGATTGAAGTGGGAGTGATCCTTGGAACTGCGTTAGTGGATATGTATGCGAAAAACGGAGCCATTTTTGATGCGCTGAAAGTGTTCGAGGAAATGCCGGAGAGAAACACTGCGACATGGAACGCGGTAATTTGTGGCTTGGCTCATCACGGCCATGCGACTGAAGCTATTGAGCTGTTTTGGGAGATGAAGAGGTTGAAGTTCCAGCCAAATGATGTAACTTTTGTGGGCGTGCTATCGGCTTGTTGCAATGGCGGTTTGCTCGAATTGGGTCGAAGGGTTTTTGGTTCGATGGAGGAGGATTATGGTGTGGAGCCGAAAATTCAGCATTTTGGATGCATGGTCGATCTTCTCGGAAGAAGCGGGAGATTAGAAGAGGCAGAGGAGTTGATAAACGGAATGAGATGGGGAGCCGATGTCGTGGTTTGGGGTGCTTTGCTTAATGCTTGTAAGAATTATGGGAATATAGCGATTGCGGAGAGGGTGGTGAAGGAGATTCTTAAGGTGGAGCCTGATAATCATGGGGTTTATGTTGTGTTGTCTAATATGTATGCGGAGGTGGGGAGGTGGGAAGATGTTGTGAGGTCGAGGAAAGTGCTGAGGGATGGGCAATTGAAGAAAGTTGCAGGTTGGAGCTCTGTGGATGGTGATAGTTAACTTGACTCTCTAGTTCATATGCTTCAATAGGATGAGTGAGTGAAACACTGCATCCAACTATATGCTTCAATAGGATGTGTGAGAGAATGCCACATCAAGATATGGGATGGGCTGTTGCAACATATTCATTGCCTCGATTGAGGATTACGGAACGACAAGAGGATAAAGAAAGGGAAAGAAAAGAGAACTAATTGTGTTCCTTCTATCATTCAAAATACGGTTGGATTAGAGTTCATAATTTGAAAGCTAAGAATTTAAGTACCGTGACATAGGATACTGTTGAGAACTTGCCGACACGAGATTGTGCTGAGCACTTGCCGACACGGTACGGCACAATGCTTGCCGTGCCGTGCCATTCCTATGTGTGCCATTGACAAATAAAGCTTTGTGCCGTCACGTTTTAGCATGAAATATTTATTTTCTTTGGCACTAGCATCTTCTAATTGTTTTTAGTATATCTTTATCAAATTTTTTCACTTTATTGATGTAGTTGCTTGCTAGTTTGGAGAAAAAAGAATTTCGAGTCGTGCTATTGGGATAGTAATCGCATTGTGCTGATATTTTGTCAGCACCGTAGGCAAGGCCGACAGTGCCAGACTCGTTCTGATGAGCAAACATTCATGAATTTTGTATGAAATTGTTGCTTTCGAGAATTACGCCTGCAATCATATGACTCTTTGATGTCAGATAATTTTGCTGTGAACACTTTGAGAACTAGTCCGGCAAGTTTCTTTCAGATTATTAGCGAATTCGACCTTTCCGAGTATCTGCAAATCACAGGGTTCTGCAAGCAAATTTCTGGTAGATTAGGGCTTGGTTTGAAGAAAGTTTTGTGTAGATGAAAGTGGAGTACAGTGGCAATTGCGTTTGTCCGAACTCAAAATTTTCTATCACTTGTTTGATTTAATGAAGGCAATAGTATTGAATGTCAGATTCTGTGACATCTGTTATTTGTTTTAATGAAACTTTGATTAATGTATTTATTTATTACTCTTGGGTGAATGCGTACAGAGTATAAGAAGATGACTGTCCTCTAGACATGGAACTCATTTGCAGAAGAAAAAGAGGGTCATTTGAAATTTGCAATTATGTTGTATTTCTTTTTTTTTTTTAGAGGCAGGTAGTATGTTATCCATTTCGTTTATTTCATTTAGAAATAAACTTAGTTAAAAATGTGAATCAATTAGAATTCGAACTTGAGACTTTGGGTACTAACCATCAAGCTATTTGCCACTTGCGCTAGAGACGGTCGGTGCAATTATGTTGTATTTCATCAAAACAAACAACAAAACTGTAAGTACATCAGATCAAACATGCCCTCCGCGAAATGCAGGATATAAAGCTCACTTTGATTGTTTAGAAATCGTAGATTCCACTTTATTTTCATAACTTTACGATGTCATTTATCTAGCATTCAGTTCCGAAATAAATATAGGGTGAATTTAAGGCAACGCAAATGTGATCTTAAAATTATGAAATTCAATTTTTACAATGTTCAAATAGGCTACAGCGTATTTAATGATGCCAAACGTGAAACGTCTATACGTAAGCGAAGCAGAAGGAGACGGCCGCAAGAATTCTGGCTTTACTCCACTTCTCCAAATAAAAGCACCATGTTATGAGTAACTAGGGATGTCAATAGGTTGGATTCAAAAACCTAAATTCAAACCGACTATCAAATCTGAAATCCGAATTCGCATATGACAGATTTTAAAAATTCATATCAAACCCAAACCCGACAAAAAATCCAAAAATCGAACCCAGAAAACCCAAACCTGGAATAATTTTCTTTACCATATTTCAAATTCAAATATAACATCAAACATTTATATATATATATGCTATATAATATAAAATCAATTCGGTTCAGGTTCGAGTCGGATACTGATAAAATTCATACCGGAATTCAAATCCGTCAGATTTTCATTTTTTATATCCGTATTTGAAACTAAATCTGTTTAGCATCAGATAAATCTGCTCCGCTCAGGTTCGGGTTCATATAAAATTTCAGGTATCTGTACCCATCGACATCCCTATGAGTAGTAACACGCAAATTTTCAAAGCAACGTAACGTGGACAAGAAAAGAACACCAAATAAACAAAAAGAGGAGACTGTACAACTGTAATTATCAGCCCTCTAAACCTGAATTTTCTATTATCATTTCTGCTGCCCACAAATGCTAGCAGAGAAGGCCATATGAAGGCATGTCTTCTATTCGCATCACGTCGTCGAGCAGTAGTTCCCTCTCCAGCTGCGCACGGGTCGATCGCAGCACGTCCTAAAAGTATTGAAAAAAGAAAACAAAACATCTCATGCTCTTCGAACCGAAGAATCGAGCATATATGGCAAAGATAAAGCTGACGAAGGTTACAAAGAGGACTATACATTGAATTCCATGTAAGAAGCATTCTTCTCCAGCCATTGCTTGTCCATAACGACGAACGCGACGCAATAGAGCAAGTCGAATGCCCATTCATCTTCTGTTAAAACATTAATAGGTGAAATTAACAAAAAAGAAAAGAAAAGAAAAGAAAAATCCTTCTAATGTCAAGGCAACAACTTAGATTTGAGGTGCAGTTACTATCTAACCAGAAAGCATCTGGACAAAAACGGCTCTGACAAAGGTTCTCGGTTTTGCTGCAAACATATCATTCCTAGATCAGTATAAGAACTTAATAGAAATAATGAACTTCGTAGCTGCGCATTACATTAAAAGTGTATGCTGATTTGAATCTATAAAACAGTTGATTTTGACCGAAGCACAACAAGGTATGCTGAATAGGTTTCACCGGAATTGAGTTACAGAAAAAATTTAAAAAAAATATGCAAGGAATTGCAGTGAGTATACAAGTTAATGCCAGTACAAAATGAACCAAGTAAGTCACTATCATTGTTAATCAGAGAAGATCCTGAGGAACCATTATCGCCGTCTAGTGTTGGTTTTTTCTACTAAACAGATTGGATCAAAGAGAGAAAGCAGTTACTACTATTGTTTTCAAATCATTTTAAAGAAATAGAGACAGGACTATGATAATATTTAGCGTAAATATTTAGTTATAGTTGGCTAAAGGATTCATAGGCGCAGACATAAAAAAAATTGATTTTAATGATGACACTGGCAGGTAGACCTATAATTCTTAGTGCAGACCATTTTAAAGTGATTATCAGTCAGTTATTACCCAAAATGCAATTTAAATGATTCAAGAAATCTTTCGAGATCGTTTGCAGTCCAATGATGAACTAAAAATGAGTTGAATCGGATGATATGAACATGTTGGAATATGCAACACTTACTAGATTGGAGATCTAGCATTTGCATAATCATGAATGTGATATTAACTCCCGCAACAGCAAATGGGTACTCCCATGTAGCTCGCTGCCCACCTTGTTTCTTCAACAGCCTTTGAAATGATGTCTGCAAATGGAGCAGTAAATTCTAATTTAGAAAGTGCAATACTCAAAAAGAGAAGGGAAAAGAAAAGAAAAGAAAATCAATCTATGAAACATTAACGAGGACAAAATTGTTGTTCCGCAAAAAATATCAATTACAACATTATTCCTCAAATGGCCAAAGAAAGCAATCACAGAAAAGAGCAGGGGGAACCAATAATATCTCTTACTGAAAATGTCTTTGCGAAGAAGAGTAGGTTCTCTAGTGAAATGAATCCAGCACCCCTGTTCGAAAATGCAAAAGACCCCTCACAATATCAAAAGATCCAAGAGGAAATTACCATTTTCCTGCCCCAATTATTAAAATAAATTAGGTTCATTACCTAAAGTCAGTCGATGGGTCCCTCCCCTGCCATCCCATCTCCTTCCATTGATCGGATACCAAACCGTGGAGCTCTTGATCCGGGTATGTGGCATGCCAAAGAGCTCTCAGAGCTCCCTATCGACAATAGTATAATAGTACACATAAGAACCTTATACAACAGATTCGGTGTAAACTAGGTATTAATATGAGAAATTTAGGATGCTACTACATAAACAGTAACTAAATTTATATTTCTCTTAGTTAGTGCGAAAAAGGTTCTCTCCCGAAGGCTTAGTAAGGGTCATAGATGTCATTTTCATGCTTCGGTGGCATTTGATGCTGATGTGCTCCTCCAAATGCAACACATAATTTTTATAAAAGCTAAGATTAATTAAAAATTAAATTAATTAGGGGTAGCCTGGCCTGTATTGATTTAACTGAGAGAGAGAGCTCAAGAAATATAGCACTAAGGGCCTGATGCTCTATTTCCATCAATGATTTTACATACAATGAACTACAAATGTACTTTAAAATATACAAATATATCTATCAAGAAGAAATAACCTGATGATCTTGCCTAGAAGCATCAAAGTAGACCCTCATACGGTGCTTCAACCTTTGTAGCCTTTCCTCCTGTGAATCATCAACAATTGGGAAATGACATAAGGATTTGCTAAATAATAAGCCAAGGCATTTATAGAAAATGAGCCTAGTTAGTAGTTGAACACGATAATGAAGAGCCATATAAGCAAGGAAAGTGTCATTTCAAAATTTAAAATTTGAAATTAATAGCCATTGGAGCTTAGGGGATGTTTGGTTCACTGGAAACATAAAATAGTTTTCTGGCTGTTTGGTCCCCGGGAAAAATAGTTTCTCTGGAAATTATTTTGTCGGATTTCATGGAAAGCTTATTTACATTTTCCAGATTTTTTATCCGGAAAACGAAGACTTTTAAAATTGAAGTTTTCCATGGAAATTTTTTTTCCCAGGAAAACGGTTTTGCAGCATTTCCAAGGAACCAAACACCCCTTATGAGCTCTCTAGAAAATGCAAGAAAGTTGTTTAGTTTTCATTTTGTTAGTATTCCAAACATTCTTTTAAGAAAAAGATTAGACTTTTCCAAATTAGAAAAATAGTGGAGGCCATCTGATATCAACAAAAGCCCTATACTAATTTTTTGGGTGAAAAGAAATCACAAAGACCTAATGAAAAACTCCATATTTCATAGGTAGCATTTAAAAAAAAAAAAAAACGAAAGAAAATGGAAGATAGCAAATATAATTACTGAGGAGTTCTTAATACCAAACTCTGTATAATAAATCCACCAAGCAACCCACTACCTGTAATGGTGTAAGATTCATGCAAATGCGCTCATAGGTTCCTTTTCGCTTGATACATACACAAGAAAGACTTTTCCCTATCCATCTTGGTGACCCACATGTTGCTTCATCTGAAAGATAAACGATACAAATTTCCTTTCAACCAATGGGAATTCCCACCGATGAGTTGTCAATTATCGGTAAACTAAAGCATCAAAAGAAGATAACCATCCACAGTTGAAGTACAAAATATCATATAAATACGACAAAGAGGCTCTTGTAAGTAAAACTGTTCATTAATTCACCTAAATTGACGCAAAAAAAGGTAAAAAAAACTGAGTCAGCTCACAACTCCACATCGTCGATGGCCTATTGTACCAACAAGGACTCGAATATTATTTTGGTTGGGACTTCGCAACAACCACCCAAAGGAATTACCGCAAAATGATGAAAAATATATAAACAGTTTAAGAGACAGTGATGAGCCAACCAACTAATCTTTCCTGTAATGCGCTATTTCCATTTCGGTTCTCCGACATGATTAAGAGGACCAAAATAACCAACTTGGCACTTCAAATTAGTTTCAGATGCTTCTACAACAAGAGAGTACCATCAAATGGGCTATAACCCTGCAGAGTATTGATGAACAATAGTAACCAGGGCAAGAATATAAATTTCATCACTAAACTTGTTCTAGTTACGAAGATCATAATCTAAAAAAATATATAAAAAAAAATATATAAAAAGTAGTTTGTAGTTCACCCAACTCATGTCACACTCTCAATGTTGAAGGTATAGTAATTAAATACACACATATACGAACTACTCCCCTTGATTTCCCACCAAACTTTTGTAATTAATTACCAGATCTTTTAGAAAAGATCACACAGCTCCAATGCGTGAATCCCAAATCTCCCACCAAACATAAAGGATTCGATGAGGCATTATTCCAAGGTTAAATTCTTTTTACAACCTAACAAAAAAAAAAAAAAAAAAATCCCAGAATAGGAGTAAAATCTAAAGAAACCAAATAGGAAAGCATACAAACTATCCAACTTCGTCCTCTTCCACTAGAAATCACATCCAGATTCATTACTGTAGCACACATTGCGAGGTTCAAACGGCGCAAGGAACAAAAATAAAGCGAAAAAAGAGAATTTTCACGTCAAAACAAATCCGAAAAAATCGCGGAAAAATGGAGCTTAGCGCAGAGAGCAGCGAATTAGAGAAGAGAAAGGGGATTAAAAGAGAAGCAAATAGGATTTGCCTGAGTTCGTAGAGGCGGCGGCGGCGGCGGCGGCGCCACCATGAGCGCACCTCGAGATCGAAGCGGAGGGGAGCGTGGGCATCGCCATGCACCCTCCTCCCTGGTGCCTCTCCGCCGCCTCCATCTCTCTCCCTCTCTTCGCCGCCCTCGTTAATGGTGGTAGTAGGGTTTGTACTATAATAGTGCGAGAGCGTCAGAGGAAGGAGAAGAAGAAGAAGAAGAAGAAGAAGAGGAGAGAGTAAACTGTAATGAAAGAGACGCAGAAGCGAACGCAGCGCGAGATTCGTCGTTTAGTTTCGCGGCTCAGAGACGAAGAGGGGATACTTTTTACCCTTTTTGACCATTTTGTCCCCCCCGACCCCAACATTTTACAGTTTGATCTTATCCACCCTAAATTGCATAGTCATTTATTTATTGGCTAAAATATAGGTGATGAGATATTAATATTATGCTATCCAAAGTACAGAGAATTTGATACTTTCGGTTTTTTAATTCTTAAATTAAGAATTGTATGGTTGAGATGATTACGATTCTCTCTACGACTTAGTTTGGTAATGAGGCCTATCAAACGCTATTAGATAAAATAGAGTTGAGGAAAAAACATATAGGGATATGCTTCTGCGTTCTCCGATGGGACCGTAGAAAATATATTGTAACCGATTTATCGCGATATGCGGAACGCAATATTACGTACAAAAACAAACAGGGTAATTTTTCAACATACTTTCTCAACGCACGTAACGCAATCTCCTACCGCACGTAACGCAATCTCCCCGCAATCCCAAACGAAGCCTAAGATTGAGTAGTATCTCTGGAGTTGAATGGTCCCCACAGAATAATAGTATTAATCTAAAGGTTAGAAATAATCAAAGGGGTTGATCGAAGGGTCAAAAAATCGAAAATATGGAATTCTCTATGTTTTCGATAACATAATAGCTCTACTCAAAATATAGAAGACTCTTCTATAAATATCTACTTTTTATTTTTTTTCTTTTTGGCTATCAAAAATTTATATTTTGCTCTGCTAAATTTTAGAAATATTTTTAGGAAAAATACAACATTAATGGAGAGGGTAAAATGATCAAATTACCTTTACTTCTTTTATAAAAAAAATAATTTTTAATATATTTTTTGTTATTTTGAAGAGTATTTTCGATATAAATTATAAGAAATGAACGAAATAGTGATGAACTCTGATGGGAGTTGGGCCTAAATGTAATAACTTGAAATGTTGGTGAGCGAAATATATGTTTTTAAAAGTTACGGAGGAAAAGTGAAAAAAAGGAATATTTATAAGAAAATTTTCTATAATTTAGCCTAATTTATTGGCTAAAAATACAAAAAACTTTGTATAAATACTCTATTTTTTATTTTTTCTCTCTAATTTTCAAAAGTCTATGTTTCACCCTGCCAAATTTCAAGTTGATGAATTTAGCTCCTCTCCGTCGGAATTCCGTCGCTTTTCTGTTCATTTCTTATATTTTTTACAAAAAAAAATCCGTAAAAATAATAAAAATATGCTAAAATAATTTTTTCTTATAAACAAGTATGAATAATTTGATCATTTCATCTTCACCATTTATAGCAAAATGTAGGTTTTTGAGAGTTAGAGAAGAAAGTGAAAAAATAGGTATTTACAGATTTTTTTTATTTTATTTTAACCTAATTTATATTTACGGTCTGTTTGGTTCACGGTTTGTAATTTTTAGCAAGCCTCTATATTTTATATTTTTTCTATTGAAAATATTCAAATTATTATTATTCAACTCAAGTTGAATAGCTGTAAAAACATTAATGTAAATAGTGGAAGAACCATTATAGAGTTCTAGATCGTGGGACTAGAGATGTCAACAGGTCGGATTCGGGGCGGATTTTTAAAAACCCGAACCCGAACCCGAACTCGACTCCAAACCTGAGACCCAAACCCGAACCCGAACCCGAACCCTACCAAAAATCTATATCCATCGGGTACATCCGTTTCATTCGGATTCGGGTTCGGATAAAATTTCGGATATCCATACCCATTGACATCTCTACGTGGGACTACTAGATTGTACTATGAATTTTACAAGCTTGAGGAGAATCATTAGTAAACCATTAATAAGAATATGCAAGTTCTTAATAACCTTCTAATCCAATTGGCTTGATAAATTAATAACAAACTTCTTATAATGAATATAAAATATACAACATTCCAGAAATATTACAAACTTTGAACCAAATGGTATTTTAGTGTTAGTTTTAGAAAAATGTTACCTATACACTTTTCTGGAGTGTAAATTTTATATCCTATTCATTCTATAGATATTTCTTTTTTATAGCTACATTTAAGGATGTCAACAGGTCGGATTCGGATAGATTTTCAAAAATCCGAACCCGAACCCGACTCCAAATCAAAATCCGAACCCGGACCCGAACCCAAAAATCCGAATCCGGAACAATTATTTCTCTTTTCAATACTTCAAAATATATTACATTAAATCTAAATTTTTAAAATACAAATTCAAATATAACATTAAATTTTTATATATACATATTATTTATAATGTAAAATAAATTCAGGTTGGGGTCAGTTTTGGATCAGGTATAGTCAAAATCTATATCCGAATTCTTATTCGTCGGATTTTTATTTTCGATATCCATAACCGTAATGATATCCGTTTAGTATTAGATAAATTCGCTCCGTTCGGGTTTGGATAAAACAAAATAGGCTCATGGAATCTTATGTTGGCACATGTCATGAGCTCCCATGAGCCCTATAACTATGTATGTATGCTCTTCCTTACTCTTTACACGCACACAGAAAAACGCAAGAAGTGGGAGAGTGAAGAAAGTTGCTTGGACCTGGTGTATCAGTTGAAGTAGGGTTTCAAATTTTACTTTTTCTGCTTGAGACACTTTCAGCTTTTATTATAATTTTCTGGACAAACTTCAAATACCACCCCCCTTGTTTCGCACTTTTTCACTTTAGTACACTGGTTTAAAGTGTATCAATTTAGTACCATGTGGTTTCGCACTTTCTCACTTTAGTACCCTGTGGTTTAAAGTGCATCAATTTAGTACCCTGTGATTTCATTTTTTTCCTTTCGTCGGCTCCTCTGTTAATATTTCGTTAAATTATATAAAAAAAACTTAAGATATCCTACCTAGATTTATCGAATATTTACTTTTGTACCCTTTAGTTTTAACATTGTTTGTACCCTTTAGTTTTAACATTGTCACTGATTTTTTTCCTTCCGTTAATATTTCGTTAAATTATACACAAAAAACTTTAGATACCCTACCTATGTTTATCGAATATTCACTTTAGTACCTCTTAATTTTAACTTTGTTACTGATTTAACGAAAAAAATTAGTGAACTGGATAATAAAAAGAGGAAAATGAAACCACATGGTACTTGATACACTTTAAACCGCAGGGTACTAAAGCGAGAAAGTGTGAAACTACAAGAGCTAACTTGATATACTTTAAACCACAGGGTGCTACAGTGAGAAAGTGTGAAACTACGTAAGGGTATTTGAAGTTTACCCTTATTTTTTGGGTAGTACTTAAGTTAATAGTCTATCAAATTAATAACTCTATTAGTTATTAATTACTAAAAAATTATTAGAATTATTACAAAAGTTAAGAGGGCCTCAAACCAAAAAACTATTATAGTGATAATTGTTTGATGATGATTTCCATGAGATATTTCAACTTCAGTCTTCAGTTAAGTATAGTTTTTGTTATCTTTTAATAATTAATCGATGAATGTTTACCAAATTTATTAATCTACTGCTAAATGCGGGCACTTAGATCACACTCATTTGGTTAAAATATTCACATTCTTTTGAATGTTCTTTAAAAAGAAAAGACTGAATTACAAAAAACCTACCAAGTCAAAACTCACATTTTCACTTTCTCCTTCGGTCATTAAAAAACCTACAATTTATTCTTTTAAAGAATAAAAAATATTCAAGAAGATACGGTATTAACTATATTGACAAAATGACAAAAATGCCCTCTCCATCTTCATCTTCTCCATAAGCCTTTTTAATCCGCAGCCCCTCCACCTTCGTCCTTTGTGCCTCCCTCGAGCCCAACTCTGACTCCGGTAACTCCACCTGCTCTCTTTGCTCCTCTTGCACTCTCTCCGCCGAAGAGGTCGGGGTTGGCACGGATAGAGGGTGAGCGAGGGTGAGACGGCAGAGGAGGTGAGGGAATGAGTGTGGGCGTGGACGGAGAGATACGAGGGCGAGGCAGCACGGCCGACGTCGTCGTCACTGGGGAGGGAGGCGGCGCTGCTGAGAGGGGTATTTCGGGTATAAAATATGTATAATAATAGGATATAGGCGGAATACTAGCGGCGGAATTCGAAGTGAATATTTTTTATTTTTTAAAAAGATAAAGTATAAAATTTTAAATTACAGAAGAGGAAAAAGTGAAAAAGTAGGTTTTATTAAAGGAGTTTTCTATAATTTAGCCAAAAAGAAAATTCAAAAATGGTTTGACATCTAAGTTATAGTAGGTCAGATTTCAGCCAATCGAGTTAGCTTGGATTGGATTAGTTACGATGAGTTTGGCATGGTGGGATCGAGTTAGGTAGATTTAGAATTTGATAACAAAATGTTGGCCCACATGTGGATAGAAATGAATAATGGTAGATAATAAAGGACTAGTTAGGTCATGTCGTAAGATGCAGCTTTATTGATAAAATAGTGTTTGAGTAGTGTTAGAAGTTATTGAAGCTTTTGAGGTTCAGAATCTTTTTCTTTTTTTTTTTTTTTGAGAGATAGATAGCACGCTATCCGCTTCGTTTATTTCATTTAGAAATGAACTTAGCTGAAAAATGTAAATCAACTAGTATCCGAGACCCAAGTTCGAATCCTAGTTTTTGAGAGAAAGGTAGCAAGCAGGTAGCGTGCTACTTTTCTCTCAAAAATTAGGATTCGAACTTGGGTCTCGAATACCAACCACCAAATCCTTTGCCACCTGCTCTAGGGACGGTCGGTGAGGTTCAGAATCTTATTTTGGATTCTCGTATTATATTATAGTAAAAGCTTCGGATTTTTTGTTTACATAATATTGAATACTTAGCTTAAGATAATTGAAGCTGTAGCTGAAATAACTAAAATGCACAAAATGTGCAACTTCGGGAATTAAAGCCTTCTTATACGAAAAACACAAAATCAATATCACAATATAGAAAGTAAGGGCAATTGCTTATATATTTCTGAAAAATTTTCGACTTTCTGATTTATCCTTCTTAGAAGGTTAATATTAAAAATACTTTTTTTATGTTTCAATCTATTTCTAATATACCTCTAGAGTTAAATTTTGTTAATAAACTATTAGCAATAACTATTATCTCTATGAAATTACTATTTTACCCTTTCAGATATACCCTTGTACCATCACCAATTTTTCTTATTTATTTTTAACTTAGGGACACAAAAAGTATTTTAATTTTTGATCTTTTAAAATATACCCTTCTACCATCACCAATATTTCTTATTTGCCCTTAAGTTAAAGGCAAAGAAGGATTTTGATTTTTTTAAAAATTTTGGTAGATATTTAACTTACGTTTAACCCATGTTAACTTAACGGGTGATAATTACAGGAATATTTTTAGAAGGATGGAAGAGCATATGAGGGGTATATTGAAAAAGAAAAAAAAGGTACGAGTAAATGAGATATTTTTAAAATTTTAAGGAATATATAGGCAATTATCCCTAGCAAAAGAGAGTACAAAACTATCTCTACATCTTTATCTATCTTTATAGAGAAAACTTCAAAAATCCCCCCTGTGCTTTCGTAGTTTCTCACTTTGCTCCCCTGTGGTTTAAAATGTATCAATTTGTCTCCCTGTGGTTTCGTTTTTATCTTTTCGGTAGCTTCTTCGTTAATATTTCATTAAATTATATACAAAAAACTTCAGATACCAATCTAGATTTATCAAATATTCACTTTAGTACCCTTTAATTTTAACTTTATCACCTATTTAAGAAAAAATAATAATAAAATTGATAAGAAAAAGAGGGAAAAAAAACAATAGGGGGACAAATTGATACATTTTAAACCACAGGGGAGGCAAAGTGAGAAACTACGAAACCACGGGGGAGGGTTTTGAAGTTTTTCCATCTTTATATAAGTAACAACAAGTCATGCAAATCACATTAATTCCGTCGACTCATCAAAAACTTTTTTTTTTAAAAAAAAATGTTTACATGCTTTTATCTAACTCTTTTTTATCAAATATCGTTGTGTGGCCTCAATCAGTGCCTAGGGTTGCAACAGCTTTTGGTTGGGGGGTCATAGCTCATAAGCCACTGGAAGTAGGGATGTCAATGAGTATGAATACCCGAAATTTTATTCGAATTCGAACTCGAATGAAATGGATATATCCGATAGATATGAATATGAATTTGAATATGGATATAAAAAATAAAAACCCGACGGATATGGATTCGAATATGAATTTTGATTGTACCCGACCCGAACCCGAACCCAACCCGAACCCGACCCAAACCCGAATTTATTTTGTATTATATATAATATATATATATAAAAATTTGATGTTATATTTGAATTTGTATTTTAAAAATTTAAATTTAATATAATATATTTTGAAATATTAAAAAAAAATAATTATTTCGGGTTCAAATTTTCAGGTTCGGGTTCGGGTTCGGGTTCGGGTTCGGGTTCAGAGTCAGGTTCAGGTTCGGATTTTTAAAAATCGGCTCCAAATCCGACCCGTTGACATATCTAACTGGAAGGTGATAGGTTTGGTTCGCTTTTGGGACAAGCAGTATAGAAACGGGCTGTACCTGAAAGCACCTTCTCTATCAAATTAAAGCCCTGCATCTGTACATTAATTTACAAAAGATACAATATTTCATTAAAAAAAAGAAAGCACCTTCTCTATCAAATTAAAGCCCTAAATCTAAACATAAATTTACAAAAGATACAAGATTTCATTAAAAAAAAAGAGAGGAACTTCACATATACAAACCTCAAAATGTACTTACATGCTTACACCTCCTACGAATGGATATTCACTGAGGCCCTGTTTGGATGCATGAATATCTTTTTTTTCGAACTTGGGATCTCGGGTACCAACCACCAAGCCCTTTGCCATTTACGCCAGGGACGATCGGTGATGCATTTATATTTTGTTGGGTATACCTGCATGATTTATTTAAAAGTTTGTACATTTAGTAAATGAAATTCAAGCTATTTTTTCTTGATAAAATAAATCATCTCGCATATGAGATATGTTATTACATCGAATCACGGATATCAAAACATTTCAAGAAGCAAAATCAAACTCTTTTCTTTTACAGTCACACTAGAAAATTCTTGTATTGAAGAAGTTATCATTGGATAACGTATTTTGACTTCCAAACAGGGTCTAAGGTTTTGTTTGGTTGCCGGAACAAGTTATATGATAACAAGTTATTCGGTATGCAAATTTTCTTATATAATTAGAAGGAAGGTGTTTGATTTTTGCTCCTTAAAAAGCCTTGGCTTCCATGATGTAGTAGGATAGCATGTTTTGCTTACAGGATGATTTATCTTATTCGGAAAAAAAATAAATTGAAAGTCACATATATTACTTCGTTCTAGACATTTGACCACTCATCTATCATCCAATCACAATAAAAAGTTCTCATATCGAATACGAAATCATCATATATCTTATTCCGAAATCCAAACAGGGTCTAAATCTTTACTGTTTACTCATATGTTCCTCACAAACTAACAGTTCTATATATTGACTAAGGTTAAGCAACAATTTACTTGAAAAGAATTGAATGTATAACAACTTTATTAAGATAAACAATTAATGATGATGAATTGTTTGCTAACATGTAAGAGACTATGAAAAAAATGTTGGTTATCCCCATCATCCTATTAATTAAACATTAAGGCTAGGTTTGGATGCATAAATAAATATTTTGTTCAACACATTTCTTTATTTATTCAAAAAAACTTGTACTATACTCTTATATGTGCCTAGATCGGCATATTATATTTGCTATTCAATTTATTTTCACACAGTAAGATATACCACATCATAGCTGAAATATGTTGCTATCCTATTGATCATAAATATCAAAACCTTCTACGGAGCAAAAATTCAAACTCCTAGCTTTTAATCACAAAAGTCCGTCCTCATACCAGCTAAGCTATTATTAAATAACATATTCAGACGTCCAAACAAAACAGATATTACAGAAATTGGCTAAAGGCGACTCTTTGCAAATATAGACATTTTCTGAGGATATGGACGCAATTTTTGATGTTATAAAGGAATGCTACTATGCATGTGTATTTCGGGGTATGCATTGCAAAACATCCCTAATGTGAAACTAATCTTAAAGCATTGGAATGCTTTTTATGTAGGCAATGTTAATAAGATTGTCTAGGCTTAAACACAATGTGTCTCAGAAAGCATCTCTTCACATGTGGGGTCTAATATTATACTGGAATAATAAAATTCAATGCATTTGCTCAGTTTAGCTAATAGGACACAGGAATTTTCTTTCCAAATACATTGAATAAGCCAATTATGTTTCCAACTACAAACAATGGATCAGTCAAACTAGAGTGACATGCATGGAGTACTATATCCAGCTGTTAAAGTTAGTTTTTCTGTGCACAGTATTTAAAGCAGAAGAACAGAGAGAGAAAATAATGGCCCATGTTGGCTAAAGCTCACACAGAACAACTGCTCTACTATTCAGTGTTTTGTATTGTTTATGTTGTTCTCACACTAGCATGTTGTGTCCTAGATTTTGTCACCATTTAATAGGCTAATAACACTGTATGATGAGAGCTACTGAATCTAATAGCCTCTTTTTTTGCCTCAACTTTTCCATGTGAGAAACATGGTAGCCAAAAGGAAAGGCAAGCATGTTTTGGCCCTTTCAGACCCTTCATATGTGGTTCTCCTTTAAGGGGCATAAAAATTGTGCAGTTTAACTGCATAAGGAAAGAAAAAAAACAAAAGAAAAACAGTAAGTTACACAAAAAGGAGCCCCATGTAAGAGAAATGGACCTCTCAAATCCTGATAGAAGGAACCTTCAGCAGTTTTTTTCGCCTTTTTCAAAAAGAAAACAACATGGGTAAACCCAAAACTCCAAATTTAAAGCACATGGTCGCGGGCTCAAAGCGACGACCTATTCGATCACAATAATGGGTATTCTAGCAATAGATTATGAGGAAGTTTCAACACTTAAATGGCCCTATTAATATGTTCACATTAAATAGCATCAGTCATTTTACAGAAAGGTAAATGATCATTCGGGGAAAAATTTAGCATTTTTGATGAACAGGGACTAAAGTGCAATATATATATATATAGAGAGAGAGAGAGAGAGTAGGTCTTGTGTGCTATTAGGAGCACGGAGGCCTCCGTGCTCCTAAACCGTTTTCGATGATGGAGTTTTCGAATCGATGATCGGCTCCGTTAGACTTGATCTAGCATATTTAAAGTATCTAGAAAATAAATTTTGCGGTTTTTTTATATTATTTACCTTGTGATCGAAAATGTTTAAAATCAACAATTTTTAATGGTTGATGTATACGGTTTGCAAGTTTAACGGTGTAGAAGTATTCAAATCAGATGAAATTTTGATAGAAAGTTCTTTATACTATTTACAGCAAGATCAATGTCTCTGATCGAAAATTTTAGTGCTATATCACCACTTTTTGTGAGATTTTTATTTTCAGCCGTTGATTTTGAACCCTTTCGATCGTTAGATAAATGATATCGAAAAATCGTAAAATTTATTTTCTAGATACTTCAAATACGCTAGATCAAGTCTAATGGAGCCGATAATCGATTCGGAAGCTTCATCACTGAAAACGGCTTAGGAGCATGAAGGCCTCCGTGCTCCTAATAGCACACAAGACCTACTATATATATATATATAGAATTAGGCTACTATACTATCTATAGTACCGGAGCTCCGGTACTATAGTCTTGTTTTCGATCTTAGGGTGTTCAAATTAACGATCCACATCGTTAAATATGATCTAGGGTATATGAAGTTCTTAGGAATAAAATTTTAGTTTTTTTCGACATCGTTTACTTAGTAAATAAATTATGTCAAAATGGACGGTGGAAATTGAATAATCTTTAAAATTTGAGCATAGGACTTTTAAATTCAAGATCAAGAATGTTAACTTTAATCTAGATAGTTTAAAGTATTTTCTATCAAAAATTGAAGAAATTTAGATTCTTCTACACCGTTAAACTCCAAACTCGCCATAGTAGCCATTGAAAATTGACAATTTTGAAATAGTTTTGATCATAAAGCCGGACTATGATATGTCGAAAAAATATAAATTTTATTTCTAAAAACTTTAAATACCCTAGATCAGTTTTAACGGTGTGGATCGTTGATTTGAACACCTAAGATCGAAAAACGAGACTATAGTACTGGAGCCCCGGTACTATAGATAGTATAGGAGACTAGCTCTATATATTATATATATATATATATTATATATATATATATATATAATATATATATATATATATATATATATAGTCCGGCTTCTATACTATCGATAGTAGCAAGCCCTTGGTACTATTGGTTTTCTACCATTAGATCTATCCTTTGATCATCATTCAATCCGTTAGATTATACTATTAAAACCAACCCCACTCAACTCTAGGGGACCACCTATCAAATTTAACCGGGGACCACTATCATTCTAACCGCACATCCTTTCATCCAACGGCCGAAAACTCAATAGTACCAACGACTTGGTACTATTGATAGTATAGTAGCATAATTCTATATATATATATATATATATATATATATATATATAGAGCTAGTCATAAGTTAGTAGGGCTATAGATAGTAGGGCTATTATACTATTATGAGTATTGGGCCCCTCGTACTCATAAGTTGTTTTCGATAATGGAGCTTCCGAATCGACGATCTACTCCGTTAAATATGATCTAAAGTATTTGAAACTTTTAGAAAATAAATTTCGTAATTTTTCGAAATCATAATAAAGTGCATCAAGCGAGCATAAAATGAACGGTCAGAATCAAACGATGTCTTAAAAATGGATGATCGGATCTTTCAATTTAAGATCAGAGTTATTGATCTTTAACTAGGTAGTGAATAGAATTTTCCATCAAAAATTCAATCTATTCGGATTCTTTTGCACCGTTAAACTAACAAGTATTCCATACTGGCCGTTAAAAATTGTCAATTTTGTCAGCTTTTGATCGTAACGTAAATGATGTCGAAAAATTATGAAATTTGATTTCTAGATGTTTCAAATGCTCTAGATCAACTTATGAGTACGAGGGCAATCCTACTCATAATAGTATAGTAGCCGAACTCTATATATATATATATATATATATATATATATATGCGAAAGTTTAGAGACTCAAGAGTTTTTAAGTAGAATTCACAGGGACTAAAGTGCCATATAATACGGCTCTTATCTAATATCATAATATTAGTTTTGATGTTTCTTCCTTTATGCCGGAGAAAACTGTAAATATAAGAGAGAACACATCAAATGAAACAGGACATCCAGTAGACATAACTAGATATTAAAAACCCAAGAAAACCTTCCTTTAATAAGAGTAGCAAACCCTGCATTATTCAATCATTGCGCACATGCATCATGAGTACAAAAAACGACTAAACTCAACCAACACAATTTCCTTTTTCTAGTCCTACAATGCAACGCAAGAATAGGAGCTGAAATAACTTTTCTTGTCACCTCGGGAAGGAATTGAAGTTCATGGAGCAATTTGGAGGCGAATGCGATGCCACGATGTGTTCAGTATGCCTCTTAGGTTCCATATTGTCTCTACTCTTTCAGGTTGGACATTTGCACTTGAATCAACCTGCTCATAAAGCAACAAATTTTGAAGGAATGAGAAAAATGAAAATCTAGAGCAACTAGTTTTCTCGAGAATAAGAAAAGAGCAATTAATCAAATCGAATTTAAGTTGAGCAATGGCCAGAAAGCAAAATTGTAGCATGCCTAAAAGAAGGCACTGTATTTTCTATTTCTTTTCAAAAGATTGCAAAACAAAGTATTGGGTTGGATCATTTCATTAGGATCATAAAATTGAAATAAGCTACAAATTAGTCGAATATTTCACCTTTGCCTAAACTAAAAGGAAATTGACTTTGTCTTTATGTCAAGTAACTGAAACTGGAGTCCTGTATCACATATCCTATTACTTTTAACTTTTATTTGCCATCAAATATCCACTAAACATCACCCATTGGATTGATACATCATTTTATTATAATTAGTTTTTGAAGAATATTTTTCATAGGCATTGAGCCTTGCCTTAATTGCACCATTCTTTCTACCATTTCCTGTCCGATTCATGTCCTTCAACAACTGTCTTACCTTAGTTTTTACTATTTTAAAATTTTTTTAGTTAATAGCTAGCAATGAGGATGAAATGATACATGTGGGGGAAAAAGGGAAGAATAAATAGAAATCTGGAAGAACCATATCAATAATGGCGATAGTGCAATAGGTGAAATCACACGAAGAAAATTATTATGCGGAAGCATATATAAGTATTGTGCAGCAAAAGTGGGTGAAGGATGGAGATGAGGGTATTTAAAGCAAGATAAGATGAGGATGGAAGAAGAAAATGAGGATATTTAAGAAAAAAGTGCTTATAAAACAAAATGAAAATCATATTTAACAACATAAAAGTGTAAACTCAGTACTGCAATAGGATGCTATAATATCGAAAAAGGTAGCAGCATTCACATTATAAATAGAAAGCATCAAGTGCCACAAAGGGAAAATATTTTAACATGATACCCCACGTTCCACAATAAAACCATATTAAGTTCCTAAAAGTAAGAGCTCCCTAAAGAAGAATTGAGATGAAGGTTTTGGAGGAGATACAAAACAATTATCATGTTGCAGGGTTTTGATCGAGTAAAATCCTATACAGTATGATTTTTTTCTCTGCTATGTGTTCTGCTGATAATATTCAACGTACTACAATATATAAGCATTTAAACAAGAAAAACATATATCCTTGACTTGGAAATGAATAATAGCAAGCGCTTAATGAAATTGCTGAGAGATGCAATAATAAGAACTAACATTGAGAGATGGTATATTACCTTCAATCAGGTCAATGGACAAGTTAAAGAAGTGATAAAGGAATTCTACACAAATAGGACAAAAATAAAGAGAATCGCAATATATCCTTAATTGATAATGTGACTCGAAAATAAAGGTTATGACATAGAGAAGATAAAGGTTCTCCAAATCACTTAAACAATAATACCATTTCCTTCTTTTTGAGTTCTTCTGGTGTTATTAGCTAGATTCTTGGATGACTGATAAGCGACGAACATACTCAGCTAGATTCATTCATATATCAATGGGGTAAGTAGATGGTGAATTATGTGGTCTTCAACTTCTCAGAAGTGACTTGAGATCATTTATTTCTCTGTAGAAGTGGGTCTATTTAAACTGAGTGGATCAAAGTACTAACTATTTTATCCTCTCTTTTCAAACCTGACCGCTTCAGTTCATATTTTTCCATCTTCACCTTCTTTGGCAATATAGCATTATGGATTTGATTCAAGTTAATATGAAAAATAACAACGTATGAAAACGCAGAAAGTTTTTTAAGCTATAACAAGGAATTTTTGCATGTATTGAAAAGACATGCTTTATCTGTAGATGTCAAATATACTATTTACATCTGCCTATTCATATATTAACAAATATGGGCTATTTCTAGTGCAAATTTTCTATTTACAGTGGTGTCTATGAAAATTGGTGCATTTCAAGTGGTTCCTATGGAAAAAAAGCCTTCAAAAAACATGTTAGAAAGGAAGTAGATACCGCTTTGGCTATAATCGTGGAATCTTCTGTAATATCTACAACAGCTTTGAAGAAAACCCAAGCCCACTTATCACTTGTCACATCACAAGATACATATGGGACATCACTCTTCTGACATCTAGAAGCTTCCAACCAAGTCTTGCCACCATCAACTGATATGTCGACTCTCTCAATGCCACGCCCACCTCCAGACACTGCATATCCAGCAACAATGACCTAAAAATGTAACAAAATAGTAGACATATTATGTATCTGCTATTCTCTCATGAGACAAAAGGACAAATGGATAATGTAAGAATGCCTTTACCAACCTCTCCTTTCTTAAGGACATTTGTGTCTTCCAAGGAACAAATAGCACACTGCAAGATCACAAGACTAACTCAGAAATCAACAGATTATGAAGATTATATGCAATCTATTATTTGTTACGAAAAAATAATCAATGATTTTCGCTATGAGGCATGATACCGTCACATAACTACATGGGTACCTCGAAATTACAGACCTTGAAATAAAGCAAAGTATATTTACACATTCACGGAGATGTAAGCTGAATCAGTCGAGATGGATGAACCACATCATCTGAAAGGCTTCTTAGTAAGGATTTTTATATGCATCTCAAATTTTGCACGCGGAATTAACTGGTGGTGCATGTTGGTATTTATTTATTTATATGACGACTTAAAACTTTATTTCGTGTTGGGTCTCTTGAGTAGCCCAATATCTAATGGGCTTTACTTGGGGGCTTATGCACTACTTACCACTCATAAGCTTAGTCCTAAATAGAAAACATATGAGAAGTGATTACTCTTTATATATCCCACCATCTCCTAGTCACTTGCTTAGGTGATATAAATAATGGTGTCATCCACTATTCACACGCACGAGCGCATGGCACGAGCACTGAACCAACCTCGCAGCTTTTTAGGTTGGCCTTTTGTGGCCACCTACCTAGTTGCTTCCTCCTCTCAATTTATATAAAGAGAGGAAGGTAAAGAATTGCCTGCTTTCACTTTCTTACTTACAAGTTAACAGAGTTTAAGGCCACTCTCTAAAAGTCTCGCTGGTTCAACTTGCGCTACTTTCGAGACGTGCCAATCGGGTAGCTTGCGCACGTTGTATCGCGAGAGGTGATTGTAAGAGCCTCGCACATGGAGGGCAATCTTGCTTTCTAGGACACTGCTTCCTATACCTCGACCCGTAGGCCACATCTTTACCTATTCTGTATTGTTATTTGTTGCTTTAAAAATTATTATTTATTGTTTGAAAATATTTCATCTAACTGAAATTATAAATGCATTTTTCTACTATAATAATAGATTATTTCCAACAGTGCATATCGTTCTTTGACTTGACGTAGTATGCCATTTTATGGCTTCTACACTGTATCATCTTAATATTATCAATTGTAATAAACAATGCTTTGATATTAGAATCTGTGTGTTACATTTGAATGGTGATTGAGGTTGTGCCATAATTACCAATATATAACACATACTTATTCTTAAGTAAAGGGTACACCAAAAAAGAACTACATTGCAATAGTCTGGTTAAGCATCTCATCTGTAGCAGGAAATATTACCAATACTTGCCCAAAAAGTAGACCCAATTTTGGTCCACAGCTTTCGATTATTAAAATTTCTTCTTATGGATAGTATTTTTTTTTTTGAAAAAGGTAGCACGCTACCCGCTTCATTTATTGAAAGGGTGAACTAGGCTACATGGGTGAGGCAACACCGGCCTCGGTGGTGGCGGAAAAAAAAAAAAAAAACAAACAAACAATGGTCCCAAAACAGCTACAAGCGAGCTGACAAAAATTAGTCCCAAAACTTCGTCAACTGCTTAATCTTGAAAGCTGCAAGGACGGGGTCCGGTTGGGTTTTCCTAAAGATCACGCCATTCCTATTCTCGCAAATTATCCACTAGCAAGCTACCAAACCGGATATCGTGGTACGGGATAGCTGCAATCCATTCCTCGTCATCCACCGTTCCCAGACTGAGGTCACATCGTCGCCCCAATCTCCAGTCTAGGCGGTCTCCAAGCTCGTTACCATTAGAAATCTCGAGAAAACACACCGTACGAATAAATGGTCGACAGTTTCCTCTTCAGTCCCGCATAGCACGCATGCGGTATTTCCAGACCAACCTCTCTTGAGGAGGTTGTTGGCTGTGAGAGTCCACTTCTTAAGAACTAGCCAGCAAAAAACTTTCACTTTTAAGGGTACTCGGAGTCTCCAAATCTTGCTAGCTCAGCCGTCCCTTAAGCCCCCATCATTCAACATCGAGTACGCGAATTTCACTATGAACCGCCCGTCAGGGCTCTATCGCCAGTGCACACTATCTGAGCCATGCTCGAGTTGGAAAGTAGAAACCCTTTCCTTGATTGCTGGGTAACTAGGAGTCAATCCGTGTCCACTAGGGATATCACCACTACATATCTTGCTCCGGTTCCATCCATCGCTAGTCAAGCAGTCATTGATTTTGCAGTTTTTGCAGCACGAGAGAGGGTAAATCTCGGGAAAAGACGATTCCAACGTCTTTTCTCCACACCAACGATCAGCCCAAAAATCAATAGTACTCCCGTTTCCTGGTTTGTATACGGCTCCCCACTTGAAAATTTCGTTGTGGCTAAGGGCTCCCTTCCACCAATATGAACTAGGCTGGAAGGATCTGCCCTCCCTAAGAGGTCTTCTTCTACGGTAGTACAAGTCGTGTACTAGTATATTCCACTGTAGGTGAGGTTCCGAGAAGAATTTCCACCACTATTTGGTTAGAAGGGCATAGTTCATCGTGGCTAAGTCCAAAATACCGAGCCCGCCCTTTTTCTTACTCCTAAATATGTTCTTCCATGCGACCAGGCAGCCTTTATCGGGTGAATTGTAGCCTCTATTCCAGAAGAAGTCTCTAATTAGGGCCTCGATACGCGTGATTACCTATTTGAGTGCCTTGAACATTGACAAAAAGTAAAGGGGGAGATAAGTAAGAACCGCGTTCACTAGGATAAGTCTACCACCTCTAGAAAGAAGTTTCGATTGCCACCCGTCAATTCTACACTGTATATTCCGGATGTTGCCCATCCAGTCCTCCTTAGAAAGGCAACGATTAGCTAAGGGCAAGCCTAGGTACTTGGTCGGCAGGTTCCCAACTTTACAGTCGAGTATAGTCGCAAGAGTAGACGCTTTCCCTTCCACCTATCCAGTGTAGAATAATTCTGATTTCTTCCTGTTAATCTTCATCCCTGAGGCCCATTCGAAGAGATGCCACAAGAACTTGAGATTTCTCATATACCTTTTCTTAGCCTCACAGAAGAAAAACGTGTCATCCGCAAATTGGATAATGAAAATTCTGGACATGTCAGACGGGCCAAGGCCTTTAAGGAGGTTGTTAGAGATAGCCTTATTCGTCATCCGGGCGAGGCATTTTGCCACCAAGAGGAAGAGGAAAGGAGAGAGTGGATCACCCTGTCTGACCCCCCGCTTCGTCTTTATCCAATTGGTTACGTCACCATTCACCAAAATAGCTACCTTAGCGAAACAAACACAAAGTTTGGTCCACCCACACCACTTTTCATCAAATCCCCACCAGTCTAAAAAGCTAAATAAGAACGGCCAGGAAATTCTGTCGTAGGCCTTTTCGAAGTCAACCTTAATACCTACAGCCTCGACACCCAGTTTAGCGCCCCATCCTATAAGCTCGGAAGCTGCGGCAAATGCATCGGTAATGCTCCTCCCTTTTAGAAGGCCGATTGGGTGGGTGCTATCAGGTCGCTCATAACTGGCTCAAGACGGTTGGCCAAAACCTTAAAAAGAATCTTCTGTATCCCGTTCAATAAACTAATGGGTCGGAAATCACTCGCCCGCTTAGTCCCTTTCCTCTTGGGGATTAAGCAAATAAAAGTGTAATCAAGGGGACCAGTGGATAATCTCCCCTCAAACATTTCCTGAAAGATGCTCGAAATATCCCCCTTCAGGGTATCCCAGAAAGTTTGGTAGAAGCTCAACGGGAGCCCATCAGGGCCCGGCGCCTTATTACTTCCGAGTTGGAAAACCGTTATTTTCATTTCCTCCAAACTGAAGGGTCAAGTGAGGTGAGCGAGGTTAGAGTCTGATACACGATTCTAATCGAATAGACCATTCCACTCGCCAAAAGAAGATGAAGCCATCTCATCTGGTGTGAATAGCTTCTTGAATTTTTCGAAAGAAGCAATGCTTTTTATCCTCATCCGTTCGTAATACTTGACCGTCCTCTTCAATCATACTAATCCCGTTGGCTCTTCTCCTACCATTGGCTATGGTGTGAAAGAATTTAGTATTTCCATCACCTTCTCTTAGCCAATGTTGCTTGGCCCGTGTTCTCCGCAGGGATTCTTCGTCTTTCAGCACTGTACTTAATTTACTTTTTAGGTCTTCCCTCTTAGAAAAAAATTCTGGATTAAGATCCCCCTGTTCTTCCTCTCTGTCAATGTCCCGTATTTCCCTCATTAGTCTTAATTTTTCACCTCTTACACTATAAAACTCAGCCGCACACCACTCTTTAATTCTCGTCCTACAATGCCTCAGCTTAGCCGCGAACGTAAGAGCAGCCGACTTCATGTGTCTTCCCTCTTTCCACCAGCTTCCCTCTTTCCACCAGCCTGGTAGCTTAGATATAAAGTCCTCGTGGTTTAACCAAGCGTCCTTAAAGCGAAAGACCTTCTTTTTCTTCGTGTCAGTTCTCACTGCAGAAAAAAGGATAGGGCAATGGTCCGAAGTGACTCTTAAGCGGGCTTCAATCTTAGAGAGGGAGAATTCCTGATCCCACTCCGTCGAAACAAGGAATCTGTATGTTGGACCAAGTGAAGGATTGATTCGACATAGGAAGGTCTATTAGCGCCAAGTCGTTTATAAGGTCGTTAAAAAGGTTCGTCGCTCGGTGGCTCCACGTCTTCCCCCTCCGCTCGTCTTGACTCCTAGTATTGTTAAAGTCACCACACATAACCCACAGGCCCTTGCAACACTCCTTCAATTGTGCCAACTCTGCAAAAAAGTCCTCCTTACCATCCCAAGTAGCCGGCTGTAGACATTAGTGACGAAAAATCTCGTCCCAACTCTTGACAAGAGACAGAAGAACTGTGATGGAATAATTATGCACAATGACTTCGTGGCAGGAGAAAATGCGGGAGCTCCAGCACGTGATCAGACCCCCAAAGGCACCGTTGGATTCAACGAAGACACATTTATCCAGAAAAGAGCCCGCAAAACTACGAAGGAAGGACCCCGAGATATGATTTACTTTCGATTCCTGAAAACACACTACCACATTAGTTAAACTAGCAATCACATCCCTAACAACAAGATGCTTAGAAGGGTCATTAAGCCCTCGAACATTCCAACTACAGACATGAAACATCAAAGAACAATAGACAACCAACACCAAAAAGTCCCCAAAAACGATCTATTGTCCAAGACCCACTCCCCAAAGCCTATCATTGGTTCACAAATCTGACGAGTTTCTTCGCCTCGCCACCTCCCAAAATCACCCCACAGCGTCAACTCTTGCTAGTGAATTTCTTTAAGGTAGCCTCAGCCACGGAGCCATCCCCACCTTCGCGCATTCTCGCCTTCCTAGTCATAGCTTTGTAGATGATTGGCAACGTGCTAGCAGATGCAAGCCGTTCGTTGGCTCTAAAAAAAGTCGGATTCGAATCTATGACGCTCGGCTTCGACATCGCCACACTTGGCAGAACCAGGATCCCATCACCATCTCCTATCTTTTCTCCCAAGCCTGGGTCTATAACAAGGGATGACTCAATTTCAAAAAACTGGACAGCACACTCAAGGTCCATGCCACTCCCAAATTCCCCGAATCCAAGATTAGATCCTTCCCCACACAGCTCCCCTAGGCCACCACAGCGCACCTCAATTAACCCACAAAACCCAGGGAAAGCCACTTGCAGAATTGACCCACTTGATGTCACACCACGCACCAGCAACTGGCCACTTGGGCCTAAAGCCAATAACCAAACTCGGGCCCACCCAAATGTGTCCTCTCTCAGCCCATTATCAAGTGCAAGTGGATCCACCCTAACACACGGCTTAACATGGCCCCCACCTCCCATCATTAAAGCTGTGGGACATTGACTCAACCCAATAGCAAATGCATGAGAATCCACCGTACCGGCATCACATGGCCCCCACTTCCCACCATTAAAGTCCTAGAAGACTTTACAGCCGGGGGTGATCGCAAGGCTTGACCACTCCCTGTCAACACTTTGGGTTCCACCCCACTTTGAAAAAGTCATCTTCCCTAGGCACCCTCGCTGTAGGAAAGGAGAAGGGAGTTCTTCTAAACAGAGTATGGAAAGAAAGCTTTCCCAATGCTCCCTCCCTACGCCTTTTCCAGAATGATGCAGCTCGTTGGGTTCGCCGTCGCCTGGGCTAGCTTCGGCCTCGGGCACGTTGCCGACCGTTGCCTGGTCTCGGAGACCCCATCACCAGCATCCAGCCCACATCCGCCTCGCAGGCCGTACACCGGCCCTCGAAGGTCTCGTCTACTTCGATCTTCGCCGCTCCTCGACGTTCGCAGCTCCGTCAAGTATCGAGGAGATCGATTTGTCGACCGCTCCAATCGGACCCAGTTGATTCTCGCCCTCCTCGAAGATCGCTGCTTCGTCGATTGCCACGCCACTCGATTCAGCGATCGCTCAGAATGGACCTCGTCGATCTCGCCTGCCTCATCTTCCATCTCTTCGTCCGCGCTCTCCTGCTCTCCATCCACCTGTGCGTCGATCCTTCTCTCTCCGGGCTGGTCAATCCCGTTCACAGGACCGTTCGGCGGCGGTGCTGGCGGATCACGGTCCGCGTCGTCAGCAGCTCTCTCCCAGCTCTCAAGGTGGATCATAATGGAGAAGAGTTCGTCCCCTAGCACCACGGCGAGGTTCTGGAGGATGTCGGTAAGAGAGTCGAGAATGATTTGGCATCGAAACGCTCGAAGATTCGTCATCGCCTTGGTGATCTCGTCCGCCTTGACGAATCGCCCAAATCCACTCACCATGGCTGCGACCCTTGCCACCGTCCAGCACTCGAACAGCAAATTAATCAAGCGGATCCAAGCACGGAACGATGCTCTATGTGGTCATGTGTTCCTATATTGACCGCAGGGGAAGCACCTAAGCCAGAAGCCCTCGAGGGTGAGCATTTCCCTCCTCACGAGGACCTCCGCCGAAACCCATTCCTGCAAAAAAATTGCGTAGTCCCGTTCTCGATATCGCGCGACTGCGAAGTCATCTGTGTATCCCCCAAAACGTCGGGCCATCGCACTCTTAATAGAACAGATGGGGTTGGGTCCTAGCTCTGCAGGGTAGATCACATCCGCGAGGATTACGTTGCGGCGCAACTCTCTTCTCCGTAAAAATTTCGCGGTATACGGCACGAAGACCTTCGTAGGCGGAACGCGTCCGTGCTGGCGGAAGGCTCCATTCATCTTGTCCTTCAACCTCTAGACTGTCTCCTTGCAGAAAAGAGTTCGGTGGCCGGATTTACGACACCGCAGACACCTGACGGGGTCTCGGCACTCAGCGACCTTGTGGTCCGGGGCTAAGCACCTGAAACGCCGTGAGTTGCTCCGGTAGACAAATCTCCGAACACCCCGGGTCGCAGAATTAGGACAAGATTGGCTTTGCACTGAAGCGGTGGGTGAGTAGTCTTCCTCAATAACACCTCCTTATAAGACCCAGGTAAAGAGGTTTGAGGTTTAATGCTCTCAATTCTCATTCTCTGATTTGTTACAGCCCACCCACCTAGGTTCAGAGGCCAACTCCCTCACCTTACCTCTTTGAGCTTCAGCATTAACACCACCCTTCAGTTCACTTAAGGAGCTCTTTCCCAACCCAGCTACAATCGCATCCTCTTCAAAAGAATAGCTTTTAATCTCCTCTAAAGCATCACCTACCTCGTCTGCCCAAGCCACTCTTTTCACCACTTTCTTTCCCCTCCCAACAATCCTTCGCATGGACAGGTCGCCAATGCCAGGGCCAATAGAGACCTTCGCTAACGCCTCAGCACCCATTGATAACTTAGCATTTTATTTCCTTATGGATAGTATTATTATAGGCACTTTTATTATGATATTCTGCCTCCCAAAACAATTTCTAATAATTTAGAAATATTACTAAAAAATAACAATTACATCAATAATAAATTCTTAAAGATACCTGTACAGGAAAATCCATTTGGGGCTTCCTGGTTGACCAATCAATGTTATCCCAATCGACTGAAGGAGGAAACATTTTGTAGTCCTTTTGCATAAAAAATCCCTACATTTGTGAAAGAGCTATAAATTCCTACCTTTTTGTCGGAAACAATGAAATATGTCTACGAGCTCTTAAATACCTAACCTGACTTTCTTCCTCGATTATGTCAATCCGATCCAACCATTTGACAGAGCGTGCCCCAATAACACCAGGAACAATCACACGTAGTGGGTATCCGTGATCACGGTTGAGAACCTTATAGAGAAAAATCATAAGAGTTATTTGGATTTGAATATTAATATAACTCAACACTTTACATAGCTTCAAAGAAAATGATAATTTTTTTTATTCAGTGCATAACTAGATTTACGAAATAGAAACACATATTGAAAGGACAAGTAGAAGCAACCTACCAAGATTTTTAGAAGTGATAAATAAAATTACTTAAATTACATTAGAATTGACATGTATTAATACTACTAGTTAGAGGCTTTTACCTATATATTCTTGCCAATCTTCCATTTATATTCCATAAACCTGAATAAGCTTAATTTTCATATTTACCCCTTGAAAGTGCATTTCTTATGCTATCTTCATGAAGTTTTTCTGTACTAGAAAAGGTTCTTCAAAAGATGATACTTTTGCTAGTATGCGGGTATATTAATACATAAATAAGTTCATGAATGACGTATACGAGCATTCCAACTTTGCAGGGATAAATGTGTAAATAAATACTTTTCTAAGGTACACGTCAATATCTCTTACTTCATCTTGTTCTCAAAAGAAAAAATCAATGAGAAGTATGACACACCTACCAAATTATACATGCAAGGGGCAATAAAAAGATCAATTTTTTCTCGCCTACCTCACCATTCATTTCATATGCAAGTAAGACATCTGCTGCAGGATTAGTTGCCTGGTCCAAGGGAATTGATGCCTTATAAGGACCACCATTTTCCTCCTAGCATGCACAGAGGTTGAACCAAAAGATTTAGTTGTGCAATTTCACCCAAAAAAGGAAAAAAAAAAAGAAGATAATTAAAGATAGATTATTAGATACAAATAGTTCCAAAAACGCACAGGACACTGGTCAATACTTGTGAATTCAGCATGCTTTCCCCCTAATGATGTTATTGCTGTATGATGTGATACACCAACAAGCTCAAGAAGATCTGATAACTTGGCTCCACCCCAGATAGCTGTAGGGGCAGATATAATTTTTTGATGAAAAATGCAAGATACTTAATTGGGCTTTTTGCAAATATACCACTTTCAAATATGCAAAATTGCACGAGTAACCCAGCAAAGCTGATATTTGCGCATGTAACATTGAAAACCTTGCTAGTTTCCATTCTTGCCCCTGCAAAATTTAATTGCAAACTTCCTTGAAAGCAACACACATTATTTAGCAACACATTATTTCCACCAATAGCAAGTGCTAACAAGTGAGGAAATTATTCAATCGTTCGGCACAACAAGAAGGACCATCCCCACTCCGGATTGAGAAGTGCCTTAAATGACTTCTCTAACCTTTGTCATTGAAGAGGATGCAAGAATTTGGCTCCTCTTAACGTAGCATTCCCTTTTACATAGTTTACATAGTCTTATCTCCTAATTGGACTTTCTTGTATTTTTCTTTTTCTACCGTTCTTGCATGATTTTTTGTTTTCTTTGTTCCTCCCTCTTGCACCTTTATTTTACTTTTAAATATATTTACCATAGGGAATCACCCCATGGTCTTGACTTCACCACCCCCCCCAAAAAAGGGCATGCAAAGGAAAGGTTTTGCATATATACACCTTAGGAGGCATGAATGCAAACAGTTTTAGCGGTACTTAAGCAAATACCAAATTGCAGGGATATTTGCACAATTTTATATACTTGTGAGTATATAAACTAAAGAAATTTCTTTCAGTAGCCACTGACTACATCTAGAACCGTCTAAGCAAATAGCAGTTATGAAGTACAAAGATAAGCACAAACCAAATATTTAGGTGGCAAAAATAAAGACAGAGAACATTAGGAGCAAAAATACAAGTTCATCACTACTAACAATTACACAACAGAAGATTGAACAAAGTGCATATTCTGTATAGCTTCGTTCAGATCACTGAAACACAGTGTATACATTAAAATGATTTACGTTATTACAAATTAACACATTATCCATGGAAAATTCTTTTTTTTTCTTTCCATGGTGGCGAACTGCTTGTTTTCTTTTGAATTGCTTTTGTTTTACATTTTAGGAGTAGAAGGTTCAATCCCTAGCTTACCACCTATGCTACACCAATTTGTTGCCTGTTATGCTGTTAAATGAATTGGACTAAAAAATAACCAATGTAACATTTGTTTTATTAAACTGTGAAACAAATTAAAAGAATTCACATAATAAAAATGATGCTCACAGCAATAACAGAGACGCAGCGACACGTAAAACAATTTTACATTATGTACACTATGGCAAGCATAATATTTTAGGCTAACCTGTGTCACTTTAAATTATGTTATGAAATTCGTTTCTAAGGAGCGCGGTTATAGCTGTACAATGTTAGTAAACACCTTTCAACTTGGTCATCACAACAACAGATGACAAGGACTACTGGAATAAACAAATAAGCTGTTGCAGTACTAAGAAATTAAATATTAACCTTCATATAGGATTAAAAATAAAGTTATAAGCTTGGGTTTGGTGCTATGCATACAAAAGTCCGTCATAACAAAAAGCATAATAAACAATAAATAATTCATTGCCGCAAGTACTATTTAAATCGATAAGATATAAATAAACAAACAAATGATTAAATATACTGACCATTTCCTAGAGTCGCAACATCCCACCCGACACCTCTCACCGCCCTAATTTTACTCATCGCTGTTCTCCTATTACCTGCACACTGAGCTTCTTGAAATATGTTAAGCCTATTATCAGAAATTTAGACTAAATTCCACTTCTATTTGGCACAGAAATTTACCTGTAAAGTTGCAGTAACATTGTATTTGGGTAGTTTCCTAACACACAAAAAATTAAAAATAAAAATAAAAATAAAAAATAAAAGCAACGGTCTCAGGCTACCTACAACTACAAGCAAGAGTCCAGTCATATGCCCAATAAACGGAAGTGTAAAATATATCATCCCTGTACTATCCTGCTATTGCGACTTAGCCCTGAGCTTTTGACTGAAACATCCTGGTCTCCGAACATTCTGGAACATCAAAAGAAATCTAAGATTTCCTGTAGAATGACCGTTTTCCTCTTCTCATATAAAATGATTTCTTGTTTCGGTATCCCGGAAATATGGTTAAAAAGGTCATTTTAAAGGTAAAATTTCACATGTCGTCGGATCTTTTTAGCGGCCAGCAATGTACTGAAGTGCTTAAGCAAAAAATTCACGGATTATGTCACAATTGGCAAAGCTACTATTCACATTTTACTCTAATAGAAGAAAACATTGAAATACTCACTTAATGTCATCTAAAGACAGCTTCTTTGGCTTCTCCACTAGCCCACCTATGGAGAGATAGTAACTGCTTCACCAGGGAGGCCGAAAATAACAATGCAAAAGCATTTTAGTACCATATACAATTTGAATCTAAACAGAGATCAGAGATGTAAACCGACCTATTAATGTCGTCAACAATCGGAATGGGCCCATGATTCCTCTCGTAGAAGAAATCGACAGGGGTTATGTAAGAGGAGATGAGATCTTCTCTTGTTGGCTCAGCATTAAAGGGCTCCTGCGATTGATAACAGATTAACTACTTCCTTTTTTTTTTAAGTTCTTACAAAAAGTTTTGATCTTTCTAGGATCAACAGGTCAAGGACTATTCAAAATGGTGAAATTTGCATCCGTTGACGGTTAGTGAAATTCACAGATTCAGCAGTTTAAAAATATTTAAGATCATTAAATTTAACAAAAAATCACTACTAAATTCAATAAAATCCCGAATTTTATTGATGGAACTAACTCAAATAAAAAAAATTATAATAAAGAGGAGGGGGTGTTAACGGAGCTATTTCAAAATGTTCCCCATTCAAAGAAGTCCCTGCGCAATTTTTCCAAAATAAAAAAAAGAAAAGAAAGGTAAAAATGGTGCAAATTAGGGCATTTCCCTCGTTCAATCCCACACTATTCAATCAAAAATAATCTGATTTAACAAGATACAATCAAAAGATGACCTATTTCACCAAATCACGAAATAAACCCTAATAAATCCCTCAAAAAATGGGAGAAAAAGAAGATTTCACCTTTGCATTGATTCGTAACGAAGGGTGGCGAAGAGGCTCTTCGGAGTAATCCGAGGGACCTCTCAACCCCGACATTTCTCTCTCTCTCTCTCTCTCTCTCTCTCTCTCTCTCTCTACGCCATGGACGGGATTCGACGAGAATAGCGCTGGAGCAACGGCTATTTAAAGGGTTCGGCGAGGCCTCACGTGACGCGCACGTGAGTGTAACTTGTTCCCTCCCTCGTCGTTGCCTAATTATCCTATACCGGGTTAACTGCACCTAGGATGTTGATGGATATAGATATCCGAAAATTTATCAAAATTCGAACACGAATGAAACGAACTTATTCGATGTTAATTAGGTATAGTTTTAAAAAATCGACATATTCGGATTCAGATATAAATTTTACCTGTACTCAACCTAAACCCGAATAAATTTTACGTTATATAGTATATATGAATGTTTGGTATTATATTTGAATTTTAAAAATAAATTTTAGATTTTAATATAATATACTTTGAAATATGGTAATGAGAAATGATTTCTTTGGATTTGGACTTTTAGATTCGGATTTGGGTTTAAATTTTTTATCAGTTCAGATTTGGATTGGACCTATTATTTGGTTCGGATATAAGTAAGAACTACTTATTTCAGGAATAGGTATAAGTTCAAATATAAACAAAAAACTAGACTAATTTTGCATTTGAATGAAAATTGGATTGTTTTCGAGAATAAGAAAAATAACGTTTGCATAGATAAGATGGAATTAGAAGAATAGTAAGTAGTTATAAATAAAAAATAATGATATTACCCCCTCTCATTATATTTAAGTTTGAATTTTTTAATTTTATATCTATATTTTTAAATTTAAAATTTTAACTTTTAAATTTCAAATTTAAAAATTAAAACTTAAAATTTAAAATCTCAAATTTTAAATTTCAAAATAAATTTCAAACTTTAAATTTAAAATCAAATTTAAATTTAAAAAATATAAAATATCAAATTTTAAATTTAAAAAATTATAAAATTTAAAATTATAAACTTTAATTTTGAGATTACAAATTATAAATTTTAAAAATTTAAATTGTAAATTTTAAATTTTAAATTTTAAATTTTAAAAATAAAAATATCAGCAATAATAATTTAATAGTAATTAAATTAATTAATAGATTAATTAATGATTTAATACTATAATTAAAATTAATTAGAGTTTAATTAATCTGGTTCTTGGTTGTTCCAGAGATAAGTATGAAACAGAGTAGAGCTACTATACTTTTATGAGTATTAGGCCCTTCGTACTTATAAGTTGTTTTCGATGATAGAGCTTTCGATTCGACGATCCACTCCGTTAAATATAATCTAGATTATTTGAAACTTCTAGAAAATAAATTTCGTAATTTTTCGAAATCATAATAATGTCCATCAAGCGGGCATAAAATGAACAGTCAAAATCGAATGACATCTTAAAAATGAATGATCAGATCCTTTAATTTAAGATCAGAGTTATTAATCTTTATCTAGGTAGTGAATAGAATTTTCTATCAAAAATTCAACCTATTCGGATTCTTTTGCACCGTTAAACTAGCAAGTATTCCATACCGCCCGTTAAAAATTGTCAAGTTTGTGAGCTTTTGATCGTAAGGTAAATGATGTCGAAAAATTATGAAATTTAATTTCTAGAAGTTTTAAATACTCTAAAAAATGTTTAACAGTATGGATCGTTGATTCGGAAGCTTTATCATCGAAAACGACTTATGAGTATGGAGACGATCATACTCATAAGAGTATAGTAGCCGGACTCATGAAACAGTATGATTTAATACTATAATTAAAATTAATTAGAATTTAATTAATCTTGTTCTTGGTTGTTCGGTTGTTCCAGGATAAGGATGAAACAGTAACTCTAGGTTTATACCAAATTATATCAGCTTATTTCAGATACCCGACAATTATTCTCGGTTACAAAAAAAAGGGATAAAGGTTATCCCTCTAATCCCCGAACCAAATGGGATGTTTAAAGTGAAATATAGTATATTATTTTACGGGGTTTGGAGATTTTTTCCTCGTAGTGGTGTGCATCGTATTCTTGAAAACGGAAAATCGGTATAGAATGAAAAAATTGTATGGAGACCACCTCAACTAGAGCATCTTAATTTTCAATTTTTTGGCCTTATTGGATGAGTTTAGTCAAATAAATTAGGAATTTTATAAGATCCTAATTATTTAAAGAAAAAAAATAAAAATAGAAATTATTTGTTAGTAGCCAATAGAGCTATTAAAATTAAAAGTAATAAAATTTTGGGAAAACTTCAAATACCCCTCTGTGGTTTCGCACATTTTTATTTTAGTACCCTATAGTTTAAAATGTATCAAGTTAGTACCTGTGGTTTCGCACTTTTTCACTTTAGTACTCTGTGGTTTCAAGTGTATCAAGTTAGTACCCTGTGGTTTCAATATTCTCTTTTTATTATCTATTTCGAGGTATATAATTTAACGAAATATTAAACCACTGGGTACTAAAGTGAGAAAGTGCGAAACCACGGGGTACTAACTTGATACACTTGAAACCACAGGGTACTAAAGTGAGAAAATGCGAAACCACATGGTACTAATTTGATACACTTTAAACCAAAGGATACTAAAGTGAGAAAGTGCGAAACCATAAGGGGTATTTGAAGTTTTTCCTAAAATTTTTAACTTAGCTAACTTGAAAATTTAATTCCAGAAAAATTAAAAAGTTCACAGAGTCTCAATTAAAAAAAAAATTGAGGGGGCTTTTTCATAGGTTGAGGTGCTCTCCATATATTTTTACCAAAAGAGATTTAATTTAACTCTCCCCTTATTAAGGAGTACTTTTTTTTGAGTTTGCCAAGACTCCTGTCCTGAAATCCTATAATAAGTAAGAAAATATTAGCTTTACATTCTTATAAAGGCTAAATTATAAAAAAAATTTCTGTCAATATTCATTACTTTTCTTCCTGTCATTTAAAAATCTATATTTTGCCAGTTTAAAAAATAAAAAATATTTACAGAAGGATACAACGTTAACTCTGATGACAAAATGATCAAATTGCTCATCATCCTCTTCGTCTTCCTCCCCAATCCTGCTCATCGGCAGCTCTCCTCCTCCGTCCTTCCTGCCTCTATCGACCCTAGCTCTAACGTCGTTTCCTCCACCCGCTCCTCCGCTCCTCTAGCACTCTCGCAACCCCTCTATTTCGGCGATTGTAGGGAGGAGATCAGGGCGGCCGAGGGCGAGGGTGAGGCGGCAGATCAAGGAGGATAAGAGCGTGTGTATGGGCACGGACAAAAGAGTGCGAGAGGGCGAGGGCGAGGGCGAGAGCGAGGCAGCGTGGCCGGCGATTTTGGTGAGGAAGGAGGAGGGAGATGATGGTTTTAGGAATATTTTTGATATAAAAAATAATAATAATAGAATATAAACGGAATCTTAATAAAACACTGACTGCGAGAACTGAAGTAAATATTTTTTAATTTTTAAGGGGACAAAGCATGAGTTTTTGAATGAGGCCAATACTTATTGTTCTATTGTTTCAATTATTAAACAATAATAAGAAAATCATAAGGAGAGTTCTCACCATTGTCTCCACTCCTTACATTGTCGTTTCCTTGTCTTTGTATTCATTGTTTAGTTAGCCAATAAACCCAAAATTTCTTTTTTTTTTTTTTTTTCTCTTTACATTTATAGACATTAAATAATGTTTGCATGTATGAGGATCCTCATTGGAGCTAATGCACCTGTGAATAGTTAGGTAATTCGCGAATTATTCACGAATTATTAAAAATCCGAATTAAACGATCCGTTTACGAATTTTTTTCAAAGAAAGAGAATTATTCGTGAATTTTTGGACCAGTCGAATTATTCGCGAATTATTCACGAATTATTGAAAATATGAATAAAAACTTATAATTTTTATTTTTAAATATAAATTATCTTATATTTTATATCATATATTTTATATTTTATACCGAATCCGTTTTTTAAGCCGAATTTTTCAACGAATTTAAAAATTAGAAAACAAATTTTATGCGTATTATATCAGTACCGAATTTTTGCCGAATCCGAATTAACTAACTATGCTTGTGAAGGGTGATTATCGTCATCGCGCACATCATCATCATATGATCCTTCCATATGAAATAAATGATGCTATCTATATATGTTGTGAGCACCAACTAAGATTAAAAAGTTTTGATGTGTTATCCAACTGATCGATCGAATAGAAATTCATTCAGGAACAGTTATTACAGATTGGATCTAGTATAAAGCCACATAACACACTAGTAAATAAAATTTTATAGGGTTTATTTATGTTTTTACTTTTGTTTCTACTTTCGGCTGCAATTAGATGCGACAGAGTATTTGACAGTTAAGGAAAAAAAAATAGAGATTCAACTGTTGCGGAAAGTAGAAATATGATCAAAATAAAAATCACAATAGTAGAAATATGATCAAAGTAAAAATGGGAGCTCTAATTTGAAGCTGACTACTTTAATATAAAACGAAGTTACTATAGAAAATTTCTTCTTATAATAACACTACATCAGGTAACAAGAGAAAAACTACCCCCACAAAGTAATTATTATTCTTTTTTTCTTTTTTTTTTTTTGGAGAATCATTGTTGTAGTGCTCGATAATCCCATCCAATATTTCTTTACTAGGGCTAAAATCCATGACCTCTCAATCCCCGCCTAGATGTCTTATTATTTGGATGCTAATGGTTTGTAGTACTATTTTGTTTAGATTTGTGGCAATTTGGTAATAAAAAAATGCCACTTCATCTTTAATTATATAATGAGCAACGATTACAGATACACTCTGAAATAGGACGTATATTTACACTCATTCCGTCCCAAGGCCACTTGTCACATTTGTTTTTACTAAAAATTATTTGAGTGTTTATTAATTCTAGGATGAAGAGTGTAAGAATTATACCTTTTTTTTAGATGTATAGAAAATATTTTTCTAATATAATAATTTTTTAATTTGTTCCCTTGTCACAAAAAAGGTCCAACTTGCTTTCAACTTGTGCATTTCTTATCTTAAGATGTGTTATTATTGACAAGTTCCTTGTCCTCCAATGAGAGGGATGCTTGATATATTATTACTTTGTTCTCTCTCTAGATAATCCTAGTATCTGCGCGCACGGATTTTAAGGTGAGAAAACCAACAAATTGTTGCCCAACATTCCATCTCTAGTTTTAATCCTCTTTCTTATAAAAATATATATATATATAAAACTTAAATGAACTGTTGATCATTTTGATTTTATTATCCAATCTTTCAATTTGTTTGATTTGATTCAGTTTACTTTGACTTCAAATTTTGAATGTATTATTTATCTTTACATGTTTAATTAGTAAGCTTTATGTAATTCTCACAACTATAGTTTTATTAAAATAAGTAATTAGAATAAATTTTGAATCAAAATATCGTTGACTAACTTAAATCAAACAATTTGAAAGATTAGATGATAAAATTAAAATTTTGAAAGATTGTATAGCCGATTAAAAATGACTCATAGTTCAGATAAATTTTGCACATTATTTCCCTCCGTCTTTTTATTTTTACATAAGTTCTTTCTGAGCGAATAGGTATTGTTCAAGGGCATATATGCAAATACATTGACAAAAGATGAAAAAGCACCAAAAAAAGTTTGAAGTTCAACTGGCATTAAAAAAGGATGATTAAAGCGTCAATCCATTGACCACCCAAAACAGAAACCAACATAACTGAAACCAAATCCAAAACAAAGTTTTGAGTCCAAGGAAAAAATCCAACAACAAAATATAATTAGATTGGAGCCAACAAAATGATAGAGTTGGATGGTTTTGCCACTTCGGGCCGTTTGCTTGCATGTAGTTGCAACTGCACGGCAGTTGTAACTGCATACAAATACAGATTCGGTATTTAGTTTGATATATTTAATTCCAACTGCTACAGTAGGAACGGAGGAGGTCCAACTGTAGCAGTTGAAACTATGCCCAAATTGGCCGCAGTTCCAACTGCAACAGTTGGAGAGATAAGCTTACCTCCTTGATTATTTTTTAAACAAAAAATATATATATATTTTTTACATCGGAGGCAATCTTACGATCATATGCATAAAATGATAAAATTTTAAAAATTATTTTTCAACCGTATGTAACCAAACAAATTATTTATAGTTAAGACACTTTCTACTATATCCAACCAAATAAGATGCATATAGTTACAACTGCATACATCTTTAACTATGCTGTATTTGTAATTACATATAACCAAACGCCCTCTTTTTAAGTCCTGTCAGCCCTCACTTCGTCCGGCATGAGAGAATTCAGCCATCCACATGGTTAATTTTGATGCAAAAAGTTGGAAGACTAGATGAGTTTCAGAGTGATTTCCGACTTCTCGAAATAGCTATATTGAGAAAAGGTCATGAAACATCACCGGAATAAACCATTAATTTTGCAGATCAATGGAAATGTTCTTCCGTCCGATCTCTCTGAAGGGTCAAAATCTGTTTAGAAATTATTTATTATAAAACATAAAGCTAGAGATGCTGTGACATGTACATAATGATTTGTTTTGTACAAAGCTTTCTAAACATGATTTAGTATCTGTGGCTTTCTATAATTGAGGAAAAAAAGGAAAAAAGAAAGCCTGATCGAGAACTAATCGATTCACTAGATGACCAAAAATTGATCAACAATAAACAAATTCTGTGATTTCATTTGACAAAGAATAGCCGTGTCAGTGGCACGGAGCGTGCTGGTATGCCAATAGCACGACAAGACACGCTGGCATGCCTCGACACACACCCTATTTTATCTGTCAGTATAATTAACACGAGACGTGTCAGACCGTGCCAACTTGCATAGCAATCTTTGTATTTGACTCATCATAAATTAAAATGGTAAATAGTCAAAACCTAGCAGAATATTTACGAATCCAATAGGAACTAAAATAAAAATAAAGAACTCGCGTCAGACTCAGATTACACCGGTTCTGGGGTCTTCTCCTCACCATATCATGATCCAATTGCATGCTTACATTCCAAGAGTCCTAAAATTGAACATTTTACTGGCATAGTTTAAGGTTACTTAATGTCAGACTGATTCTTCCTGAAACAGAAACATGATACTAAATAGGACTTAATTCAAAATCTTGTGGGCAACTGTCAGAAAATTTTTTGATCTGCTACAGTGCTTGCTGAGGCAGTCATCTATAACAAACCATTGAATAATACAAATTGCCAGATTTTTGAATCAAAGAATTATCAAAGGGAAATTGAACATCAGAACATGGTTGATTCTTTATCTTCTATTTGAAGCAATTGAAACCAAAAAAAAAAAAAACACACATGTAAGAGCTGGAAATTATATTTAAGATATGAAGCAGTGAGGCAATGTACAGTAACTTACCAAATTCAAGTAGCTTAAATACCATTTCTGAGAATTCTGAAAATAAAAAAGGAAAATAGCACCTAATTAATGCCAAGACAAAAGTAGAAACTTTGCACCTTAGCCCTTTATGTGGCTCCCCTTTTTTTCCCCTGTTTTACTTAAATCCAAAGGGCATTTGTGAACCCTTGGATTTAAGGTGTATGATTTGCACCCCTGTGTATTGGGTGAACGAGTAGCATTTTTTTTTTTTCTAAAAAAAAAAATTGATAAAAATACATAAAAACCCTCTCAACTATAGCCCATTCCAGAATGCTCCTCTGAACTATTTTTTTTTTTCTTTTTTAAGACCCCCTCAACTTCTAATTTTTAGAGTTAAATAATTATAGTCAAAATAAGTTAAGAATATTTTATTCAAAAGGAAGTTTTAATCCCCCCCCAAAAAAAGAAGATTTTAGTGAAAAAAAAATAGTGATTTCCCAAATTCAATGGCTTTAACCACCTTTTAGCAACTAAAAGCAGATCAATTAATGAATGGTTAATAACTAATAGAATTATTAATTTTAATAAAAATTTTAACCAAACTAAGAATAAAAACTCAAATAAGAAAATTAGAACTTTCTGAGGTCTCAATTAAAAAAAAAAAGAAAAAAGAAAAAAGAAAAAAGTTGAGGGTGGTATTTCAGAACACGCCATAGGCGCAGGGGGTTTCTATACATTTTTTCCCTTTTCTTTTTCGTTTTTTTTGGGGGGGATGGGGGTCTCTGTGTATCACTTATCCCCCCACTTCAGTATTTACCTCATTTTTTGGTTAGCTAGAGCGGAACTTTGATTTTATTAGATTTTTACTAATAATTGCTTACTACTATATGAACAGAAGTTTTCAACTAGGGTTTCATCAAAAACGATTTCACTTTCCTGTTATAGCAAAAATTCTAGATTTATTCAATTGATATAATAGAGCCATTTCAAAATGAGGGATTATTAATATTAATGAGCATTAAAGGCTTGTTTGGCACAAATTCTCTTCAAACTTTACATCATAGTGACATGCGCTGATGTGTTTGATTTTTAGAAAAGTTTGAACCTTCAACATTTTCTACGAATATAAACCCTAATTACCGACCGTCCCTAGAGCTAGTGGCAAAGGATTTGGTGATTAGTACTCGAGACCTAGGTTTGAATCCTAATTGATTCACATTTTCAGCTAAGTTTATTTCTAAATAAAATAAACGAAACGGGTAGCGTGCTGCCTATCTCTCAAAAAAAAAATATAAACCCTAATTTGAAAATTCCACTTTTGGCGGAAAAATATACATAGTGCTTTTCCTAGTAGTACTTAACAAGTAGTGCCTCGTCAAACAATACTACAACTTACGGAGTTATGGTAAACCAAACAAACCCTAAATCAGTTATAAAGGTTGCATTCTACAAACCATTACAATGATAAACTAAACTGTACAAACAGAATTTTCCGATACCACTTCTCACTTCGCTTCCATGTCTCCTAAAGGTGTGTCATACAAACAATTGCAATGGTAAAAAGATGAGAGAAAATGTTTAGTAGAGAGGCTGTTATTTGCCACTCAGATACAGCTGTAGATTAGTACTAATATATATGTGTGTGTATGTGACTAGATAGATAAGCTTCCAAACTGTCTGTTCCACTCTTCATAGATGCCCAACTCAGTCAAGGAAACTGAAGGCCTCACCTCCTGCAGTGCATCTTCAAAGTCCTGTACAGTAGAAACGAAACAATGTTGCGTCGGACACGGTAGGATGGAAGAAATGCACTGTTGTGCCCGTTAGTTCTTATTATACCTTCAGAGTTACGGGGCGCATATCCTCCTTTCGAAGCTTTGTGATCTCAAAACCCTGTCTAAGGGCTTCTCGAAGTGGGCCCATAGATGCATCTTTCACTAGATTCTTCATGTCGGATCCCGAGTAACCTGGAAAAAAGAAAAGAAAAGAAAAAAAGACAAAATCAGTACCAGAAGCAATTATATATATAGCCCTGTAAATTTATCACTTACAATATGTATTCCTGCAAAAGCTGAATGTTACATGGGTATATAGGTAAATAGATGGTTTTGTAGGGATATAAATGTAAAAGCCCCAAGTTATTAGGCAGCTGCATGATGATAACTACCTTCAGTTAACTTGCAGATAGCAGCAGTATCTTCCTCTGAGAGAGTAAAAAGCCCATCTTTCTCCAATAGGTTACGCACAATCCAAGTTCTTGCGTCTTTGAAACCAACATTATATTAAATAGGGATCATGTCAGGAAAGTTTAGATATACAACTAAACAGAGATCTTTTTAAGAAATATTCAGAAGAGAAAAATAGATGTCACCTGACGAAGGGAGAGGGATATATAAACGCTTTGTTAGTCGTCTGCGCGCTGCTTCATCAAGCTCCTGAGGTCTGTTAGTAGCCCCTGTGTTGTTTTGCATAGAAAAACAAAAGAAAGTCATTACATATCTCATATTTAAGACCTGTTATTCCATGGTCTTCTACAGCCAGACTCTATTAAAAGTATATAATGCACAGATCTTTTCTACCATCCAGCTATTCAATAACCATATTATAGTCATACTAATCGACTTTAGTTCAGTTTTTTTGCATATAGTATCTGCCCATCCCCCACATGCCTCAGAGATGAGCAGGAATCTTGATGCGAATGATGCAGGACCACATCTTGACGCGAGCATTTGCAGATTACAATGTCAACCAGTTGTCAGCAAAAGTAAAAGTACCACCTCTGCAGTTCTTTCAAAAGCATTCTAGTTCAACTCATAAAACAATACGTCAACAAAATAGTATGATATATTACAACAGCTACCTATAAGTAGAATTTGCTCATTTCCGCTGTCGAAACCTTCCATCTCAATCAGAAATTGTGTTTTGAGTCTCCTACTTGATTCATGTTCACCTTCGGACTTACGCTGCAGTTATAACTCATGTTGTCAGCAGAAACATAATATTCAGAGACAAAGTAGAAGCCTAACGGGTCATTTAGCTATGCTTAAAATGATTTACTTTTTTTTTTGTGTGTGAACTCAAATTTCATGCGATTGAATGAGCTTGCTAACAGACTTACCTGTTCATTTTATGTTTGCAAACTTACAAAGTCATTCGGTACTAAAAGAACGGCGAAGCAAAGAATGCTACAAGCAAATTTTTGTTCTTTTTCCAAGCAAACCTCATAGAGGTGTAAATGTAAAATTTCCCCATCCACAGCGCATTCATCGCACAGAATTTCAGTTAAAAACAGAAAAAATGTAAATAAAAGAAGAAAGACCTATTAAGTCAATACCTGAGATAGTAGCGAGTCTATCTCATCTACAAATATCACGGCAGGCTGACGACAGCTTGCAACCCCAAAGAGTGCCCTCACTAACTTCTCACCCTCACCAATCTGCAGTCATCAACAATATCAGCTGACACTACCAAAATGATATACTAGTTTCTTTGCACTATCAGTGGATGTCTAGTAGCCACGAAACATAAGACTGATGAAATAGGAAAGAATTTTCCATACAGCTTCGTACTCTCTACAGATTATTGACCATAATATACAGCTTGATATAAATTTCTTTTTCCCCACATTCCGACTTTCTGCTACTTCGAACTTTTATCGAGGTCAAATAATAGTAGGTCAAGATTTCATTAGTTTACATTCCACTACGTCTTTCCCCTATCACACCCTATAAGACAATCATGCTCAAATAGCAACCAGCCAAAGCATTCTTGCAAGGCTGCAAGCTTGAAATTTGTTTGTCATCACATGTGGCAATAGATTGCAAAATGAGCACAAAGAGCCCCTTGACCAAAATCCACTTAATATCAGGACCTCTTACCACAAAACAATTTTCTAGAAGTTAGTTAAAAAAAGATCACCATATTTCAATTTTGTTGGATATCTAACTTTACAGGTCGTATTACGTCTATGAATCAACAGGTCATATTACGTATATGAATCAAAATATAATTACCTATGAACAAGATAGAGCATCCCTACCAAAAGATACATCCAGAATGAACTGGATTTGCCAAGGACTTGAGATTCCATAAGTAATCTCTTTTTATCTTCTAAGTTTTTATTATGAAATAAACGTCCACCTTGGCAAGACTACTGTTGAAAAATGCATAACAGCATAACTCCATCATCCATGTGAAAAGTCTTTCCATTGTTTTTCTTTTCGGTAAACCACTCTGAGAGGATGAAGTCTCAAAACTCACATAAAACGTTGCATAACTTTGTACATATGAAAACTTGTTTCTGAATTTTAATGCATTCTTTGCAGATATATTTTACACTAGATAAAGAATGCACATCGTGTATGGACACTGTGGTACTTTGACGGGTTTTGTGAAGACATGACAAGATGTAGTCAGATCTTTGACTGTGGTTCTTTGACTGTTTAGGCAATATCTAACACAAAAACCAGAAAAATAATAGTGAAGTGCAACAGGAATCACACACCCATTTGCTAGTTAATGAACTGGCGGATATGTAGAAAAAGGTTGCCTTGGCCTCCCCAGCAATTGCTTTCCCAATCATTGTTTTGCCCGTTCCCTAAGACCAAAATCAAACCATTTTAAAAATTTATTCAAAAGAACAAAATTAAAATCAAAAGTTGTTAAAGAAAGCAAACTATACTAATATAAGAAAATCGTACATACCGGAGGACCAAACAGGAGTAAGCCTCTTCCAGGAGAACGACAACCACGAAATATGTCAGGACGTAAAAGAGGCCATATAACCATCTCTGTCACACATTTCTTTGCATGCTCTAAACCAGCTACATTATTAGGGAAAAGTTGAGAATATGCAATGGAGGAGCTTGTAAGAATGGTTTTTTTAAAAAAAAAGCATAGGTGAGATGTATGGCTGGTTCCTGTACTATCCCGATATCATGACTTAGTCTGTGAAGTGTAAACTTTCGACTTTTCAACATTATCTTACTTCACAATTCTATCCATAGTACTAAAATTCAGACACATGACTGTTTCCTATAAAACGACATGTTTCAACCTTGTTTCAAGTATATCAAAACAGGAAGTCATTATTGATGCCCTATTTGCGACCTTTGCAGGAATGTTTGAAAAGCATGCAAGACAAGAATCTTTTTAAATGTCGAATCAAGTAATGAAGATGCAGCAAAGAATATTGCTGGATTAAATAATCAGACGCAATTGACCTAGATTTTGCTTTGTTTCTGTTCTTCTTTTGTTACTCTTCTGCTAGTTTTTCCTCTTATTTTTTTACATCCTTTATCACAATTCTTTATTTATAAAACTATACTTAGTTGTCCTTTAAAGAAGTTTTACATAGGGTAGAATGGTCATTTAAACAGGAAAAACTTAAATTTATTTAGCACTCAGGGATGGAAGTGTGATATATGAGAAAGATCAGGGACTTAAAACAGAAGTGAAAATTTCAAGGACAAAGTAGAAACATCGGGATGAACGCGAGCTATCCATACATTTTACCCAAAAAGCATTGGGGTTCCAACGTCTAAGTATGCTACCTATGTCGTCCCAACGAACATTAGGGTCTTTATCCATTATCTCGTTGCTAACATGCTCGATAAGTCGAGGTTCCAAATTTCTTAGCTTCTCAGGGAGCTCGCCATCAGGACCACAAAGCATGTCTAAACTGTAATGGAAAAACAAGAACAGATATATATTACATCCTCTATTAGCAAGTGCTTTACATACAAAATGGTGATGACAACAATAAATGGATATGAGACAATTTGAAATGCTTATACCGCAAACCTGAAAACATGTGCTGAATAAATTCCTCATGAAAGGAAGTAACCACCTTCAGATATCCTCTGCAACTGAATTGTGTTTTCAATTGTATGCAACCTGTTTTTCTATTCTTATCATGGAGTTTGAATTGTTGTAATCAACCAAAGACTTGTTTCCTTTCGGAGAGTCCATTGTTGAATGGTTTGTACAATGTTTCTATATAAATTAAGACTGCAAAAAATCATTAAAATTATGTGAAGTTGTTTAGCTACTTAAAATATATGTAGCATATGAATTTGAGCCATATGGGTTATAAAATCTTACTGATGAAGTTCTTATTCGATTATATACCTACTTTTGATTTCAATCAAAAAGGGTCATGTTGAGTAAAAGGTCTACTTCATTTATTTTCTTCAGTTCGTATATGTTAATTAAATGCTGAAGGATACCATAACCGTTTTATCTTATTTTGAGGTTCACCCAATCTATTATTCTTATTTGTTTTCCTCTACATTATCACTTTTCTCCTTCGATCTATTGTTGTGTTTGTTAATTATCCCTCATATAAAGATAAGGTTGATTCTAGATTTGGTTTAAAATTCCAATGACTTCCCTAATAAGAATGCAGCCTACTGAATTTTTTGGAATCTATAAAGATATATTATTCCTCAATAACTACATACGTGGCAGCGGGAGGCGGAGGCGCGGGCGAGAGCGCGGGGCACGAGCGGGCGCGGGCGGGTGCTGGCGCAGGCGCGGACGCGGGCGCTAGCCGAGGGCAGAGGCGCGGAAAGGCATGGCCGCGCCGGGCGGTCGGCGCGGTGCCGCGCACGGGCGCGGGGTGGCGCGCGAGGCACGGCACCAAGGGCAGGCTCTGCCCTGCGCCGGGGGGTGGGCCGGGCGCCTGCGCGATCCGAGGGACGAAGGCCGCGTGGCGCTGGCAAGCGCCGGGGCGGGCTCCCTGGGCGCGGGTGCCGAGACGGTCGCGCGGCGCTAGGCTGGCACGAGCGCGAGCAGCGTCCCGACGTGGCGAGCGAGCAGCCTAGGCGCGAAGAGGCGGCCCGCGGGCGTGGTCGCCGCCCGCACAGGAGGGGCACCGGCCCGAGCCCCAGCGTGTGGCATGGGCTGTCGGGCGCCAAGCGGGCGCAGCGCAGCGCGGAGGAGCCGGCGCGGGGCGCGAGAAGGAGGCGTGCGCGCATAGTGGGCCCCCTGCGGGGGGGGCCCAACCAGGGGAAGGATTTTTTTTTTAACTCTTTCTTTTTTTTTTTCTTTTCGTATATAGAAAAAAAATTATACTTTTTTAAAATTTTAATCTACTTTGTTATTTTTTATTATAAAATTTAAAATATATAAATAATTATTAAATAGTTTAGATTGTTGGTAACTTGGTATTAAATATAAAATGTTATAATATTGAGAATTCAGATATAAATTATACATTAAAAAATGAAAAAAAAAAGATTAATAGAGTTTAAGTTAATTTTATATTTTACGAAAGTTAGTTGCGAGAATCACATGAAAGATAGTAACTAAAATATTAGTACGCACCAGATGCAAGGAAAGATTTCTCTTCTCATTTTACTAACTAATGGGGGACTACCATGACTACTAAAAATTTTGAATGTGCTATTTGCACCATTTATTCCTTAGACACATGGCCATGTTTGGAATAATTAGCATAGGGTAATTTCATTTGTACCCCTCAAAAGATTAGAAATAACATAAATAATATTACAAAATTAGTAATATAAAAGTAAACAAAAGAGAACGAGATAAAAAAATATTTAATAAAGTTGAAGAATTATTTCAAAATAGCTTATTGTTGAGAGAGGTCCTTATATTTGCTATGTTAGGGAAGATAGTTGTATTTATTTAAAATTATTCTGTAATTTGTCAGTAACATTTCATAATTATCCTAAAATTAATTTTTGTAACTAATTTTAAAGATTGAATTTTAAAATAACTACCCGCAGCATCGCGCGGGTCCCTTAACTAGTTGTGAATTAATTAATAATAGGTTCGAATAAGACTGAAACATCTGAATTATGCATACTAATTAAGTTTATTTTGACATGCAAAAGGAAACCTCCTCTACTCATAGGTGATTATAATTTATAACTAGGCCTAAGCAAAAATGACAGACCCCACCGGTTCACTATGTAGGCCGCATCTTGAAAATTGACACCCAAGGAAATGCTGGCTGGGCTCAAATTTGCAATCTATTTAAATTGACCCAGGCCAGTCTGGGATTTTGTTAATTGACAACCTGACCCAGCCTGGCGCGGTTACTTTGGACTGGCCTGAGTTTAACTACATAAATTCTGGACTGGCCGAATTTCACCCAGCCTCAAACCTAGCCCAGCTTGGCCTGGACTTTTCTTAGGCCTAATTACAACAATATTATGCCAGAATAAAAACAAGTTTATGCAACAAAAAATTATAGCCAACGAGGAGTGTAAAGTTACCAACCATTTTCTAGTTGAATCTTCTAATGAGTCATCACACTTCCCCGAAACCCGTGAGCTGATCATATTACCCGTATTCCCTCCATTATTTCTGACTGGGGGAACAAAATTACCACGCAATCCACGGCGAGCAATCCCACCTGGCCTTATGCCATAATTTCTCGTATTCGGGTTATAATCACTTTGTGGGGATATAGAAGCACCTGGAGGATCCTTAAGCCCGTGCCTCTGACGAGCATCCATTTCCTAAGATGAAAGGAAGGTCATAAAAGAAGCTTAGCCTTGAACTGTATAATATACTTCAGTAATTTATACTTCTAACAATAAGTCAAACATTTTCAATGAAAAAGAGGTAAGATGCAGTTAAAGCACGCGACGATGATCAATAAACATGTTATTGGTAGTTAAATTCCTAATCAGATAGGGAAACCAATAAAGGAGGTCAAGGAAAGATCTTAAAAAAACAATTATAAATGAAATTCTTGTATGTCAAAAGTAAAGTGCAAAGGCATTTGATCATTACTAATAGAAAGCAATCACACCCAAACTAACGATACATGACAATGATAATCACATCAGCCAATGCATTTATGACTATGTTGCTCAGACCAACCCAACGCTACAAGCATGGAGCTCCAAAAGAGGGAACAGAACATTTATAAGTTAAGAGGAATTTTCTTATAAGTAATTCTTATAATAAGTGACAATAAGGAAAAATATGTTTATAACCTAATGAATAAGAGTATTCCCAGTTCTTAAGGACATCAAGATCTCAAAACTTAATATTGATGCTTATGTCATTTACACATTCATGTTAGACAAGAGAATAATGCTGATTAAGCTATCCAAGGAACTAAATGTTACGCCAATTTCCTAAATACCGTAACTATAGTAGATCCTAAAGACAATGCATGTCAAGTCATATTAACTTTTTCTGCTTAAGCAGTATAAGGTTTTTGGTTCCTAAGTATCTGACATATTTTCCAATCATGAAATTACTATTTCATCTTAAATGTAATCTTACTTTCTTAAAACTTGGTAAACAAATAATTTTGTTTAGCTATCTTCATCAATATATTTCCATGCATTGTCCCTGTACTGTGTGAGCACAAATGGTGTTAAAATATTGCATACCAACAAGTAGAAAGATCGAACGGGAAAAAAAAAGTGCTAAACTGCAGATAACACTGCACCCACCCCCCCACCCCAATACATCACATGTTGCACTTTACCCCATAGATATAAAAAATTTGCACTTAACCCCTGTTAAAAGATCAAAAATATCTTATCAGCTTATAGTGTAAAAATAAATAGTGAAATGAACAAAAATGCCTTCATTCACTTTTTTTTCCCTCCTTGCCGGGATGAAATGCATTCTTTTTTATCTTAGATGTTAAGTGCTAACGACGAAAGTTTCCAAGAACGTTAAGTTCATATTCTTTTTACCCAAGGGGTTAACTGCACCACACAATATATTGAAGGGCGTAAAGTGCATTTTAGCCAAACAAAAATGTATGTTAATGACATAAAAGAAATGCATGGCCTGGTAAGGATGGGAATAAAAAATCGAGCAACTGACAGTGGTCAATATTGCACATTACTTAATTTGCAACATGGGGAAAGTTAGATGACGCAAGAGTACAAATTAAAATGCTCCATAAACTAATGTTTCTAAGATATTAAAGGCATACCAACTTTGTCCTTGCTGTTACAAATCCATTGCAAGTAGTATCAGCTTCATCATTGCTTGATGGAGAATGTACATTCTCACAGATAGGGCTTGTAAATTCCGTGTGGCGACGTTTTACTCTAAGAGCCAGTGTAGAAGGCTTTTGATTTTCCTCAACTTGCAAATAAACAGGGACGGCCTGTGAACTATTTTGATTTATTGGAGCCTCACCGTCAACATCAATATACTCCTTAGAAACGCTTCTGTCTGAGTTCAGTGGTTCCTTATGAGGCACGTGGCTTGCCTTCATGGGCTTGCTGCCATATATTGATGTTATTTTTGTCTGTGTCACAAGTCTTGTAGCTCTGGCACTAAGCTTCTCATGTTGCCTATCAAGTTGACTTTCCTCAGCTTGTTGACATAACTGGATCTTTGAATGTCAACAAGTTTGCAATTCAGCAGTTAATAGTATGTCGTCAATTCAAAATAAAAACAGTAGTAAATTATTGGTGAGAGTGTAAATCCAAGCAACTAAGACAAGGAAAATGAACTTTTGCTGGTGTGGTTCCATAAATGTCCACAAAATATTTAAAATACAGAAAAAAAAGAAGCAATTTCCAAAATGAGACATGAGAATTCATAATAACTTGGAAACAACATATGCAAGAAATGGGTTTGGCTAAATGAAGACAATGATTTGGATATTTCAGACTCTTGGGTAATTAGAAAAAGATAAGAACAAGAAATGATTGTACCCACCAGACTAAGTTGGATATGGGATCCATAGAAGAAAATTTTGAGTGAAAACCATCTCAAAGTAGAACAGATAGTACATCAACAAACCAAGTGCTAATAAAATGAAGATGCTGAAGTGGATGTCTCAGGTGGTTAAATAAAAAAGATAGAACATAAATAATTGTACCCAACAGAACATCCATAGATAAAAAATTTTGAAATGAAAACCATATCAAAGTAGACTAGATAGTACACCAACAAAATGAGTGATAGTAATCAATTAGAAGGTGCTTTTCGGGGTAGGATGAGAGAACCTAGCACTAGAAAGTAGCGAGAAACAACATGATAGCACTTAGTTCAACAAATAATATTATGCAAAACATAGTTGAATGGAAGAATAGGGTCCATTGTTGAACACAAATATTTGGCATTAAAGGCATCTAGTTGGTTAATTGAATGGCAATTTAAAACAGCATTGCTCTAATACATTCAAACAATTTAAGAATCACTGCCAACGTCAGTCCATTTTGAGCAGACAATACCAACCGAATGATTAGTAGTGTTCCCTTTGCACTCATGTAGAAAAGCTCGAAAGTACTTTGACTGCTTAACCTTTTCTATGTCAATATCCCCTCTCTGCACAAAAACGTGGCCAACATCTCTCCTTGCTTGTTTGAAAGCCTGGCTGAATTCAATTTGTTCAAAGTCAATAGTTTGTCCATCGGTTCGGAAGTTCACAGTATGACAAATATTAACAAGAATGGCAATAAACTTTTCAAAGGTGAACAAATGTAACAAGCGAGGCTAAGATGTAGCATTACACTCTTCTGCTATTTCTGTCTAAATTTTTGTTATACGGATGATAATGACATTCAATAATATCTTAACCAGCACTACAAAATATAGTGCAAATGAATAGCCAGCACATCTCTCATATTTGGGTTAGCCTAACGTTTGGGGGCTAACATAACGGCAAATGCCCTTCTGTCCTCCTAGCAGGAAATCCTTCCCTCCCTTGGGCTATACCAAAACTCCTAAGGCTGTCTCCGCTTCAGGAACAGCATAGGGATTACTTTTCTTACGTATGATGCCAAACAACACAAAATAATAAATAACAAAAAAATTTCAAAGTTGTCTATAGGCCCCTAACCCAGAGATCCCACAAAGGACCTATATTATATACTACCCAAGAATTTGGGGGCTCAAACCCTCTATTTTTTGAAATGCACACATGGGGGTCAGAACCCCTAATCTCCTCAATAGCACCCAAGAAACAATCAACTATTCTAAGTAGTGGTTATTAAGGAAATAGTACTTTGGTCAAACTAAGTTATACTAAAATTACCCTAGAACATCTGTCGCAACCTCCCCTTGCTATAAAGTTGTCCTAACTTTGTTCCGACTTATCTTCGTAACAGTTACATATTGCTCTCTTAGTTTATTAGTCCAATTATCTCTAGAATCATCTCAAATTAAACATTGAGGCTTTGTTTGGATGTTGAAATAAGTTATTAAATGATACCTTATTCGATATGAGGATTTCGCGTGTGATTGGAAGCAAGGACAGCATATTTCACTTAACAGATGATTTATCTTATTCCGAAAAAAATGACCTGATGGCTGAATATGGTATTCTATTATAAGTATTTGATCATACATCTCATCTACCAAATACTACATGCTTCTTCAGTAAATCAAAGAGATATGCTGAACAAAATGTTCATGAATCCGAGCAGGGCCTAAATTACTTATTACGGGGGCCTAAATTACTTACTACGGGATAACTCAGATACAGAAGATTTTTTTTTTTCTCACTACATTTAACCCTCAGCCAATCTGTGCCAAAATGTGTTGCTTCTAATTCGCCCAATAAAGATCGATCCTCACCACCAATTACTGCAATGTAGGCATATTCCAAACATTCCTACTAATTATTAACCAAAAAAGAACCAATTCCTAAACTACTTCACAGTGTGGGGTTCTTTTGCAATTCGCGATGAAACCTCTCCAATTGCAAAAAGAAAAAAAAAAGAAAAAAAAAAAGGAAAACCACAGCATTAATTCCCCGAAAAAGGCGAAAATGGGGAGGAAACAATGGCGATTGAGGGGGCGCGGTTACCGATCGGAGTCGGGGGCGAGGGCGCGGCTGGCGGCTGCGAGCGCCGCGGCGGCGTCGGCGCGGATGGGGGCGAGGAGGGCGGCGTCGGCGGCTAGGGTTAGGGTTTGGGGGTGGAGGAGGCCGAGGAGGCGGAGGGAGAGGGAGCGGGCGGCGGCGGGGTCGCCCCTCCCGAGGGCGAGGTCGGCGCCGAAGAGGAGCGAGTGGAGCCGCCTCAGCCTCTCCTCCGCCTCCCTCCGCCACCCACCGCCGTCGCCGTCGCCGTCGCCGCCGCCGCCGCCGCCGCCGCCGGTGGTGGTCTCCGCCGTCATGTTTTCAGTGCATCGTATTGCCCTCGCGCCGAGCCCTCCTTTTATACTGAACTCCGGAGCCCCTCCGCGCTAGGCAATTTTGATTTCAAAATGTATAAATTGCGCCACTAGTGCTCGAAATTTTAGCTTAAGCTTAATTTTGGTTCTCAAATTTTCAAATTCATGACTACAAGAGTTGTGTTTTACTTCTCAAAGTTCCTATGCATATTTACTAGCAAAGTTGAAATTGCCAGAGAACAACATTTATATATTTTTTGTGTTTGACATTCCCTCTCGAGGCTCGAGACTTTTTACGATACCCATGACGTGAATTTAAATAAAATTAAATAAAATTAATAACACAAGAAGCCCGACATAATTCAAACTTAGGATCTCCTGCTCTGATGCCATGTGAAAACAACCATTGCCCCTAAAAGTTTAAACTCTTAGACAACTGTGCTTATATTTTTATATTTAACAACAATATTTAGCCAAATTGAGCTAAAATACACCTAAAAGCATAAGGTATTAGTGCTTTTAGGTTTCTAGCTCTTGGATCTACCTTTTGTCTATTATTATTTTTTAGATCAATTAGTATTCCACCTATCACCGCTAACTCCAAGTAGGCTACTATCATCCTAGCTCTACATAACCTCCATCCAAGGGTTACGAATCTAAAACCACCAATACCTCGGTGCTTTCAGAAATATTCTAGCTCAATTCATATTTAGCTAATAAAACAATAATATAATATTATTGAAAAGCCATCGACTCACAATATTATTATTAGTACCACGTTAGCGACACGTTATCGTTTAAAAAATTTTGTGCTAGAAATTGTGATAAATTAAAATTTGAAAATCAAAGAAAGTATCACCTAATTTATATAGTTTGAGGACCAAAAGTGAAATTTAACCAAAAAAACAAATAATAAACTAGTAGTTAAATCTCAATTTTCTATCCGGCAAATTTTAGATTGATCCACCATTGGATTTAAATTTGATCGACCGTTTGCTTTAATTATAGATTCGAGATGAGTAAATATGAAAACTTTCTAAATTCATATATTAACAAAGTTATAGCAACTTATGGCAACATAAACTAAGATCTTTTTTTTTTTTCCTGTCTTTTTAAATGCCACGAACACCGTCGATTTTGTTGAATGGATTGTTGCAGTATCTCAGTAATCAGGGTTGACCAGTAAAACTACATGAACAGCGATCAAAGCAGAGTCATAGCAGTTCATTCAGCAAGTCAAGTGAATGAAACATAGCCTTTTCATTTGTTAAACCAGTAAAATGAAGTGCTATTAATTCAAATTGCTGGTCATTTACAATGATGGGATCAAAAATATCACATCTAGAATTACTATTCCAGGAACCTCAGATAGGAGATTGGAGAACAAAACCATGTTTGGTTTGAATTATGAGGTTACATCGGTCATGATTCGACAGCATCAGATACGCTTCCTTCCTCCCCTCGGGAAAGAAGATTCATGAAAGTCTTTCGAGCCTGCCCGACAACACGAGAAGTGGTTCTGGCAGCTCCCGCAACAACCGGCTTTATAGAGATACTTGGAAGGTTCGCTCGTTCCTGAATCATCGCTGGGAAGTGAAAACATATGCATGATTAATTCAATAAAAACAGGTGGTGGAAAGAAGAACGTGAATAATGAGAGCTATTCGTCGCTTTACAGATGGTCTGTTCCCGAGCCATAGCACCCATCTGTCGAATTCCAGCTTCTGCAGCTTGCACGGCTTGTGCCGATTTGCTGACGCCGTCTGCTATCTCCTGGCTGATAAGTAATAACAATGAAAGATGGAAGGTTAAAGCAAAAATATGGCATGTTTTCGCGTTAGGGCCTTGCGATGGAAGGTTTGATAAGTAACTCAATATATAATTGCACATTACCAAGTCCCTTACCTTAAATCGCTCAGTTCCAGAGTGAGATCACTGATTTCCATTCCAGAGAGCCTTATCGCCGCCATGGTACTAGGTAGCTCCTCCCGAGCAATATCAGCCAGCTTCGCAAGGGACTTTGCTGCTCTTTTCATAGCCTAAAGAAGAAACAAGGGAATTAAAAAGTATATATATTCAATTGTTGAAGGAATATAACCAACAGAAAGTATCATGGAAAACTTGAAGGCAAAGTCAGGGTATAGAAAATATAACCAACAGAAGTATCACGGGGCTGCTAGTAACTTGATGCACTAGAAAATAACTAAATTATGAAATTGCATTCCAATTGCATTCCTAGATACTTCAGATACTGGACATCATGTTTGACAGTTTGGGTAATTGAATCCAATCCCCTATCATCCAGAATGAAGCACAAAGGACTCTGTGTTTGTAAACTTGTAACATACTGAATTTCTACGATGGTGAAATCTTGATGGGAACTAGCTTAAAAAGCTATTAAAATAGTTCCGGCGAAGATCGGGGAGCATTCGAGTGTTTTCGGTGCGAATTGGGCACGCAAACGGACTTGGAAAGCTATATTGGACTTTGGCCTAATCCGGCAAAATATAATTGAGAAGATGATTTAAACATGCCCAAGAATTTTGGAATGGTTAGAAGTGGATTAGAGGCTCAAGGAGCGAAAACGAGAATTTTCGGAAAAAGGGATTTTTGAGCCTTGGACCCTCGGGGTCCGGACCCTAGGTGTAAGGTCCGGACGTTGGCTGTGTAGCGTGGAAAAATAAGCTACGGGGTCCGGACCCTAGATGCAAGGTCCGGACCCTGGACTCGAAAATTGCTCTGTGAGGGGTGTTTTGGTAATTTTGCATGGAGGGATGGGCTTATAAAGGAGGACCCTCTTCTTCTCCTTCTCCCTCAGCCAAAACACACACACGCACACCCACATATGTAGAGAGAGAGAGTGAGAGAACCAAGCTCTCCCTCACTCTCTCTTGATCTCTCCCAAACTTGGGGTTTTGGTGAAGAGCGAGATCGAGAACGCGTGGGGGAGGGTGGATCGAGCCCTCGAGCGCTTGGTGGTTTGGCGGGCTTCCAACTCGAGGTTCGCGTTTCGTTAAGAGTTTAGGGTTTTGAGTAGATCCTTTAAGAATGATGTTCTAGAGATCCCTAGATGATTCTAAGCTAGTTTAATCATGTTCTCCATGAAGTTTTGGGGTAGTTGGAGAAACGGGAAAACTAGGGTTTAGAAATTAGGGGTTTTGGGGTTTTAGGGTTTGGATCTAAATTGATTTCCTAATTCTCTAATTGAAGGTTAGAGGAGAGCCCCAGACAACTCTAGGTTGGAATTCGGTGAGCGTTCGGTAGTCGATTGCGAGTTTGAGTCGAACCGGGCGCCGTGTGCTGCGGGAGCCCGATTGCAAGTGTCTACAAGCAATCGAAAGCATTATGAGGTGGGTTGTGCTTCACCGAAGTGATTAGGTTACTTCCATGCCAAAGAGTGAAGTATAATTTTGGTATTATTGTTGATGTATGTAATGGTTGTTTAATTGCAATTATAAATGCATGAGGTATATGCTAAGTTATATATTGATTACCATTGGACAAGGACATAGGCACGAGCAAACATATAAGATGTGTGTATATGTATGCGTAGATGTGAATGTTGAACTTGGGTCGATGAACTCTAGGAAGATTAAAGAACTCGACAAGTGTGGCATCAGGGACTAGATGGCATGAAAACTATGAATCCTAGGTATTGACAACTAGGATAATAAATGGTATGATTGGACATGAAACCTAGTGTCATTGAACATAAGTGGAACATTGAACCTAGAGTTGGGTGGACCTAGGTTAGAAAGGACATTGGATCTAGTGTTGTATAACCTAGGTTGTGAACATAGTGGTATTGAACCTAATGTTATTAAACATAGATTGAGAAACAAAGTGGCAGGATGACCACTAGGATATGAATGGCTTGAACCTAGAAAGGTTGACAATATAGGATACATGATTAACCCTTGAGACTTGAAAAGTGGATTCCGGAATCCTTAGGATTGGTGGCTGCGAGTACGTGTGGTTCTTCTCGCTCGGCAGCGGATGATACTTGCGGGTACGTGTGGTTCTCCTCGCCCGGCAAGTGAATCGGCAAGTGAATCATAACTGCGGGTACGTGTGGTTCTCCTCGCCCGGCAGTGATTCAACCAGTATGTGTGGTTCTCCTCGTCCGGTATGCGACTTGTGGTCAAGAGTATGTGTGGTTTTCCTCGCCCGACAGATGACCTATAGTCGAGTAGATTAAAAGCTGAGGTGCAAGCGTGGCGTGCTTCCCTTAGGCCTGGATATGAGCAGTAGTCCGCTATTGATTAACTCGAGAGTAAGTCGGGTGATTAGCTTGGCTAAGGTAAGAGAAACCTTAAGAGCAAATAGTAAATGGTATGGATTGTGAAATAAAAAATAGAATCAGTAGATCTACTTGCATTGGTTGCATGAGTTGCATTGTTGCATTTCTGTGAGGTATAAGCATGATAGCGGTTAGTTGCATAAATTACATGTGGATATCTATTGGACTAACATGCTTGTTTTGCCTCCTTTGGACCTGGTGGGTCGAGTTTTTTCCTTGGGTGACCGTACCCACTGGAAACTATTTATATAGTTCTCATCCACGTTTTTTTTAGGTCCACCCGTGAGCGGCGCGGCGGCGCGAGGAAAGGGCATAGCTCGGTAGATGACGCCCTATCACCAAGATCAGAGGGTAAAGTACCCCGAGTCAACATAGCTTAGGGGTGTAAAAAAGAAAAAAAAGGAATGAAATAAATTGTATTAATAGTTGGTTGCATTTGGAAGCAAAAAGAATCAAAAATGTAATATGTAAATTGGATGTATGGTGAATGCTTGTCATAGCTTAGCAGTTATGTTTTGGATGCCTTCCTTATGCAATCATGTATGAAATCTGTTCCTGTTTGAAACCTCGTGATTTGTACTGTTGCGACGCCTTGGACGTACAGGGAAAACTCTGTCCATTCGGCGGTTTGTCGGCGTGCATAAATCCGACCAAAGTGGAGGGTCTCAGGGCGTGACAAAAATCATAGTAGCTCTAGTGCTCTACAATCTAATATATGTGTTATATGCACATAATTTTATGCCCATAATTAAGGACAAGTTATTGCCTAGATGTGGATAGGTCATAAGAAAAAATTTTTAAGGGAATAAAACTAGCAGACAGATGAAATTTATTGCCTAACCGCTTTATTCTAGCATTCCAAGTGTTAAATTATGAAAAACAATAGTTATTCTCTAAAAGCTTAATCTGCCTAAGAAATATTTTTAATATTTATATTCAAGACTCCCCTTTATGTCGGGCTCGAGACATTTTGATAGACCAAGACGTAGACTTGAATTAAATGGGAGGAAATTAATAATACTAGAAACCTGGCAGAACTCGAATTCAGGACCTCTTGCTCTAATATCATATTAAATTATATAAAACAATAGTTATTCTTAAAAGCCTAAACTACTGGAGAAATTTTTTCAATATTCATATTCAACACCGAGCAATTAATTCACTGAAAACCCTAACCTAGTAAGCACTGTAAAATAGATGCATGTATAAACTGAAATGATGGCCAAACTTGAGTAGGGTTCACCACATCAACGACTACATTCTACGTTAAAACTAATTGGAAATTCTTATGTATTTTAGCTACGGTTTTGTGTAGAAGTTTTTGGCTGACCAAAAACCTGCCTGAAGGATAGAAATGAGATATTTCAATAAAAGAAATAAATCAAAATAATTAATAAGTTGGTTTTCTACATGCCTTATCATAGAAGTAACACGCTAGACCATGATTTACTCATATATTACTTAACAAGAACGTGAGCATACTGATTGCACAGGAATACAAGAAAATGACAAACTGTATGATCAGATTATAACAGCAGTCATTACAGTCTTACTAAATCAGGTTAAAGAGGTCAAACATAAATAATAAAATAATGCCGAAACAATTGGAAGAACTTACAAAAAGTGTGGGGATGGCTGCCACTACTAGACTGGTGAATGCTAGAGAGGTCTGCAATATGTAGAAAGAAATGGTGTATTAAGATAATTGTACTTTGGAGAAAAAATTCATAAAGAAAAAAAAAATTATAACATATTGGAATAAAACTGCAGGCATAAAGCTCAACTGGAACTTGACTTGATCAGAACTAAAGAAACCAATCTAAGTAAACAATAGCAAAATAGCAATTATATCATATGCATCTGCTCAAAAATCAGTTTTTCATTAAACAAAATGTTTAGAATATCACAATATAGTGAATAATAACGACTATCTGATTAACACAGATCTTTTCTGACGTGTTCAATGCCATCGCAATGTTCATTTCCCATCCATAATCTTTAAAATCTCTAAGGGGTTTGTCATTACACGTGACAGTTATCGTGTTAAATGACCCTTCAACCCCATTTTATATTGCACGGCTGAATATATGGCAGGTAACATTGTCAGTTAGTTAATCATGAGAACATGGCAAGCACATTTTATGACAGATGTCAGCAATTTTGGAAGAAAATTAAACCCAAAAATTGCAGTAAGATTATCCTACTGTAAAGATAATCAAATTGCAATAGCTCTAAGTTCAGGGTCTACCGATACGTTTAACTTTATAGTGCAACCAAGATCGTAATCCATGCCAGGTAAACCATAGTTTGATTTCATCAAATGTCACATTCTTCTACGCAATCAAACAGGCACCATCATGAGTGGATTATCCAAAAATCTCCCAGAACTTGTGGAGATATAGCCAATCTTCTAGAACTCATAGACATATAGCAACATTCACTATCTGTAACAGAAGTGTCGACCGAAAGGTAGAAAACTAGTAATTTGATACTTAAACCATATTATAAAATGCATTCCCCCTTAAAAGTCACAACATCATTGAAAGAAATTAACAATACATGTGATGTCCTTCTTAAACCACCTAAATAGGAATGAAAAAGGGAGCCAAATCTTCAATCTTTTGCTAATTTATGAAAGAAATTCAATTTAAAAGTGTAAAATTTAAAAGTAAGTAAACTATTCATCCATCTCTCGTGTTCCATCACATTGACTAATAACAGTAACAACATTAGCGAACCTAATTACCAAATATTTCACCTAAAAATGAACGAAAATTTGGATTTTGAAAGAAACCCAGCACAAAGAACCCCAAAATTGAAACAATATAATTAACAGGTGCATAAGAGCTCGAAAGGTGAGATCAACTGAACCGTGACGGCGATGAACGCTAAGAGGAAGAACGCCTGATCGCTCACGCTCATCCGAAAGATCCCCAATCCCCCGGGAACTCTAGGGTTTCCGATCCCGACGCTCAATCCACTCTCCTCCGCCCCATTCACCGCCGATCCCGCCGCCGCCTCCTCCTCTCCGACGCTTCTCTCTTCCTCCGCGACAGCCTCTCCGACCGCGCCCTCCGAATCCTCTAACCGCTTCGCGGAAGAAGAAGAAGTGGAAGGCGACGACGCCGATGGGCGAGGAGAGCGGAGGCGAACGTTGAGATGCAATCGAGGAGCGAAACTAGGGTTTCTTCGGGGGAGGGGGCGGAAGAGGGGATTCGAGGGGAGGGGTCGCGGGGAGGGGGCGAGGTAGAAGAGTCGGAGGCGATCGGTGGAGGAGGCGAGAGTGGGAGGGCGAAGCATGGCTCCCCTCCGCTTCCGCTTCTGCTTCTGCTTCTGCGTTTCCACGAAGCGCTTCTTAGCTCTCTTGGGACCGTTGTTATCGATTAACGGTTCGTTTATTGAAAAGATATATATGGTTGTAAATTTTAGAAAAAACTTCAAATATCACCCACATGTTTTCGTACTTTTTAATTTTAGTGCTACGTGATTTTAATTTTATCTTTTTGTCAATTTTTTCGTTAATATTTTATTAAATTATATAAAAAAAATTTAGATATCCATCTAGATTTATTGAATATTTATTTTAGTACATTTTAGTTTTAACTTTGTCACTGATTTAACAAAAAGAATTAGTGATATCAATAATAAAAAAATAAAAATAAAATCACAGAGTACTAAATTGATACACATTAAATTACAGGGTAATAAAGTAAGAAGTGTGAAAGTATAGGGGTGGTATTTGAAGTTTTTTCTAATCATATTTTTTTCATTTTAATACCTTATAGTTTAAAATGCATCATATTTTTATTCTGGGATTTTATTTTTCTCTTTTTATTATTTTCTCTATTAATTTTTTCGATAAATCAGTGACAAAGTTAAAACCACCATATGTGGGCATCTGAATTTTTTTATATGATTTAACGAAGAATAAACGAAGGCGCTGATGAAAAGAAAAAAATAAAACCATATAATCATAAAGTGATATACTTTAAACCATAGAATGCTAAAATGAGAAATAGCAAAACCACATGAATGGTATTTAAAGTTTATCCTAAATTTTAATAATAATGCCATCAAAGTTGGGGCTCGAGTTTTGTGGGTTTAATTACACAGTGGTTGCCAATTGTTAGGTTTTCTAATTTTAGTCCTTAATTTTAAGTTTTATAATTCAATATTTATTTTTTAATTTTTATTTTAATTATATTTGTATTGTCCAAAAATTGCTCAACGCCAATAATCTTTTCCACAACACCACCACCAAATTTTATAGCGTGTCTATTCATCCCAATTTTATTACAATTTTGATAATAAATATTTAATTAAAATTATTATTGAAGCTTAGAATCTAGCCATCAAATTTAAGACAATTTGAAGGTAAATGGTGACAACAATGATGCAAATAACTCGAGTAAATTGTAGCAATATTTGCATGTACATGGATATATAAGTATAAATATTACAATATTTTTATTTTAGGATTCATAAAATTCCATAAAATTACTAATATTTTAAAAAATTGGTAAGACAAGTAAAAAATAGTGGCTTTATGATGAGCATATAAGAGTTATGCCTACTCCTCTTCATATTTTCATTATCTTGGCTCATCCTATTTTTCTCTAAATTTTAGTCAATTTTTATTTTGCTCCTCAAAATTTTAATTCAATGTTCATAGGTCTAAACTTTTGAATGTGTTGCATTTTATCCTCATATTTGCTTAGAAGAACATTTATTATCTCCACTTAGTGCATCTCTACATTCGTACTTCATGCATGTATGGATCATTTTTTAATCTTCTTATCTCGTATTTAAATACTACTATTCATTAAGTTATTTTTATATTCGGAATTAGACTGGTAGATTAAAAAGGCACAAGATTGAGGAGGAACGAAATGGATTCACAGTGTACAAGCATTCAGATAAATCAAGTGCGTGCGAACAAAAATTCTATGGACATTGTCCCCAAACTATTTATTTTGGGAACGATGCGGATGGCCGCGACGTGGCTCATTCGATGGACGCCCATGGAAGGAAAAAAAATCGTGATCCTGTGTTTTTAGAGAGAGAGAGAGAGAGAGAGAGAGAGCAATAGAGGACGAGAGGAGGTGGCCCGTCGGATGGCCACACGATGCCCATCCACATCATCCCCAAACTAATAGTTTTGGGACGTTGCTTATAAATTTTTTGTCCATGTGTGTGTGTCCACATCACCTCCAAATTAATAGTTTTGGGACGTTGCTTATAAAATTTTTGTATATATATATAGAATTAGGTTACTATACTATCTATAGTACTAGGGCTCCTGTACTGTGTGTGTGTGTGTCCACATCACCTCCAAACTAATAGTTTTGGGACGTTGCTTATAAAATTTTTGTATATATATATAGAATTAGGTTACTATACTATCTATAGTACCAGGGCTCTGATACTATAGTCTTATTTTCGATCTTAGGGTGTGTTCAAATTAACGATCCACACCGTTAAATATGATTTAGGATATATGAAGTTCTTAGGAATAAAATTTTAGTTTTTTTCGACATCGTTTACTTAGTAAATAAATTATGTCAAAATAAACGGTGAAAATTGAATAATCTTTAAAATTTGAGTATAGGACTTTTAAATTCAAGATCAAGAATGTTAACTTTAATCTAGATAGTTTAAAATATTTTCTATCAAAATTTAAAGAAATTTAAATTCGTCTACACCGTTAAACTCCAAACTCACCATAGTAGCCAATGAAAATTGCCAATTTTGAAATGGTTTGATCATAAAGTAAACTATGTCGAAAAAATATAAAATTTTATTTCTAAAAACTTTAAATGCCTTAGATCAGTTTTAATAGTGTGGATCGTTGATTTGAACACTCTAAAATCGAAAACGATGCTATAGTACCGGACCTATAGATAATATAGGTGACTAGCTCATATAGAATTAGGCTACTATACTATTTATAGTACCGAAGTATGTATATATATATATATACAGAGTTGGACTGGGCTACTATTAGTAGCAAAATCCCATTATTGCTACCAGTTTTTTAGCCTTTGGATCAACTCTTTTCATTATTTCTAACCATTGGATTAAATACTATAACCCAGTGGGGACTACTCAACCCTAGAGGGAACCACTCAACTCTAACCGACTAATATCATTCTGACCCTACAATTTTTCATCCAAGGGTTAAAAATTTGATAGCAAAAAGAGCGTTTTACTATTAATAGTATTCCAGCCTAATTCTCTCTCTCTCTCTCTCTCTCTCTCTCTCTCTCTCTCTCTCTCTATATATATATATATATATATGTGTGTGTGTGTGTGTGTGTGTGTGTGTGTGAGTGCGTCTGGTATGCTTTTGGAATTACGGAGCGCTCCGTGCTTCCAAGTTGTTTTCGATGTTCGGACTTTCGAATCGACAATCAGCTCCGTTAGACTTGATCTAGAATATTTGAATTATCTAGAAAATAAATTTTACGATTTTTCGATATCATTTGCCTTGTGATCGAAGTGGCTCAAAATCAACGGCTGAAAATAAAAATTTTACAAAATATGATGATATGACATTAAAATTTTAGATCAAAGTTATTGATCTTGTTTTGTATGGTATAAAGAATTTTCTATTAAAATTTCATATGATTTGGATATTTCTACACTGTTAAAATTTCAAATGGCTCACCACGGCCATTAAAATTATTGATTTTGAGCCCCTTCGATCACTAGACAAATGATATCGAAAAAATCACAAAATTTATTTTCTAGGTACTTCAAATACTCTAGATCAATTCTAACGGAACCGATCGTTGATTCGAAAGTCCGAACATCGAAAACAACTTGAAAGTACAGAAGGCTCCGTGCTTCCAGAAGCATACCAGCCCACTCTACATATAATGGCTAAAATATAGATATTTTTTCAAATATATCGTATGTTACACTTTATTGTTACACAAAAAATATGCACTTAACTCTTCCTTATAAAAGATAAAAAATATCGCATTAGACTCTAGTGCTAGAAAAATAGTGAAATGACCAAATCTCCCTTAATTTTTTTTACATTTTTTTTCCTCTTTAAGGGGGTGAAGTGTATTTTTTTTAGTGAAATGGCCAAAAATATCATATTAGATTTTAGTGCTGCAGCAGAAGATCAAACATTTTTACTTAACCTCTTAAATAAAGTACTCATAAGTTTTCATGGAGGTCAAGTGTAGTTTTTTTTTTATCCAAGGGATATTGAAGATGGTAAAGTGCATTTTACCCTTTTTTTTTTTTTGGTTAATTGCATACACGTCCCTGCAAATATAGTAAATTACAGATATATTCTTGCAAAGTTCAATTTTCGTAAGTTAGTCCTGCAAAAGTCTTAATATATTCAGATATGTTTCTTTGGTTAGGATCCGTTAGAGAACTGTTTATTTTTTAATGGTAAGTTTGTGAAATGACAATTTTGCCATCACAAATATATTCCTCCAAAACAATCCTCTTCCTCTTTCTCTTTCTTTTTGGGCTGCCGGAGTGGACGGCGACGACAGCGACATTGCGGAGCTTGGGGACGAGGGCAACCATGGATGGTCCGCGGGGCGGACAGCCACGAATGGTCCCGATCGCACTGGCACAGCAGCACCAGTCGCCAGTAGCGATCCGATCTCCCCAGGCTAAGTATCGACCCCTGCGCCGGCACGCTCTCCTCCTCTTCCGACGTTGCTCTTGCCTCCCCCCCCCCGGAAGAACGGCTGCACCAGCACCACGCCCCTCAGCCAACCCCCCCTCTCCCCACGAAGAACGGCTGCACCAGCGCCACGCCCCTCAGTCAACCGCGGCCTCCGCGCGACCACCACCGCAGAGCTGCGCCGCCGCGTGGTATGCGATGGCGGCCCCCGCGCTGTCCCCGCAGAGCACCACGTGCGAGGGCCGCATCCTGGCACACGGGCTTGCGCATCGGGTGGGGAATGGGGTCGGGTTCGGGATGGGCCGCGATCATGTCGGCGATAGTGCAGAGGATCCGGGGATCATCATCGTCGATGGCGGGGGCCAGGTGGGAGTCGCCGAGAAGGACGATGGGGAGGTCAAGGCGCGGAGGGAACTTGGGGATGAGGGTGCATGGGGCAAAGGCTACGGCGGGGGCGGCGTCGGCGACCTGCTTGACGATCTCGGCCGGGATATTGAGGGGGTTGGTGGTGGTGAGCATGGTGCCGAGGCCGTCGGAAGCGCTCGTGACGACGGCCCATGCGAACACGACGATCGCGGCTCCTCCTTCTTCGCCATGATCACCCGCCGCATCTCCTCCCTCGCCGGCGACGACGATGACCACTCCGGCAAGCAGAAGAGGAAGAGGAAGAGGAAGAGAAGTAAAATTGTCAATTCACCTTATTAATTAACCATGGTTAAGTATTTTAACCGTGGTTAACTTAATATCTCTAACGGATCTAAACGACAAGGACATATCTGAATACATTACGATTTTTGCAGGGATAACTTATGAAAGTTGAGCTTTGCAAGGATATATCTGCAATTCACCATACTTGCAAGGACGTGTATGCAATTAACCATTTTTTTTTAAAATAAGGACTAAAGTGAAATAATTTTAAAATGCAAGTTTACGAACCAAAATAAACTTTGGTAGAAGTTTAAGGAAAAAATGTATATAAACCCCTTGAAATTTATCTCATGTGTAAACAAAAGCTTGAACTTCTAATTTTGGCAATTAGGCTCCTAAACCTTATTAAATAATTTAATAGACTTATCTCAAAAAAAAAAAAATATATACAGTTGTTTTGGTCATATGTAATGCATATAATTTAATAAAGCTTTAAATCACAACTTTTTCTATTCAATGTTTAGAAAAAAGTAATAGAAATTCAATGTTGATTCAACTTAAGTTTCTATCATCGTACTTAATTATCAAAATAGGAAGAGAAAGAAATATATTTTTTTTTATATTTTGAAGTTTTACGAGATTATGTGCCCGAATCAAAGTGGTTATATAATTAATAAGTTCGCTTGAGACGAGGAATCTGTTGAAAATTTAATTATCAAAATCAAAAGTTCAGACAACTATTTATAAAAAGCTTAAGATCGTGAGATCTCTATACAGTTTTCCAAAGTTTAAAAGCTGGTAGTTCGGTCTACACTTTCTTGTACAATTCAGCACCAAACAAGCACACATGAAAGAGAAATAACTCCCTAATTTCTCCTTTTTATTTCTGTGTCCAAATGATGGCGTCTAGATAAAGAAATAATCCAAACTAAAATCAAATTATGGTATTTGGTATATTGCGTTTAAAAGAACTAATTAAGAAGTAGAAACGTTTTAGCAATGTGTTCTCTGATCGTTATCAACCACTAACTAGCTTAGTAATGATAGATTCCCGAACATTAGATCCGTTAGTAGCGATGCAAATGGGACGGATCAGGGTCTTGGTCGGATACACACAAAATCCATGCTCAAATTCAAATCTGTCAGATTTTCGTCTTTTATATCCATACTCAAAATTATATTCGTTTAACATCAGATAAATTCACCCAGTTCAATATATATATATATATATATATATATGAGTTGAGCTATGATACTTTTACAAGTATCACCATCATGGTGCTATTAGGTTTTAAGCCATTGGATCTACTTTTTTATTATTAATAGCCCTTGGATTAAACACTATTACACCTACCACCACCTACCACCACCTATCACCATCATCTCAACCTCACATCTCTCCATCCAAGGGCTAAAAACACACAAGTATCACCCCCATGATACTTTTACAAATATTCTANTATATATATATATATATATATATATATATATATATATATATATCCTAGGGTTTATTTGTTTAGATGAAAGTGGAGAGGGGTGAAGTTATTTTCGACACTAAACGGTCACTTTTATTATTTAATTCGTCATAAAAAAGATACAGTCGAAACTCGAGTTATCCAAAACAGCATAACTGACTTCTGGCCACTTCGAGCCAAAGTCAATTACGGTAAAGAGAGTTGAAAAAATAATAAAATAATATAATAGATAATGCTAGCTATGTTTAAATATATTTAATCATGATTCTAATTACTTTTTTATTTGTTTACATATTTAAAATGTGATGGAAATTGATTACTTAAATTTTAGCGCTTCTTTTAATTAGTTTGTACATTTAATATATGATGAAAATTGATCACTTGAATATTAATATTTCTTTTACTCTATAATTTTATAGTTGTATTATTATAAGTTTATATAAAAAAATAATTTAGTTATTATAGATTATATTTTTTTATTATATAGAAATACAATTATATTATTTTTTATTTATTATATTATAATTTATTATTTATCAAGTTATTTATTAGTTATGTAATTATAATTTTATATTATTCATTTGCTATCACACAAACAAAAGATATGAAGAAACTACACTTTTATAGCTATATAAACAAACAGGGGGGAGAAATAATTTTTACTCGAATTCTATTTCAATCCAAATTTCACTTCCATCAAATATCCGCTTTCAGTGAAACAAACCGGCCCCTAATATAGAAGAAGTTTTGGAATTGGCATCCGAATAAAAAATGGAATTAGATTATATTGAAATAAAAAGCGACATGATGAATCATCCAAAAAAACATAGTTCATTAGTAAAATGAAAATGGAAGCGAATAATTAAGACATCTAGGATTTTGAGAGGGGGTTTGGGTCATGAGAGAAAAAGGGTGATAAACAAAATTAAGGGGGAGGTATTTGTCGCAAAAGATTTTTAAGTGGTTTATTCTGAAATGAGTTAACTTAGATTCAAAACAGGATCATTCTCATTTTAGAGTGGAACTATAATTAAAATCTGATTCATATAAAACAAACAATAAATATCAGGATCATTAAATATTATTCCAATTTTAAAGTCTAAAATAAGTTAACCAAAACAAGCTCTATTTATTTTTCTAATATAGCATTCAATCGAGCAACATTACATCTTTCAACAAGCTCAAACACAATAAAGGTTATTTGACCTAGTATCAATTGGAAAATATTATTTTTAATTTCATATAGGTACCTACAAACATAGTGAATTACAAATATATCCCTACAAAGTTCAACTTTTATATGTTGTCCCTGGAAAAGTCCTGATATTTTCAAGTATGTCCCTGTCATTAGAATCCGTTAGAAAAAATTAGTTAATCATAGATAAAATACTTAATCTTAATTAGTTAATGAGCTGAATTGACCTTTTTATCCTTTTTTAATTAATAGTTGGAATTTTTAGAGGGATATATTTGTGATGCGAAAAAGATCATTTCACTTATAAAATAAATAATATTTTAATGGTAACAAACGAGAGGGATATATTTGAAAATATTAGTACTTTTATAGAGACAACATATGAAAGCTGAATTTTGTAGGAATATATTTATAATTTACTATGTTTGCAGGGAGTTGCATAAAATTAATCCTATTTTTAAAGTTCAAAATAGAATTTTTTTTATGTTTTTAATAGTAAGAAATAAAATTAGAAGTTGGCCAAACAACCACCATTAACAAATTTACATGTCATTTTCTATTCCAAAAAGTTTTCTTTTCTCTTGATAATCATTATTACTAGTGTAGAGATCGGCGCGATGCAGCGGGTAAATAATAGAAGCAAAATTTTAAAATTTTAATAAAATTTATATTTACAGCTTATTGATGTATAGGAAGCTATATCATGTTAAGTACAGTCAATTTGAATGACTAAATTCAACTGTTAAAAAAATAAAATTATAGTTAGAAGTTTATATAATTTTTTAATATCATCAAAATACAGTAAGAGACATACAATTTTATCGTATTATATGCCTCTTGAACATTCCGTTGTGAAAAATAAAAAAGAGCTAGCTCCAATGCAGCTCAATCAACCCAACGAGCACTTATATGGGCCGCGGCTTGGCTTTGTGGGACGATACTTTTCGAAGAAGACACGTTCTTTGCATATTCTTCTTCTTCATCATCGTCCTCATCATTTTCATTAACACAATGAGAGAGAGAGCTGCATGAGTGTGGGGAGGGAGATTAGATGATGATGTTTTTTTTGGCATGAAAAATAACATACCATGCAAAAGAGAGGGGGCCCGGGGGATTAATAGAGGTGGGGAGGATTGGAGTTACAAAGCCCATTCATTGGTGGCATATGGTGCATATAATTAAATGTTGCATTTTGGATTAATTAATTCTTGTGATTTCAAAGGATTGGGAGGTTTGAGGGAGAAGAAAAAAAAAAGTAAGGTATAAATTAAAGAGTACATTGATTAGAGGTTATTGAATAGAGAGGAGGGGAGGGGAAAAGCCAAGGTCATTGAATAGTAGATGAGGTTGAAAGAAAACTTGCCAAGGAGGGGAAGAGAAAAGCCAAAGTCATTGAATAGAAGGTGAGGTTGAAAGAAAACTTGCCACGTGGCAAAAACATTGGGAATTCATATATGCTAATAGATTATTATTTCCATTATTTAACAACTCTCGTATTGTCACCAACATGTTTTAAACCTTGCCATATCCGTAACGGACATAAGCATATAATATCATCCTAACTACTGGGTCCACCTGACACCTTGGCGTGCAAAATCTAGTTAATTGAAGGGCTTATCCGCAAAATATGAGAGCATATTGTCACGGACTTAGCGCTTTTGTTCGCGAAGCCTGTGCGGCGCCCACTTTTTTTCTCAGAGATGAACAAGCCTTTGTTCCTGTTACTAGCTCGAACCTTTGTGTCCTACGACTAAATATACAAAGAGAAGAAACGAGAAAGAGAGGCAGAGGTTCACTTAAAAAAATTAAGTACTCCACTACTTGGAAAAAGGGATTACAGCATACATACACACTCCCTCTTGTGTTTCCACCTCTCTTCTTTCTCTACTTTGGCCATAGCCATCTCTACAATTTATAGGCTCCTAAATACATTAATTTAGCCTACACTAATTCACTCATTAAGGCACACATTAACTCACTCACTATTACATGATAATGAGCTTTCATGAATGCCCAGTGATCCCAAAAGTTACCCATACCTCTTGGATTTCCGGCAGTTATGGACGCATTAATTGCAGCACTTACATAACCCTTCATCTTCAATAAAAGACGGCTGGTTTTGGACCTCTTAACAATCTGTTCTGCTAGTGAAGTTAGGCTAAGGACTCGGCCGCACTGAAAAATTACTAAGTTCTTGACAATATGCCTGAAAAAGAGTGTATATCATACATATCACTCATCTAAGGAGTGAGATTTTTTTACTTTGTAGCATTAAGATCTTTCATCAAGTGATGTAAAGATCAGTTAGTCCACCATATATATATATTTTTTACTGGACTGATTTCGTATGCCGATTCATTATTTGTATTCAGATCTAGTAGCAATATCTAAAGAGGTGTAGATCTTACATTTCTAATCATGAATTTACAAAAATTTGAATGAGTTGTAATTTTAAAAAAATTAATGTGAAATTTAAAAAATAATGGCTTCTGGATGAAAAAAATATAAGATGTACACTGCACTTTGAGGGTGTACCAGTAGTATATAGAGTAATTTTAGAACTACAATCCATGTTGCATTAATTGTAATCTTATAATCCCTCTTAGCCAAGAGTTTTTTTTTTAATTTTTTCTACTTGCCTTATTATTATTATTATTATTATTATTATTATTATTATTATTGTTTTATCAAAACTAAAAAGAATTAAATAAGCCACTAAACCCTACAATTTCTTAAATAAAGAGTTGTAGAGATTTCAACTCTTTTGGATTGTAAGCTTAACATTTCTCTAAAATGTGGAGGAGTGTTAGGTCTACAACCTACTTTCCTATGTAATTCTGCAATATTTCTATTTAATAACTATTTTTTATTCTTTAGCCTTATCAACTTTTTTTTTGACTAGAAATTAAAAAAGAACAATAGATATTCAATATTTTTGAATAAGAAGTAGTACAACTTAACTATAAGGTATTCTAATCTTAACCTTATTATTCATTAATTACTCTAGTTTTATATGATAAATGATGAATTTGATGGAGTTATTAATGGATTGAATAAAATTCTTAATTTATTTATCTAAAGTTTTTTAATTTTAAAAATTAAAGAGGTGTCAAACGTCAATGAAAAAATAAAGTTGAGGAGGGCATTTAAGAAATTTACATATATGAGGGATCTCGATACATTTTTACCTAACTGTACTATAATGATTCTTGAAGCCCTTTTGCCCAAATTTATAGTTCTTGAAGGGCCTTTGGATAAAAACTCCGCAGTGAGTGGGCGAAACAAGCAACGCAAGCAATGCGTCTCTTTCACTGCACATCACGACCAACCCCGAGCTCTCCCCCTTACATATACGATATATATGATGATATGCAATGTATAATGTACAAATATATCTATCACCCCCTTCGTCACAAAGGAGGTCGAGATGGGAGGGGACGGAAGAGGGATTCTAGGGTTCCGGCGGTCCGCCGCCGTCGTCGCCGCGGCGGTGGCGGTGCATCTGATAGCGGCGGCGGCCTCCGCGGCGGCGTTTTTTGAGCCCTTCAACGTGAGCTACGACCACCGCGCGCTCCTCGTCGGCGGCGAGCGCCGGATGCTCATCGCCGCCGGAATCCACTACCCCCGTGCCACCCCCGATGTGCGTACGCGCTCCGATCCCTCCCAATTACGATTCACTTGTGATCCCTATGATGATGCTATTATTTTGAAGTGTTCCCTGTAGGTTTTAGTGCAGTTGTGTTGTCAAATCAACTTGTTAGGGTTATAATGATCTCTAATTCTCGAGTAATTGCATCTTTGGTCGTCGCTTGAGTTGAAAAGGCAGGAACTTGGGTGTAGATGAGTTTCCTATTTGTTTCGGAAATCAATTTTGTCAAAGGTTCTTTTTTGAAGGGGGAAAGGGGATAGTGTAGAAAGGAAAGACTAATAGCCCGTTCGGATTGGGTACAAGAGGGGGGATAAGGCTCTTATCTCCCCAATTGTACCCAAACAAAAATTGTTGGGTGGGAACTATTAGCTCCCACCCAAAGCGGGTTTGTTCCCGCCAAGCTTGTTCCCACCCCCTGCCGCTATAGAGAGAGAGAGTTTTGTTTTAAAATAAAATTTAAATTTTTAAGATTTAAAATTTGTAATCTGAAAATTAAAATTTTAAATTTTAAAGTTGATATTTTAAATTTTTAAATTTTAAATTTGATATTTTATATCTTTCAAATTTAAATTTGGTCTTAAATTTAAAATTTAAAATTTAAAATTTAAGAGTTAAAAATTTATATTTAAAATTATAAATGTAAAATTTAAAAATTTAAATTCAAATATAATGAGAGGGGTAATATAATNTATAAATAAAAAATAATTATATTACCTCTTTCATTATATTTGAATTTAAATTTTTAAATTTTACATTTATAATTTTAAATTAAAAATTTTAACTTTTAAATATTAAAATTTGAAATTAAAATTTAAAACTTCAACTTTTAAATATTAAAATTTGAATTTAAAATTTAAAATTTAAAATTTAAATTCAAATATAATGAGAGGGGTAATATAATTATTTTTTATTTATAACTATCCATTATTCTTCTTATTTGATTTTATCTATCCAAATACTATTTTTCTTATTCCCAGGAACAACCTAATTTTCATTCAAACACAAAATTGGTCTATTTCTCGCTTATACCTGAACTTATATCTATCCCTGGAATAAATAGTTCTTACTTATATTCGAACCAAACGAAGTCTAAATGATTAAGTCTTGTGTCTTTTTGCTTCTTTTATAGCAATTAACCATACACTCTGATGCTGCTACAATGCTATTTTATTTTCTCTTTCCATAGTAAGTAAATTTTATGTCTTTTTTTCATCAATGTCGCCTTGTGTCTTGTTTTACTCCTAAGTTTTTCGCTTACAGATGTGGCCTGGTTTGATAGCCAAGAGTAAGGAGGGAGGGGCAGATGTTATACAAACATATGTTTTTTGGAACGGGCATGAACCAATCAGAGGTCAGGTAGTGTGCAATTCCATTCGGCTAGATTGCTACAGTTAACTTCCTTGCATGATCTCCTTAGAAATGCTTGTTTTTCTTATATAGTACTTCCCTTTTCTAGTATAATTTTGAAGGAAGATACGATCTTGTGAAGTTTGTGAAGTTGGTTGCCGAGCAAGGGCTATATCTCCATCTTCGTATTGGTCCATATGTTTGTGCTGAATGGAACTTCGGGTTTGCCCCTTCTTTCTTTTAAGTTTCTTTAATATTTCGCCCATTCGCTTGTAATTACTGATAAACAGGTCAGCCTTTTGGTTTTACCTCTAAGCTGTCAAGAATATTTACATAAGACGCATTTTATGTGCTGATTTAAGTGGTTGAATTTGCTAATATCAAATTTACTGTGGCATATACGTAATTATTAATTCTCACGTGGACATATATATGAGTTCCCATGCTAATATTAGGATTCCGCATTGCCATTCTACTAAGCTAGTATTAGGGCTATGGTACATGGACAAGGACAAAGGGACAACTTGGCGCTAGTTGCAATTCTAAAAAATAGAACACATGTGCAGGCATGTTGATTGAACATGTATATAATTTATATTATTTCATATGTAAAAAGAATCACCATAGAATAACTAAATTTAACTTGATCTTTCTCTGGTGCCTTCAGTATAATTTAAATTCAGAAACTTCGAAGCACAGAAATAATTTTGTCAGTCATATTTTTATTATATAATGAATACAGTGATGACTTATCTAGAAGTTTTAAGTCCTTGTTGGATTAACCCAGTAGATCACAATTCCATGTGATTGTGGCATTAGAAGATGTGTGATGACACAGATTGAATGATTGTAGTGGGGGATGAAATATTATTCTTGGCTAACTCTAAATATCTCTTGCCCAATAAGTTACACATTGTCTCTAACTTTAGGTCTTACTGGCATCTCGTATTTCATGCTATATCGGATTTCACTAATGTGAATTAAAGATAATAATGAGAGTTTGTCTCATTAATTTATTCCTCCGTCCATTGAAACCTGGTATTTTGGGCATCCAAAGAACATTCAAATGTACATTGTGTACATTGCATATACCTGGTAATTAAGCTCATGCATAAGATTCCATGTCAATAGCATTGCTACATTGCTTTCATCTGAACTTTTCTTTTCCTCTTTTATAGGGGTTTGCCAGTTTGGTTACGTGATATTCCTGGTATAGAATTTCGAACGGACAATGCACCATTCAAGGTATACATCAGGCTCTTATTTTGTTACATCTAATCAAATGCCAATTTACACTTGGCTATGAATTTAAGAATCCTAAATCATGGGAACTCCAAGTGTTTTTCCTATTCAGGTTTGGACAGAATGTCTCAAATCATTAGAGAATATGATGCTTTTTCATTTTTTTCTGGCACGAATTTCAGATCTTCATTGTAGGCCATGTTTTTCACTCACCTAACCTATTTATGTAATTGAGATAGTCGTCTTCTATTTTTGTTTCAGTTAAACACTCCATTCATGTATTTATCTCATTGGGATGATCACAGTTTTCCTTTCCGGTTGTTTCATGTTTAAATTTGCTAGATGTTTACTAATCTTATGTTTTGCTGAACTCTCCTTTTGGCACTCGACGTCGTTTGAAGTCTATGAACTTTGAATTTGCACATTGGGAAGAACGTCTTGAAATTAATTTTTACAGGAATCTTTAAAATGATGTCAACTAGTGAATTTTGACTTTTAAGTGCTTTATATCCAAAAAGAGTTCTAAGTCTAAGTCAGGGTTACATGGAATTTTCTCTTTTATCCTCTGGTGCAGTAGAAGTATTCTTTGTTTGTCTCAAGTCATTGTGGAGCAATTTTTCTAATAACTTATTGTTTATGATAAGAATGATGGACTGAACTGCATACCACCAGAAAAAGATGATTCGTGGCATGGCAATCAGAATAGAGATCTTGACAACTTTGTACTTTTTTTGCAGGATGAGATGCAGAGGTTTGTCAAGAAGGTTGTAGATATGATGAAACAAGAGATGCTTTTTTCATGGCAAGGCGGTCCAATCATACTAGTGCAGGTTATAAGACCATTACAAACTCCAGTAATTGATTTTGTCTTTATGCTAACCTGCTTTCCTTGTTTGGTTTATTCTTCTATATGAAACCAAAACATGATCATTGATTGGGAGGATTTAAGTGTTGTTGCATAGGATTGTGCCGATCACTTGCTGGCACGATATGACACACACCATTTTGTGCCATGCTGTGCCGTGTTGTGCCAATGCATCCAGTTTACAAAAATACTTGTGCACGGACACACTGTGGAATGAAATATATATTTTCTTTGGTACCAATATATTCGATTTCTTATTATATATCTTTATCAAATCATTTGCACTTTATTGATGTAAAACACTTGCTAATTTCAAAGAAAAGAGGGTTTTGAGCCATGCCCTTGGCACGTGGCACGGATGTTGTATCGTGCCGATATCTTGTTAGCATGGTGCGGCACGGTAGGCACGGGCTGTGTTGATGGTCACTTAAAAATCCTCAATTGATTGACAAGCTATATCCAGCTTTGTTGTCAAGAAGGAAAAAGCAAGTTAATAATATGTAGCAAAATTGCAAGCAGGACAGCTAAAGTTCCATATGGTCAAAAATTTCCAATAGAGGCTCATGGCACATTGGTTGTAAATTTTCTAGTTCAGTAGCTTTATTTTGAAACATTGAAAAAAGTAGAAATAATTAACCCCACAAGCTTTAGTGTTAGCCAACTGAGCAGAAAAGGCCATTTCTTTTTAGTCTTCGATATTATCAAACATGACTGCAAGAATGGAGAGAGCCCTTTGTGCTGACAAGTCAAATTTGACAACATATATTAGTTGAGCTGCAATTACAAGGTAAGCACGGAGGCTTTTGCAAGTCGAATTCGACAATAAGACCTCCAAAGCAATGATCAACGCTATTAAACATGATTTTTTAGGAACACACTTATCTTATGATCTTTTGGTCTCAAACTAAATGGTGAAAATTGCATGACTTTATAAAAATAGACAATGGAATTCTTCAATTTTTATTATATGGGTATGGATCTTGGCATGGATAGTGAAAAATATTTTCTATAAAAAATTTTAATGAATTTGGATTGCTCTACATTGTTAAACTAACAGATGCATCACGTAGGTCAGTGAAATTCTTTATTTTAAGACTTTTATCATAAGTTAGATATATGGATTAACATCATTTATCATTATTAAATCCTTTATACTGCCCATTATTAAGTAATCAATCAATTTGGTCTTGTGATCATTTATCAGGCGCATTAGAAATGAACAGGTGAAGTAAGTCCAATACAATTTTGGAAATTTGGCATAGATTGCGCTCAAATTTCATGTATTTCATGCATTTCCCTTTAAAGTTAAAATTTGAATTCACATCCTCTAAAATGGTCTGTATTTGCGTAGAATCCTGTGTTCAAGTTTCCATAAAATTTTAAATATATGCTAGAAAACCGAATGTCCATTTTAATACCAAACTTTTGGGTGACTACCATTTAGATGAGAATAAATATTACAACTTCAACAGCAGCATCTTTTTAGGAGCATCTAAGTCAATTTACATCCTTAGTCGAAGTGAACTGGGTTGTAACCCTGGTCAAGTGATTGGCTACTCACATCATGTGTATGAAGGGAAATACGAAACAATAATTTATAATTTGCAAGTCTTTAGTGCACATACACACTCTTGATTCACAGAATCTCAACTGTTGCATTTATAGGGTTATATACGTACAGAGTCATTACAAAGTTTTGCTAGCATTTATGCTGTAACACTATCAAAGGTTTATTAGAATTGTTTTTTTTTTTTTTGGGGCCATACCGAAACTTTATTTGCCATCCATTTTTCGACTTCTTGATGCATTGGCAAGAGGCCCCTTGTATGATTTTAATTTGAAGGTAGTTTCAGCTATGTAGCTCAAACTTGAAGCAGTAGTTCATCCATGTGAGTACATATAAACTAGATGTAATGAGCAGGGCAATGGTGTAGTTTTGCTTCTGTCAATTTGTCATGACCTACTGTATTCTAAAAGACGTGCTGAACAACTTAATATTTACAAGAACAATTTCCAATGATATGTTTTGAACAAGCTGCATTTTCACTTAGTCATGCTGAAGTAATTTGTTTGAAAACATAAGTTCAGTTTTTCAATTATTCATTTAATAAAGCAAATATCACAGATTGAGAATGAATATGGAAACATTGAAGGTCAGTATGGACAAGGTGGAAAAGCATACGTTAAATGGGCTGCTGAGATGGCGATTGGGCTCAGTGCTGGTGTCCCATGGGTCATGTGCAAACAAACTGATGCTCCAGAAAATATTGTAAGTGTCTTTAGCACATTTTGCTCCTCTATTTTTGTGTATAAGTTTTTGCTCTACTTCTTTAGTTTATCAATGTCCATTTTAGAATGAAAGCCATGATATCTGGATCATGCGTTCTTTTATTCTTTCTATCCTTCATTGGTTTCTATTCCAGAACCTGCACATTTGTGAGATTACCAATTTTTTTTTTCATCCTCTTTTTCTAAAATTTTGACAGATTGATGCGTGCAATGGATTTTATTGCGACGGTTTTAAGCCGAATAATTATAGAAAGCCAGTTCTGTGGACTGAGGATTGGAATGGATGGTACGCTGATGCTTTTACATATTTTTGACAATTTGTTTATGGGAGAATTTCAAATTGTTAACTATTTGAGGGCAAACTTGCTAAAGTGCATTTATATTTTTAAATTGTTATGTCATCTGATTTATGCAAAGCTATACATAATATGCATTACTTGATACTGGAGCATAGGGTTCTTAATTAGAATAAACTTGATATAATTCAAAGTTCTGCAATACAGGTATGCCTCCTGGGGTGGAAGGCTACCTCATAGACCTGTTAGAGACAATGCTTTTGCTGTTGCTCGCTTCTTCCAACGCGGGGGATGTTTTCAAAATTATTACATGGTAATAGGGTTTCCCTCTATTCTGTTGTCACTTACAGGTTTTATGAGTTGCTGTTGTCACTTACAGGTTTTATGAGTTGTTGCCTCCTTTAATTTGTTATATATTTTCCCTAATTTGGTTTGTGTACATGATTTATTTGATGCATGCTTTGTAAATGTACTCTTTTCTTTTGTTTCGTGCTTTTTGCCTCTGTCATCCTGTCACAATGTACCTTGAAATGAATTTGAGTAGTAATCAGTGAACCAAGTTGGTCTTTGGAGTTATGGTATCATATGGAAACTATGCAAGTCACTCCAAAGCTCAACGAACCATGTCCTATATTTGATTAAAATCAGTTCCTTCTAATTAACTTATTATCAACTATGGGGTTTGTTCCAAAATGGTAAAAAACCACTGAACTATGCATGACTTGGTTTTCTTGGAATCATGTTGTTAGAATATAAATGGAAAAGTTAATCACTGCTGAAAATTTGAAGGGTGCGAAATGCACACTTTGATGATCAGTCAAGGTACTCAAATATGTTTGTGAAAGTCTTCATGTAGCTTTGTATTGCAACATCTTAGGAATTAGCTATTAACTTATCCTTAGTCCATAATCTCTTAACTATTTTGCTGTGTGCAATCTTTTCTCTGTAAATTGTCCTTCCTCATCATCATTACATGCACTTTTTGTGAGATATAAATGTTACTTTTCCCCCAAAAAAATGAAAAAGGAGAAAAAAAAAGATATGCAGGTGTCCTTGTCTTTCATATCCTCTCTGAACCAACTCTTATTCTTTAAAGTGCTTCTTATGTAGATTTTTTTTTTCCTTCAAATAAAGAACAGCTGCTGCTGCTGTGGATTTTGATTTTATTATATTCCTAGGTATTCTATGCTGACAATGTATGGTATTGTTCGCTCATATGAAGTATTATCTAACGGTTGCAAATATTGCAGTTTTTTGGTGGGACAAATTTTGGCCGTACTTCTGGAGGCCCCAACCAGATAACAAGTTATGAATATGATGCCCCAATTGATGAGTACGGTATGTCAAAGTTCTCTTGAATGTGCTTTTACTTTGTTCCTCACTCTCATTTGGATATAAATTGTTTATCTAGGACAAGACGAACATGCATGAACCTGCTATGTTAATGCATGTCGAGACAATTACAACACTGGTGTTCGTTTATTCACAGGTCTCTTATCACAGCCTAAGTGGGGACATTTAAAGGATCTGCATGCAGCTATTAAACTCTGTGAACCTGCACTTACTGTTGTTGATAGTGGGCCACAGTATGTCAAATTGGGATCAATGCAAGAGGTTGGCATTTGCTATTGCTGTATGTAGTTTCATTAGATGATTGTGTTGATCGATGAAGTTCATTAGGTAGTTTCATTAGATATGGGTATATTGGTAAACAGTTTTTTGCTGACATTCTGGTACGAATATTAATCGCAAGTGGACAACAATTTCGTTCAAAGATCAAATCAATTAGCATTTTGTTTGAAACCTTCATTGCATAAAATGGTATGACTGGCTATTTCTACATTGATAATGGAAGAATTAATCCAATAATGAGAATTACCCTACGGTGCCCTACTGATTAATTTACCCATAGATAAGAAAAATGGATGTACTCTACATTGTTCCATGAGTTACTGCACTGTTGTTAATTATGTTATCATAATCTTCCTGTATATCCTTATAATTTTGGCGTGAAGAAAAATTTCTGTCTACATCCTATGACAATTGATGGGTATTTGACTAGTTGATTCCTTTACATGACCCTATTTGATAAGCATTGTGAAGCATAGTAAAAAAAACAGACATACACATCTAGGGATGCAAATGGATCTCGGTTGGTGGAGCTTCCGCCCTAATCCGTCCCAAATGGGGTGGTAAGTGGGAACAAATATAGAAAAATATAACCCTGAATTTGTGCCGATCCGCCAAATAAATGGACCGGGAGACGGTAGGCCCTTTTCTTCCTTCAATCTGCCCCGATTCGTCAAAAATCCACCAAAAATCCGCTCCCGCCCCGAATAGGGCGGTAAGTGGGAGCCAAAAATAAAATGAAAAATAACCAGCTCCGAATCCGCCCCTTCTCGACAAGAAAAGGAGCAGGAGGTGGGGGAACCCTCCCGCCCTCGGATCCGCCCCATTTGCATCCCTAATGGCAGTAGACCAGTTCATGTAATCAGAAGCATTATTAACAAATGTTGAATAGTTGCTACACTGCTATTTTTCTTTCTACACAAATATAGATATCTATATATACATGTATATATAGAGTGGAGCTAGAATTCTATTGATAGTATTGAAATAGTGTTTGCTACCAACTTTTTTACCATTAGATGCCTAGGGTTTAGTAATAGTAGGTGGAATAGTAAGAATCCATTGGTGGAAATGCAGATAGTAAACACTATTTATATACTATCAATCAAGGATTTAAGTGCCGTGGCACGGGGTTGTGCTGGAAACTTGCTTGAACGGTACGACACGATGGGCGCTGGACCGTGCCGATGCGTGTCGGTCACAAAAAATTCATGTGTGCCGACACATAATTGCATGAAATATTTATTTTTTTTAGCAACAAAATATTCTAATTGTTTATTATGTATTTTTATCAAATCTTTTGAACTTTATTGAGAAAATTATTTACTAATTTAAAGAATAGAGGATTTTAAGCTGTGCCGTCGGCACGGGGGGGCTGTATTGTGCCGATTTCTTGTTGGCACGATATGGCACGGTAGATACGGCCTATGTTGATGGGCGCTTAAATCCTTGCTATCAATAGTATATTAGCTCAACTCTCTCTCTCTCTCTCTATATATATATATATGTATGTATATGTATACTGCGTGCGTGCGTGCGTGCGTGCGTGCGTGCGTGCGTGCGTGTATAGAGTTGAGCTGGAATGCTATCGGTAGCTATCGGGTTCCGTTGCCACCCATTTGTTTTCAATGATGGAGCCTCCAAATCGACGATCGACACCGTTGAACATGATCTATACCACTTGAAGCATCTAGAAACCAAATTTCAAACTTTTTTGATATTGTTCTCTTGTCTATCAAATGGACACAAAATGAACGGTTGAAAATGAATATTCTTTAAAAAGTGATGATAGAAATCTTATAATCAAGATCGAGAGTATAGATCTTGTTCTAAATAGTTTAAAAAATTTTCTAACCAAAATTTAATCGATTTGGATATCTTTACACCATTAAACGAGAAAACGCCTCACATTGACCATTAAAATTACAAATTTTGAAACCCTTTGATCATTAGGTCAATGATGACGAAAAGATTTGAAATTTGGTTTCTAAATGTTTCAAGTGGTATAGATCATGTTCAACGGTGCCGATCGTCGATTTGGAGGCTCCATCATCGAAAAGAAATGGGTGTCAACGGAGCCCGTTTGCTACCGATAGTATTCTAGCTCAACTATAGAGTTGAGCTAGAGTTGAGCTAGAATACCATCGGTAGCAAACGGGCTCCGTTGACACCCATTTGTTTTCGATGATGGAGCCTCCAAATCGAAGATCGGCACCGTTGAACATGATCTATACCACTTAAAGTGTTTAGAAATCAAATTTCATACATTTTCGATATTGTTCTCTTACCCATCAAGTGGACACAAAAATGAACGGCTGAAAATGAATATTCTTTAAAAAATGATCATAGGAGTCTTGTAATCAGGATCAATAGTATAGATCTTGTTTTAAATAGTTTAAAGAATTTTCTAATAAAAATTCAATTGATTTGGATTTTTACGCCGTTAACGAGAAAACACCTCATATCAACCATTAAAATTACAAATTTTCAAACCCTTTGATCATTAGGCAAATGATGTCGAAAAGATTTGAAATTTGATTTCTAAACACTTCAAGTGGTATAGATCATGTTCAACGGTGACGATCGTCGATTTGAAAACTCTATCATAAAAAACAAATGGGTGGCAACGGACTAGCTCAACTCTCTCTCTCTCTCTCTCTCTCTCTCTCTATATATATATATATATATATATATATATACATACATTTTTGCTCAATTAAAGACACCTTATGACTAGTTACTTGTCAAAATATGTCTCCTATTAGTCTACGTAGATCAGGAAAACTATAAGTACCAAAAATTTTCTTTTCTGTTTAAAATTTTTATCATCTATTTGAAAGCAAAAGTACCTGTGAGTTCTGTATAGTTTAAGCTATGAAAAAGCAGCAGCCTGTAGGTCCCCAGTCACCACCAATACAAGGCCTAGGTTGTAATGATTCAACCCAGCTGACCAATATTAGCAACTTGATAGGGTTAAATCACTAGCCCAACATGCTTAACCCAGGTACCAATGTTAATTTGCTCGTTGTTTTATACCGAAGCATAGTCTCTACACAATCCGATATGAGACTGTTGAGGCATGACAAGCTTCTCGTTAGGCTCATTCCACTATTGTCGCCTTCCGCATTTCTTGCTCCCCCTACAGTTCGAGTAACGCCTAGGATGCATAATTAGCTAGTTCAACATGATGGTGTGACAACTTAACCTGGTCCTCTAGTATTAGTAACTTGTGGGGCCTAAATCACTGGCCCTAGAAAGCTGTAGCCCACGTTATAAATACTTTGTCCTGGTGCTTATATATGGAAGATAGTGCCTACGCTATCCTATATGGGATTATTGGAGCTTTACATTGGTTGTGCCTACGCTATCCTATGCTATCACTCGTCACAGTTTTCACATGTATCATTGTTGTGATGTTTTTTATTGGCTGCGCCCTATACGCAGCTGCTTACCTTGTTTATTGTGTGCAGGCACATATATATGCTAATGAGCAAGTTGATCCAAATAGAAGTGTTTCTGGAAATGTGAGCATTTGCTCAGCTTTTCTTGCAAATATCGATGAGCACAAATCAGTTTCAGTCAGAATTTTTGGGAAAAATTTTGATCTACCACCATGGTCTGTGAGCATATTGCCTGATTGTCAAAACGTGGCTTTCAACACTGCCAAGGTAAAATCCTGTTTGGGATGTCATTTGTTGTACATGTTGTTGCTATAATATGGAGCTCAGTTCTTCTATATTGTAAACAGCTATATACGATTGCTGAAAACGAAAACGAAGCTCATTTAACTTCTAAGTTGCTTTGTTATGGCAAAGTTTGTAGTACTCATCTTGAGCGAAGTAAATTTCTTCTTCACCGGTCTATCAGCATGCTGCCATATTGCAAAAGATGTCACTTTTAGATGTGATCTCATCTTCACTTCATGTAATTTTGCCAATTTGAGTGTCTGTTAGCATTTTGCCTATTTGCAAAGGTTTTGCTGTCAGGTGGAGTTCTCAGCTTAGCTTAGCTTAGATTTTGTAAAATTCAACTTTCTCTAGTTTTCATGTGAAGCTGCAAATCCAACAATTGCTTCATTACAAGTAAATATCAAATGAAATTCAGTATTGAAAAATCTGGAAAGCTCTTGTTACATAAGTCGGAAAATAATTCTTTTCCTGATTATATAACATGTTGGAGTTGAATCTGGCATAAATTGGCGTCTCTTCTCCATTTATTAGTGCATGGGTGAACTTTTCAAATAAGTGTGCATGCAAGAGCTGAAAGGCCTATTCCATTAGCTTCTCACCGCACCGCCACCCTACACACACCTTCCCCTCCGCCCCCCCCAACCCAAAACACACACGAGAAAAAAAGAAAACACACACACACACACACATAAAAACCCATAAAAAAAAGAGGTTTTTATCCCTCTTCACAATCTAAGTTGTTAGACTAAAAGTTATGCGTTATATAGAAGAGAGTTTTGTTTCGCAATTCATTTACACATTTCTCAATGATGGTGCAGTCAGATGCAAGGTATTGAAGGATTTTTCTTACGGATAGTACACAGTTGATAAGATGTATGAGGATATATAATATAATGTCACTTCCTTACAATTTGAATACTGAGGATATATGATATAATGCCACTTACCATTTGAATATTGGATTTTTTTTTTTTTTGGGGAAATGTGAGCATTAATTTCTATTCTATGTGTAGTATTCTTGGGTTTAATAATGCCGTGATTTTACCAGGTAGGAACACAGCTTTCAATAAAAACAGTAGAATCTGGATCTCCCAGTTATTCAACTGCATCGGCACCTGGGTTTTTACTACTAGATGGGAAAGACTTGCATATTTCAAAGACGTGGTCAATTCTGAAAGAACCAATTGGTGCATGGGGCAATAATAGCTTTACTACTCAAGGCATATTGGAGCATCTAAATGTGACGAAGGACGTATCTGACTACCTATGGTACATTACCAGGTAAAGGATGATGATCTAAAGGTTTTTAAGAATTAGGAAAGAATTGCATCATGCTGTTACTTCGTTTGTAGTGTTTATCAGATAAGATGTCTAGATCTCTAATGGCAGATTGTAAAAGAAGGTCTGTGTTGATAATATGACTACTACTATGTAATTTTCTCTGCTTGCTCAGCACCTGTCATTGATTAAGCACAAAGTAATGCCTACGTAAATTTTGATGAAATTCAGAGTAAATATTTCTGATGAGGATGTTGCATTTTGGGATGAAAAAGGTGCTTCACCGTTCATTACGATAAACAAAACGCGTGATGTGGTTCGCATTTTTGTAAATGGGCACCTTTCAGGTACTAATTTAAGTTCTTTCTGATATGCAATTTTGTTATCTTTTTAATTTTTCTAATACTGCTGATATATCAATTGCTTGAAATGCTTGAAGTCACATATTTATCATATGATTTATCTTGAGTTTCTTCCTTTAATGCCCCAGTCAATTAAATTGAGCCTCCTCTATATTCTTCTAAAAGGATCTGTTATACTGAAGGTAGTAAGGTTGGTCACTGGGTGTCGGTGGAGCAGCCTGTTCAATTAGTTGAGGGATACAACGAATTAGCTATTTTAACGGAGACAGTGGGATTGCAGGTAGTCTAATTTTTATTCATATAGTGGTTTTGATACTATGTTGTCTGTTGCATTACGAAATTCTGTTTTCAGCAAAGAATGCACATATGTAGTCCTAACTACCCAGTCTATCATGTTCCGATATTCTCCAAGTAACATTGTTTATTTTTTAGCTAACAAAATGTGGTTTGGTTTAGTCCATCGTATGTTGTGCCAATTTGCCTTGCAACCCCCAAAATATAGACTCTCTACAAGTTTGCAAGTAGAATTTAGCTACAGAGTAGGAGGGATTAACCAATTCAACTTTGAGACCTCTTTATCTGATAGTTCTTCGTGAAATCCTGTTTGTGAAATTTGATTGGTGCTTCAAGTGAAAAAGAGAAAGATAGCTCAATACTATAAACTCTTTGAGGTTGAGCATCTATGTGAATAAATTACTTCAGATGATCTGTTTGGTGAATGATCCTGATGGCATGTCATGGTTTTAGGATAATTTTAGAAGACCTAAACTAAAAAAATGTGCTAGACATTCGGGTTTTCCAGATAAAGATGTAAATTAAACCTGAGGGCTAAACTAGGAAACGTTAAAACAACCTGGAAATTAAGTTGCATTTTATTTTCTTTATTTATCACTAGATCAGCGAAACTGCGGAGAATCACCTCTAAACCACAGCGAATGGTGCTTAATGGAACACATGTATCAGTTGTGCTGCTCTATGCATGTTTCAATGTTCTGCTTTGTTCATGTTGTAATTTGTAAGCACACTGAAAAGCTTTTATGGTGCCTTTAACTCATTTTAGTTATTTTGGAACACATGAAGTCAATAACTTCTGACAAAGTATAGCTGGGCAGTTTTATGTGTTTACGCCATCAGGGGACTACCACCTGATACATTGTTTGATCTGAATCTGTCAGTTTGAACTCCTATATGTGATTTTCTATTCTCTCATTTGTTATCAAACGATGTTTTTTAGCCGCCTTGGGGATCTATGCTCTTAAAAAAGGAACTGGAAATAGAGAAATTATCTGAATTTCACCAACAATTGTATTATTTTCACAGAACTATGGTGCATTCCTTGAGAAGGATGGGGCTGGAATTAGAGGACAAATAAAACTAACTGGCCTGAAAGATGGGGAACTTGACCTCTCTAACTTTCTTTGGACATATCAGGTATGGCGTTTATTCAATTGACTTGCAATTTGCTGGTTAAAGCAAATCTAGATAATAATCAACTAGATAATAATTTCCCTTCTCTCCCCCTTTGGAAATTAGTATCTACAGAGTTATAGCATATATAGTGCCTTTTAAAGTGTGACTTAACGATTCAGGAAAAGGTCTTGATGGTGCTTACAATTGACATTGATAGCTTTTTCTCAATCAAGAATCCAAGATAGAACAGGGATAATCTCTTTATTCCTCTTACTTGAAAGAATGTTGAAATTTGAAGGCTTCGAACCAAGTAGAATTGAGACAGGGAGAATCTATAGAAGAAACCCCAAATATTCAATTCAGCTCATCCTTAAGGCCTGTTTAGCCTGGCTTGTGCAGCTGGGCCTCCACCACAATGCAGTGTGGCGTTGGGCAGCTCCAGTGATGCTATATTTTGTGGTTGTGACCTGCAACGCAGCCATGCAAGCTCGTATCAAATGGGACAATGCTGCAGTTGCAGATCACAATGTGACTTGGAAGCCGGGCACACGTGCCCTTATTCTTATACAAATGTGCCATGCTTTACAATCAGAACACTTTCCTTCAGTGGAGTCTGAGTATTTTCTTTTTTTTTTTTCCTACACACAGCTTGTAAATTTCCTATATGGTAATCCTATATATATATATGTTATTTAGTATATTTGTGCTAAAAATTTATGCTATTATACTATTCCGTTACCGTTTTACGGTTAAATAACATTTTTGTAACTGTTTCATATTTAAGCCTTTTTCCAAACATGTAGGTAGGGTTGATGGGGGAGTATTCTAAGCTCTATGATCCCAAGGAACAAGAAAATGTAGGTTGGACTGACTTGCAGGTTGATAATATATCATCCGGCTTTACCTGGTACAAGGTAAGCTTAGTATATATATGCTATGAACTGCCTTCTACACATTAAATGTAGCTCAGAAATTTTGATTTTAATTTTCTTTTTCCCATGTGGTCAGTTTTAAGATGAGTGGTTAGAGATGTTTACATATGTGTTTGGCAGACAAAATAACTAGAACTTTTGTGGTGGTTGGAAGCTAAAATAAGCTTCTGAACTTTAAAAGCAAAAGTTCCATCTCATGTGAGGCTTCTTCTTTGTCTGCAGCAAGAAGCTGTTGAGGAGGATATCAACGAAATAGCTACTAGTGCTTTTTTGAACAGCTTTACCCAACAGCATTTTTGCAGAAAGCTCAGGCTAAATTGAATAGGCTAGTTAGATGGAAGCTACTGTAACCCTAATTGACTTTATTGATTATTTACCTTATTTAATACATACGTGTTCGGCCTAGTCATTTGAATCCCATGATAGCCTACTCGCCGGACCACCTATTTTGCTCCATATCATGTGTTAAAAACAAGAATATTTTTGTACTGCCATTTGTACCGTCTCAAAAATACTTTCTGCTGCAGCAGTTTAACTTTCTCTCCATCATTTGTATGTTAAATAATATGTTTTCTACTTTCCATCTTGGTTTACTAGCATTCGGTGACTCTTCATATATGTTTCTTTCTTACATATGGGTGATAGACTTTATTTGATGCCCCCGAAGGAAATGACCCAGTTGCTCTTGACCTGGGGAGCATGGGCAAGGGTCAGGCTTGGGTCAATGGTCATGGAATTGGACGTTATTGGTCACTCATAGCCCCTCAATCTGGATGCTCTGAATCTTGCGATTATCGTGGAGCTTATAATGAAAACAAGTGCACAACAAACTGTGGACTACCTACTCAAAGCTGGTACATTGCCTTCTTGCATTAAGTGTTCAGTAATTTCTGTATATATTCTTCCATAGAAATAAAAGCTATTATGCCATACTTATATCTCCTTATTTTGTTAATAATCTCTTGAAATCAAAGTAATATCTTCAGTTTCTCACCGTAAATGTATCAGCCGTACTTGCAAAGAAATTTATACATGAATTTATTAGCTCATTGCATTACTGGTAACTTTCTTATGAGTTTTCCATGATTTTTTTTTTTTCTCTTGTAATGTTTTATTTCAGATTGGATATGGCATTCGATAGAATTTTTTATATTTTAGTAAAATGTTCTACTGACTCGTCTGCCTACTTTCAGAGAAACCTTATTTTGTCTTGTATGTACATAGAGCTACGTACTTTTGATTATTACAAAATTTTTAAGTTGTTGGACCATTTCAGGTACCATATCCCAAGAGAATGGTTGCAAGACTTCGACAACCTCCTCGTGCTCTTTGAGGAAACTGGTGGTGACCCGTTGAAGATATCATTAAAGACACACTCAACAAAAACAATATGTGCCGAAGTGGCGGAGAATCACTATCCTCCTCTCTCTGCCTGGTCACATCCAGATGTTATTAATGGAATTATCTCAATTAATAAAGTAGCTCCTGAGGTACACTTACGGTGCGACGAGGGACACGTGATTTCGAGCATAACATTTGCAAGCTACGGGACTCCTAATGGCAGCTGCCAGAAGTTCTCTCGAGGCAATTGTCATGCACCAAGTTCATTATCTGTGGTAACGAAGGTATGAAGTAGCTCGTACTAAGTCTCAAATTAAAAATTAACGTGTGGTTGTTGCCCCTCAACTTACAATGATTTGCAATTTTGGTCCCTGAAATTTTCAACTAATCAAACAAATTCGATATATTACCTCATTTTTCCATTGTTATTTGGTTGTTTCCCATCCAAAATCAGGAATGTCTATTAAATGCCGTGCATAGCACACGGCAATTATCATGTTTTAATGACTCTTCAATCTCCGCGGTGACGATTCACCCAAAAATCAAGGAGGAATAATAACCCGTTCTAGTTGAATCCAACGTGAGAGCACATGTTGTGATTGACTTGAGGGGTTTGGATAAAAGTTAAATCTGGGGATCATAGTGCACCATTAGATAAGGTCGGAGACTAAATTTTGTGAATAAATAATGACTAACCAAAAGTCCAATGACTATTTGTATGAAGAGAAATTAACCCTTAGCAAATTTAAATCATGCGTATAGATTTATTTATTTATTTTTGTTATTTTCAGGCATGTCAGGGGAGAAATAATTGCAGGATCGGTGTTTCGAACGATATCTTCGGTGATCCATGTCGAGGTACTCTCAAGACTTTAGCAGTCGAAGCAGAGTGTTTGTCACCGGATTTTGCTACCGAAAAACTTCGAGATGCCTTATAGTCAAGGTGGCGCCGACAAAAGTCTTTTAATAGAAATCTTTTAACGTTGTCATACGATCGTGAATAATTTTTCACTTTCTTGGTTGTATTCTTGATTGTACAAAACGTATAATTACTGGTGGATATTCTGATCTTCCATGGAAAGTGTATGTAAATCTCATCTATTCCCTTCCGACTTTTAATTGGAAATTGATGTGTTTTATTCTCCTTTGTCCACCATTTGTGTCCGTGCCTTTTCTGTTAAACCTAACCTTAAAAAGGATTGGATAAATTGTCAAATAGAGTGTGCGGAACCTCTCATTTATATTTGTATATATAACTACATATTTGAAAAGCATATCTAAATAATAATAATAATTTAGGATAATTTTGGTTTTCGGTTTGTTTAAGTTGAGTAATTTTGAAAAACCATTTGAATAGTTTGTTAAATAAATTTATTTAATTTATATAATTTAACTGCATTAATTAATTACAACAAACTTCATCTGTCAATTTATTTTTACAAAGTTTCATAACTAAATTTAAAAACTATTTCAAATTTTCGGACGTTGTTCAGTAAAGTGCAAGGGTTAAACGAAGTACGAGAGCTTTTTTCGTAGTTTAGCCTTTTTTAAATCCCAACCCCACTCGTCCCTCTTTCTCTGTTGCCAAATGCTGTATTGGAGTGTAAAAAAAAACACATTACTTTCTCTTTCCCCATTGCCAAACGCTGTATTTCAAAAAAAAAAAAGAAAAAAAGGCTTGGCTTTAAAATTGCTGTTTAGAATCTAGGCCAAACATCTCCGGCGCTTTCTCCCTTTTTCGTGTGTCGTGTTCAAGTGATATATTGGATTAATTTAACCCTGACTCGACCTACTAGCCAATCTAACCATGATACTACTTTTATTGACCCCGATTAGCGAGGCCATCTAATAAATGATTTTGATCAAATATAAATTGACATTAATTGACCTTAGAGGTTCGAATCACTAATTTCAAATCATCATGCAACTCATGCAAGCAAGATGCAACAAGTATAGGTCTCTGCAAAAGATCTCTCACTATGCCAAAAATGAAATCACCCATCTCCATGGTAAGCACAATGCCTGCAAGTCGGGAAATTTTGCAGGTTTTCATCAAATTTCCACCCTGCACTTTGCAGCCTTCTGATACGTAATTGCATAGTAGCAACCTTATATTATGTTGAATTTGGAAATACAGAACATCTCCGAAAAAGTTACAAATCGCAGAGGAATTTTGCTTTTCCTCTCTTCTCTACATAGTCCAACAAGTACACAATCGATGCCCTAACCTCATCTAAGTTATCATTGGCGCCATAACTCCAAAAGGATTGCAGAAACAGAACTTAAACAAAAAAAAAAAGAAAAATAAGAAAAATAAATTTCTCGAACAAAAGAAAAATACAGACACTCGAAGAAAACAAGAGAGAAACATTTGTTTTCCTTATTAGAAGCCAAGTAAAGAATTATATGTTCTTTTATTAGGGCTTCAAAATCTGCCTGCCTCCATCTTCCGCCACGTTGGCGCTCTCGGACATGATGATCTCCATGTCGCGGGCGTCCCTCTTCAATACATTGCCCAACCTAGCAATTGCCTCGGTCTGTTGCTGTAGAACCTAATAACAATAATACATTACGATGAGCAATAACTAAGTTGAGCTTTCGGGACATGGTCAGCCGATTGATTCGAAAAGCGTAGTGCACAACCTAGTCTCCCAGTTATTACATTTGGGGCTACTTGTATTAGCATTTCGTTCCAATCCTACCCTTTCAGTTTAAATTCCACCATCAAATTGGGCAGAGTCCATGTGATCCTCACCCAACTGCCACATTGGCGGCTACTGGGCTAATATAGAAATTACATGGAATGGGAAGGCCAGAGCCGCAACTGTAACAGGTGAACTATTGTGGATCACACTGAAACCTTTCGAAATAACAATAGGGTGTCTCTTTACCTCCTGGAGATCTGCAAGGCTCTGCTCATGAATCTTAGCTGAACCAGGAAGATAGATTGGACCGCCGGAGCCACCAGTGTTAGCAAGTACTCGAGATGCTGACAGAAGATTGTATAGTCTCTTTGACAATTCGGAGCCAGGCCCTTTTAGCTGCAAGTCCATATAGTAGAAATGATTTTTGGCTTAGAAACTGGAGCTTAGAAACTGGAGATTTTATGGAAAGATGAAGGTAAATGACGAAAAGAGCCGACCCGTCTTGCTATCGCCGCCAACTTCTCAGACAATTCGGCTTCTTCCTTCGTTAATGGCACCCTGAAACCTTTGCATTCCAAGGCCTCCACAATTCTCATGATCTTTAAATAAAAGAACAAAAAAAGGTTGCAGTCAGAAATATAGAAGTGTAACAACGATTTGTTACAAATTCAGTCCCAGAAGTAAGATACTCATTTCATTATGTCCTCAGGAGTATTCGGTTTAACAATTCTCACCGAAGCTTGTTCTGCATAACAATCAACTCTTGTTAGTCTACCTCAACAGAAGTATCATCGTTAGAGTTTGCTATCAGGGTCCACTTTCAACAAACTACCCTATCAGCAAACTCTGGTGATGATGCCATGTTAGCACCCTATTTCAAATGGTAGGTTGCATATCTGCTAAGTTGACAAAATTTAAACTTCGCCAAATTTAAACTTAGGGACTAAATCGTTAAAATTGAAACAATGAGGGCATTAGTGAAACTGAGGTCAGACTTCAAGAATAAAATCTGTAACTAACCCATCCCATACAAGGACTAATTCCCGACGTCATGGTGAAGAGAGCAATACTAAAAGAGTCTCCTCACCCTCAAAAGGCGCCTCTGAAGGACTTGTTCTTTCTGTTTCAACCTTTGAATCCATGGAAGTGTTTCTGCTTGGAAATGCCTTTGCAGCTGTCATTGGATTTTCTGTACTTTAGTCTATAATCGATCATCAGAATACTCTTATTAGAAGAATATACCTTTTTCACATTTGCATGGGTCATGCTCAGTCTTTCAGCATCTGAAACAAGGACTTCATCTTGAAGCTGCAGCAATAAGTGACCAACAGAGATGAACGTATTCATACAGTTTAGCTAAAAAGGTGAAATTGAACTAATCTGTTACCAAGCAAGGAACATGCAATGCTAAAAAGTCAGGTTAACTAGCTGCAAATGGGAAAATTTTCTAGAAAGTATTCACCTCAAATCTGTGGAGCAAGATAACAATAAGAAGTGCTCCAGGGTTATCAGAATATTATATGATACTTGAGAAACTATAACAATTACTCCATGAAAGGCAACAGATAATATAGAGCATTGAAGTGCATATTGCTTTTTATTATGCATTATTAGCAAGGTTTAAAGCATCCACTGTGTCGGTCGGCATGAAGCGATATGTATCGTGCTAGCAATTAAGGGACACAATACAGAGGGAGTCTCTCTTAGACACCCTGTGCCATGATACTGAAAGAGTATCGTGCGAGACAGCACGATACCCAAAGGGTATCGCGGTACAGTGCTGCTGCGTGCCTAGAAGGGCACGCGGCGTTTTACGTTTTAACCTTTTTTTTTTCCATTGCGCTCACTTTTGGATTTTTTTTTTTTTCGCCCTACACTCATCCTTCTCTCTCATCCTGTTCTATCTTTTCTTCCCCTCAACTCGCTCTCTTCTCACTATCTCTTCCTCTCTTCTTTTTTTTTTTCTTTTCTATTTGTCCTCTCTTTTCTTATTATGAATTTTTCTCTAATTTCCTCTTTCAACTTCTTCTATTTTAACTTTATTTCTACTTTGATCATTTCGATCTTAAGAGAAAAGGCAAAGAAATAGCAAGTAGAAGATGTACTTATTAGATAAATAAAAAAAGTTATAATTTTAAAATGTGTTTATAGATTTTGAATATTTCTAGCTTGTAAAGCTCCTGTTTTGGAGAAATTTAAGATTATGCTTTTTTATTTATAGTTTACAAAAATTTTAAAAATAGATCCACTTGATAAAGTTATTGTGTGGTCCGATTTTTAATTATTTTGGATAAATCTAGCATTGGGTATGAGATTTACAACAAAAAAATTTAACTTTGAGAATTCTATTTTTGGATTCAGAAGATGAAAATACTAATAAAATGAAAAAAATAAATTGAAGCAATTTTTCGTCGTATGATTTATTATTAAATTTTTATGGATAGATCTCACAATTTTTCTTAAAAATTTTAATAAAAAATAAAATTTTCTTCAAAATTTTAATAAATATTTTTAATAGATTCAAAATTAAAAGAAATTATTGGAGCAATTGTAGAGCAATTCTAGTTAATCTAATCATCATGCGGTCTCTCACCGAATCAATATTGTTGAATCTTGCAAATTCCATAAAAACTATAAGAAAAAATAATTTTCTGTAATTTTGTATTTTATAATTTTTAGAGTTCTGAAAAAAGGTAAAATCAAAATTTTGAAAGTTAATAAATTTTTTATTTTTATTCTCTATGAGCTATAATTATATTTTACTTTACATATATAAAAAATCTACTATTATATTAATTACTGAGTGTAGTAAGCTATACAAAGCCAATATTTATAATTATTTTTTTAAATCTTTCAAAAGAGCATTATAAGAGCTCATTAGGAATAAAAAGAACTAAAAAAAAATCATGCCTAAGCGTGCCACTAGAAAGTTATGCGTAACCATTGGCATGCAAGCGTACCACGTGTCGGTACGAAGGCGTGCCTACGCCATACCGTCCCAGGCGACAACCAGCATGTCTCCGTGCCACGGCACTTTAATCCTTGATTATTAGATTTTAATGACTAGGTGTAAGTTATCTATATAAGATGTATCTGATAGGCTACTATGCCATATTACTATTGGGGTGCGTTTGGTTCGCGCTATCCTTTTAATATTCCTAGTAATCCAATAGGAATAAAAAAATATGACGGTGTTTGGCTAAACGCATTAAGTAGTCTAGTTGGTAATATTAGATTTGCTTAGATATGAGATTCATCCCAAAGTACTAATCTCATTCCCTTGAGGAAGGATGGGTATCCTCATATTACTGAATTGAGATAATCATAATATATCTAATCTTTTTCTTTATTCCTACCCGCCGGCTAATTGGTATTATTTTTCTTTACACTCTAACCTTTATCTCTCTCTAAACTTATCATTTTCTCTCTAAACTTCAACTCTTTTTCTCTCTCTAAACTTAGCTCTCTCTCCCCTCTTTTCTAAAATCTCAACTCTCTCACTCCCTCTAATTTCGACTCTATTTCTCTTCCTATTTCTTTAATTATGTTCTCACTCTCTAACCTATGTTCTCTCTCCCTTTTTTCTAAAAGATGTTGAAATTTTTGGTAGCATTATCTGAAATTAATTAAAAAAATGAATAAATTAATTATATATTTTTTGTAATCTTAAATAAATGACTAAATAATATGACCGTGCGAACCAAACACAGGAATGCCACATTTTTAGTAATAGGATGAATAGGAATAAGATTTCCGGATATCTTTCTATTCCTAGTAATCTTTCATAGTGCGAACCAAACGCACCCTTGATTTAATTTATCATGGTAAACATGCCCTGCCATCTTTTCCCACAATAGAAAAGTTTTCTTGATCATATTAATCAATAAAAACTTATTTCCTTGATCCTTTCTTGTTTAAAAGGAGTTAAATTTCTTGAAGGATACTAACCACACTAGAAAAGCATAATTTCAGCTAGCTACAAATTTGACAACATTTTCTTCTATCGTTTCTATTGGCACTACTCACCAACTTAACACTTTTATCACTGCTACACTAATAATAGGAATAGGGTTGTATAGTGCCAACATTAGAAACTTAACACAGCTTGCTGGTAGAGGAGCTGTCTTGTAAACTTTTTGTTCAACTTCAAAAGTATACAATGATCACAAAGGAAAAAAAAAAAAAAAGCACAGCCATTTTCCTCAAGTTTGATGTGTAATATCCTTCTCAATTTTCCGGCCATCAAATACGAATTTTTCTTTGCTCTGTTGCCTAATTTGTAAATGTTGCATTGAACATAACCCTTGAGCAATCAAAAGTACCTTCAAAGTTCAAGAATCCAGATCCCAACTTTCGTTACATTGAGTTCCTTCTACTCACTATGTGTAACAAATTACTCTTTCCACTTCAGCCAAAAAAAAAGGAAAATAGCAGCTCCTCTAGACAATTTTTTTCAATATAAAACTCAATTACAACATAGTTCCACTCTAGTTTCTAATTTGCGTATCCAACACACTACCAGTGTTAGGCAAGTCAAAACCAATCAGTACAAAAAACCAAAGGCTAATATTCTACCATAGACCATCTAGCACCGCAATCTAGCACTGCAAAAACGTTATCTAAGATGACGACTCCTATTTAACTTTAGAGATATACTGGATGAACCACTGGATTCTACAATTTGTCAAAAGGCCAAGCCATGTGAGCATCCTCTATATCTATCAAAATTTGTGCTTATCATAAACATCTGTGTGTTCTCTGGAATTTTAAATTAGAATCTTCTACTGGGAAGTTTGCTCTCCCATGTAATAACATCAAATATTCTCGTTAACTGCAATTATTTGTCGAGATTCATGTCTTAGAAATATAATCTTGCTAGCAATAAGTTGCTCACTAATGCGACTCTAGCAGTGAATAAGACTATGCTTTCATGATTTTCAAGGCTTTCGACATTTGGGAATTTCCAGGAATGTGGTATCGTGCTTGTTTGCATATCAACAGGTACATGGAACCCAAATCTTGAAATCCACATTTTAAACAATAAACTTGTACTGTTCTCTGCCGATCAGATCTGAAAGAAATGTGGTCACAAAATATTCCACCCAGCACATTCATATGAAAAGAAGCAACATAGTGACTACCTATACCAAGAAAATTATTTATATCTGACTCTTTCTAATATCTTTTAGTTACTTTTCAAAGAAGCAACATTGCGACTGCCAACAAAAGCAATAAAAAAAATTCATAAATCATATTAGGCAAAATTCTCAGATACCAAACAATTCAGCTTGGGGCTAAGTCCAATTCGCTATCTCTAACAATCATACATTGGATGGTCAATCTTGAGAACGTTAATGCGCCATAATTAGCCTAAGACATATAACATGGGAGCTCTCTAAACAAATAAAATGCGCATCTCAAAGAGGATGAAGACAAACAAACAAGGCTTCCTTGGATCAACCATGGTGATTATAAACACAAAAGCAATACTACAAGAAAAAACAAGCAAGTTTGCTAGCACATGCACCGTGATTTCTATGCACGAAAGGATCAGACACAACCTAAATCCAAGTAAATAACCACAGTATAGCACTGGTGTAACTCAATAATTTTGCAATTATCTTATTGACAGAATACAGTAGGCAAACCACAAAACAGATGGAAAGAAAGACAACTTTCTCCCCCTTCCCCTACCTTAAGACGCGCGGAGAGATCTTTAAAGCCCTGAACAAGCTGCGGCCACAGCCGTTCACGATCCGAGCTCTGCATCCCCTCGAGTTTTCCCATCGCCTCCGCCCACATAATCTGCAGCCCACAAGTGAACACACTTGCACTAAAATCCCAAGAATCCACCAGTTACAGCAAACAAAATAAAATCAACAAACAAATCAAGAACTCACATCCGACGCGCCGACCGGCTTCACCCGAGCTGAAGGTTCGGTAACGCTGAAGAGCAAATGCTGCCACAATTCAGAAAAGGAAAGAGATGAATGCGTCAACCAAAGAACCCTAATAATGGCGGGAAACCATGAATTCGAAAATTGGGAGCCAGAAGAAAGGAGCAAACCCTAAAGGAGTACTTGGGGTTCGCCGGATCCTCCCTGTAAGCATCCACAATCGCCTATATACAGCAAAGAAGAACCATAAGGAGGAATTTGTCTAGTAGTTTAAGGGCTTCCATGGGTTTTAGGGTTTTTTTTGTTAAAACCCAAACCTGGATGTCGCGATCGGGGAGGGAGATGGGGAGAGGGGCGACGGGGGCCATCTGGGTGGTGATCGGGGCCATGGCGAAGGGGGAAGGCGACGACGGCTGCGGAAACCCAAGCCCTGGCTGCAGCGGCTGCGGCTGGGAGATGAAGGGCGAAGGCGAGGCGCCGAATGCCGGCGCCGTCGGCGTCCCGAACGCCGGCGCCGGCGAAGCGGCTCCGAACGCGGCGGTGGAAGAAGGGGTTCCGAACGCCGGCGCCGGCGAAGGGGCTCCGAACGCGGGGGTGGAAGAAGGGGTTCCGAACGCCGGCGCCGGCGAAGGGGCTCCGAACGCGGGGGTGGAAGAAGGGGTTCCGAACGCCGGCGCCGGCGCCGGCGAAGGGGTTCCGAACGCGGGCGTAGAAGAAGGGGTTCCGAACATTTTCTTTTGTTCGTGTTCTCCGGCGTATTCTTTTTCTCTTTCCTCTTCGTGAAGTGGGGAAGGAAAATGGCAGTGCTTGTTCAAGCTCACGGAAAGCTTTCTCGGCTGCGGAAAGGGTGATGGAGCAGCAACAAAATAAGTAAAGTCCCCCCTTTGGCCACTAGTAGGTGTTTTTTAATTGAAAAATACTATGCAATTAACATTATCTTTAGAGGCATTTTAATGCTAAATCTTTGATATTTTACTCTATTCATATTTTACCTTTAACTATTTCTATTTTTGCCTCAATTAACCTAATAGTATAATTCGCCTCAATTAACCTTTAGCTATTTAATTGCTTTTGTTTCAAAGCCTTCCACTACGAAAGAGGTTAGCGATCGCGACAATAGATTAGCGATTTGTTAGAGCCTCTTTGGAGCCTCTTAAGATCATATTGAATAGAGACCACTTTATATTCATGAGATGTATTTCTATTTTTTTGACTTATTGTATATCTTATGAGAAGTTTATATTTATGTAGTAAATTATTGATTTATTATATATAGTTTAGTTTACATATTCTAATTTTTACTAGCGCACGTTGCGGCGGTAGCTATTGTTGAGGTAAAATAACAGTTTTATTTTTTTCTCCCTTATTAAGCTACTAAAAAAAAAAAAAAAATTCCATCGTTAGTAACGGAATAACATATTTTCACTTTGACCCCCGGGAGTTAAAGTTGGACGTCCTCCCTAATTTCACTCATTCTCACATTGTCATCCGGTGGTTTAAGAGTTACATATAACAACTATGTGGTTTAAGACATTTTAAATTTTGCCGCCCCTTAGCTTTTGAAAAATTTCTATTTTATCACCTCATTTGAAATTAAATTTTTTTGTAAAATAAAAACTGAATCATAGGAGGACAAAGTGCAACCTTTTGAACTACTGGATGGTAAAATAAAAATACACTATACCACAACGGGGCAATTAAAAGTTTACCCTAAAAGAAAACCGTGCAAAATTAGTGAAATGATTAAATTTTGTAAAGAAGTTACATGTATAGAACACAACTTTTCTCCTCCCTGCTTTTTCATCCATCAGTTAATTAAGAAAGAAATCCAATTGATCTCAAAACAGCATAAAAAGTAAAAAACAAAGGAACAAAAAGAAATAACATGTTGGTGCAACCCATTTTTTAAAACTCTATAGATCTACAGTATAATCCACTTATCTAGTTAATTAATTTTTAACAAAAGTGAAAAGCAATTTTTGTAACAAAAAACTTCCATTCTTCTAGTGTAGAACAAATCATGACAACATGTCTATTTTATTTTTTTCTTCTTGGGTATATTTTTTTAAAGTAAAAAAAACTTGATGTAAGCTCAACAAAAATTCAGGAGACTTCGGATACACATGTAAAACAAAAGCAAATAAATGAATAATTAACAAAAATATTACCATTACTAATTTTCATATACTTATTGCAGGATAATGAAGAGGGAGAGACTCAGTTTCACTCAATAAAGACATGAAGCTTACGTCACCAAAAATTGACTAAACTTATACTGTAATGTCATATTCTAAGAGAAATTGAATATCTTGTCAATGAACCTGCTATTCGTTCTTGCATTAGAAAATTATGCTAGGAGCCCTTGAACTTTGCCCTGAGTATACTTAGCCACTAAAACTTTAGAAAACAAAGGTGAAAAGTTACATTAACTTCTAACCATTTTCAGTTAAGCATCGAGTTCAAACTTTTCTTGAAATTATGCAATTACTCATAGTTCTTTGCAGGCATTTGATCTTGAAAAGTTTATATTTACTAATTCCAAAATGAATATTAGAAAGTATCAAGATATTTAATTTATATAAAGTAATAAAAATTGGAGCTAAGGTTAAAGTTCATGTCGCTTGGAGACCAAGCAGTTATTTTATTTTTATGAAGAAAAATATTGTGACTTTAAAAAAAAAATTAAGAAAAAATAAGCAAACTTTGATGCATTCAACATAAATTATCAATCGATCAAAAAAATCTTTAGGGTTCTGCACCCTTGCCTTGCCTTGCTAGTTTCGTAATTGACGGAAGCCAAGGAACACAATCACACCTCCTCTTCCTCTTTTGCCATAGTTCCCTTGCTCTTGATATCTTCTGTATCAAAAGCAAGTTCAAGACCGGCGTCTTAAGCAACTCGAGTATTCGCTGGCATTTTTCAATACTATGAAGATGTTCATCTCCACAACCCAAGGAAAAATAGGTACAACATAATTTTCTTAGTGAAATTTTGATAAGACTACTAAAATAATTGAAAATTAGCACATCACATAGTTCACATTCTTCAAATGTAGCCAGTAATATAGATAGCAAACCCACACTCAAATACACCTATACTCGGAGACACCTATATCTACTATAATTTTTATTTAAGAACTTAAGAATATTCTATATACTTAGGTACCATGTGAGAGAAAGAAGCTCTCTGCAAGTCAATTGGTAAGAAAGTAAAAAAAAAAAAAAAGATAAAAAATTATATTCTGCAGCTATCTATAACTATATCCAGTAAAACAGAAACAAAAAAAATGACCCAATGTGATCTGAAGCAGTTAAGCAGATTCTTGGATTATTTCTGATGTTAGTATTGTTTACAAAATATGCTTCAAATATTAATCTCCCTATTCATTTTTGTATAGCTGATAAAATATTGTAGAATGTCAATAATTTCGTACACGCACTATCATTTCTTCCATTACAATTACCATTTTTCCCCAAAATAGAAGATGCTTTAATCCCAAAAGAGCTCAACATCATCTTACTCGGTACCGACACATAAAAATTGCAAATTAAAGTCACCACAACTACATGATCCAAAATAATCGAAGAGTGAATAAAATCTACTCTTTAAAGAGAGAAACAACCCTGAAACAAAACAATTATGAAGAGCAAACAAAATAACCATTTGTTTATCGCAAATTAACTTTCTTTTACTCTAATATGACGAATTGAGCGAAAGAGAACAATCATTTAATTTAACCCAAGAATAGCTCAACATCATCTTACTCAGTACGACCATATAGAGATTGCAAATTGAAGTCTCGAAAACTACTACATGAATCAAAATCATTAAAGGATGAATAAAAATCTAATCTTTAAAAGAGAAGGATAAAGAAGCAACCGATCTCACGCGTCGGGGCAGTCGACGGTGCACCCGACGGAGACATAGGTGCCAAGGATCTCCTTGACAATGCCGGAGAGGTCCTTGCCCATGGATCGAGGGCGTATACCGTGGGCGATCTTGACCACGTCGTCGAGGGATATGTTGCCGTTGTGCTTGATGTTCTTCGTTTTCTTGCGATCGTGGTCGAGGTCCTAGTAGGAGTTGGGCACCACCGCAAACTAAGCAAGAAAAAATAATATAATAAAAACAATAGAAGAAAAAAATAAAAAGAGCAGAGGGGGGAAAAAGAAAAAGCAAAAGGAAAAGATGAATGGTGAAGATATATAAGGGTAAGTTGTGAGGGTTGAAAATTGATTCTGGTTCAAAGGGAGGAGCCGCCTCCTCTGGTACAACAGCGATGGCAACGGCAACGGCGGCGGCGGAGGAGAGGACCGTGGCGAGGCTAAGGCTTGGCGGAGTCTCTCAAAGCGGAACTCAGTGTCGCTTGAGCTATTCCTTCCATGCCGCCCCTCCTCATCGCAGCACACCTCGTGGTTCTTGCAATTGTAGACATTCCGATGCCTCTAGAGCAAGATGTTGAGTCCCCTATGCCCTCCCATCTTTCCAATCTCACCTCCTGCGGATAGTGGGCAAATGGCCACCGGAAAAAAAGAGTAAATACAATGGAAGGCAGAGAGGAGATGGAGGGACACGGAGAGAGACGGGGAAGACGAAGGGGGAGGTTCAGAAAAAGAACAGGGAAGATGAGGAGACAGTGAAAAAAGGAAAAATTTAAAAAAATCTTCGATCCGATACGCACCTGCAGCGTCTGCACCGAAAGCTCTATCAGCTGCAGCCTTCTCAGCGACTCGAACAGCACCCCGTACGACTGCAACATCACACGCACATACACACACAAAAATTCATTCAGGCAATTCATCGAACACCTTCCGGGCAAAGCAATTCGGCATCGAAATCTAGTCCCGGACCTGCTCCCGGCCAGCGCTGAGAACGCCTTTGATTCTCAAAACCTCTCTGAGCGTGTGACTCTCCTCCTTGATCTTCTCCGTGAGCGTCTCCGCCTCGTTGTAGCTCAAATTGCTCCCCACACGGCGATCCTCCTCCTCCTCCTTTTGATCGGCTTCTTCTTGATTATGATGATGATTATGTAGGCGGTGAGTAGAACACGTGCACGCGAGGCAGACATAGAGTGCCTCGGCGATCCGAGCGCGCCGGGCACGGAGCTCGTCGGGAGAGTCTGCAGCGGCGACCGCGATTGCTTTCTCGATCACCCGGAAGATGTCGGCGTTCGCCGCGCTGCTGAAGAACTTCCGCCAGTAATCCAACGAATCCGCGGGCAACACTGGCGCCGGCACTGCTGCCGCCGCCGCCATGCCGGATCGAAAAAATAATAAAAACTAATTAAAGATTGGATTTCTGCTTTTTTACAATCCAAAAAAACGGAGATCTATCGAAAGGTGGCGTTACCTTGGGGTCGAACTGCAAGCCCTAGACCTCGGGGGGGAGGGAGGGGGGGGCGTCGAGGGAGGCGACGGAGGCGTTGGAGTCGACGTCGAAGACGCGGACGGAGCTGTCGAGGGAGGCGGCAGCGGCGAGGGAGCGGGAAGGGTGGGTAGCGGCGGCAACGACACCGAGGACGTGACCGCGCAAGGGCGGCGCCGCCGCGGCGAGCTCGTCGGGGTGCCAGAGCCTCATGGTCTCGTCGAATGAGCTCGTGAGAAGGAGAGCGGGGCGGGAGTCAGTGGCAGGGACCGACGTCGCCCAGATCGACTCGTCGTGGGCGTTCTCCACCGATCTGAGCCCCGCAAGCTTCATGGCCGCACCCCACCCACCACGATCGAGAGAGCTAGGGTTTCGAGGGAGGGGAGAGGTCGAGAGGACGAAGGGGATCGAAGGAAAGGGTCAGATATGAGAGGATGGGAAAGATAGAGGGAGCAACCGGGATCGAAGCGGAGGCGCTATCGAAGAGGCGGGAGTAGCAGGGATCGAAGAGGCAGGGGTAGCGGGATCGAACCGGCGGGGTAGCAGGTGGGACCCATGCCACGTGTACAAAATTAAAAATGGGATTAAGCGTAAGATGAAGTGACCCGCGCATTGCGGCGGACAGATACTATTAAAATAAAAATTTATAAATAATAAAATCCAATAGAAATAAAACAAAATATCTATAGTGAATAAAATATCAACAAATCAATAATGAGTATAATAATTAGTATTGAGAATTATAGTTAAAAATGATTTAATATACATGATTTAAATGAACAAATAGTATGAATAGAACAAAACAGTTGAATATAAAAAAAAGTAAACTAATGAAAAGAGAGAAAAATGCAATATGTAGAGTAAACATCTTAGCTATTGTTTTTTAAAGTATTTTTACAAATATCTCATTAAAGATACTGGCACATGAAGAACATTAAAAAATAAATTTTATTATACTTTAAAAATACTATAATGAAAGAAACAACTAGGCATTTTAGACCAAATTTACCGAAAAAGTAATTGGGATCTAAACATCAAATTATTGGACAATATAAAAGTAATCATTCATATATAGTTAAAAATAAAGGCATATGAAAGAAAGCAAAAAACAAATATAAGGTACAAATTTTCAAACCCAAGTAGAAAGGAAAAAAGCAACATCGAACAGTGGATAAAGGTACAAAAGAAAATGTATTTTTTTTTCCCATTATCACGATATATACAAATGAACGAAGAAATCAAAATATAACAAATTTTTAAGCACAGAGGTTAAAAGATATAAAATCGTTTGTGAAAAATATATGCAACGAAAAGTTTTAGCAACTTAAATAGTAGAAGATATACAAAGCAAAAAAATAAGAAGACTGAAGGAAAAAATAGCAAAAATTCAATGTAGCAAGCAAGCACCAAAATTTACAAATAAAGTAATAGTTTGCATTGAGATAATTTAAAGGTTTTCAAATTCACTACCAACATTCTCTCAAAAGTGCCATTGTGAGGACTGAGATTTTTGCAGTGTAGCTAAACTCTCAGTTGACGATGTTTTTGTGTGTATTTTAATTACAAAAGCACTCGTCAAGTTTCGAGCGAAATCGAGTTAAAACGGAAATTCTACGCGATTTCCAAATTTCACTTAAAGTGAATAGTAACTCGATTTTCCGGAGAAGCCGCGGTGAGAAGTTGGCTTCTGGCTCGTACCGGACTCTGTTCATAGCAGTCCAATAGCTCGTTTCGACCGGGTCAGCTGTTCTGGAGCTAATGACGCTGACGGATTTTGAGTTCGACGCACGGATTTCGATAAAATCCAAAAATACATGTTTTATATGTATTTATGTGTGTGTTTTCTTCTATTCGAAGAAGGTTGGATTTTGTCGTGAATCCGTGGTCGATCAAGACGAAACGAATCGAGCTTTGTTGTCTCTGAGGTGCTGATCGCACTGGTGCAATCCGTTCGCAATCTGACGGACGGATCTGCGGAGATCGCACGTTGATCGAGGAGAGGTCGGTAGTGGCAAATGGTATTTCGCAAAAGTCGCGATATTTTAATGTACCGTTTCGCGAGGGATCGCACGTGGAGGGTCGTTCACGCTTTAGTCGTTCGGTGAAGGCTCGGATTGAAATTTCGGATGTTGGTGGACCTTTTTGCTAGTTGTACCTTGTATATATAGGGTATTCTAGGTTTTGCATTGGAAACCCTAACCCTGATTCTCCCTGCGCCCCAGCACCTTCTCCTTCCCTCCCTCGCCTTGCACCACCCCCGGCCGCCGCCGCGGCTGAGCCCCGGCCGCCGCGAGCCACCTTCCTTCCCCTCTCCATTTCTTTCTCTCTCTCTCTCTCTCTCGGTTGTGAGGAAGCCCGTGACTGCCGCACCTTCGGAGCCTCCCTCAGTGTCGCCCCGTGCTCCGGCTTCATCCCTGCCGACCGCCGCCGTCGCCTGCGCCGCGTAGCCGCTCCAGCCGCCCTGCAGCAGCCCAGCCGAGCCTGGGCCGAGCCGGGTGCTGCCGCAGCGCCAGCCGGCCGCCGCGCCTGAAACTTCCCGCCGGCTCCACGGAGCCCCGGCCACCCCTTCCGCCGGTCGCCGCCGCCCAGCGCGCCGCGACCGGCCCGCCGGCCGGTGCAGCCGCCCAACCCGAGCCCGAGCTGAAGCTGTTGTGCGCCCCTTCCATCGCGCCGCGCGCCCGAGCCACCTGTGCCGCCCTCCCCCGACCTCCTGCACTCCTCCCTGCCGTCCCCGACCCTCCCCGGCGCCGCCGTGGCCCGAGAAAACCGCGAAGCCCGAGCTCCTCTCTTGCGCGGCTCGGGTTGCTCGCCGACGTCTCCCGCTTCTCCGCCGCTATCTGAGTGTAGCACCTCACTCCTCACCTCTCCCCGCACCGTCCCTGGCCGCCCGCGCGCGCCGCCGTGCCGCGGAGGCCGGCCGGAGCAAGGTTGCTCCGGCCAAGCCGAAATAGGGCTTATTGTGGATGATTTGTGTTCTGAGCTTCCGAGCTTCCCGATCTCTAAGGAAGGAGCACGATGATCCTGGCAAGTGCTTTGATCATCGTGCTCACTTTGTTTCTGTCGGAGAGACCCCGTTCCGTTGTTTTGGCGATGTCGCTCCGTTTCAGCCTTTTTGGTGCTGTTTCGGGTTTGTGCTTGTTTTTCCCGGCGATCCGAGATGTCCTGATGCCTCCGGAGGTGAGACGGTGACCGTGGTCAGTGCTGATCACAATGCTCACCTCCCTTGGATCAGAAGTGTCCGGTTAGTTCTGTACAGCCGCGATCTTCCCTGATGCGCGCTAATTCGCTGAACTTCGGGTTGCTCCCGTGCTTCCACAGCGAGCCGCTGGTGTCCGGATCATGAGCACGGACTCGGTACGTCAGAGACTGTCAGTACGTGTCTCTGCGCGACTTTGAAAGTCCTTGGTTTGCGTGAACGAGCCGCTTGATCGCTCAAATTACATAAAATGATGATATTTTATGTAATTAGAGGGTCTTTATGGAATTGTGCTTTGCGTGGCTACTGGGGGCAGTGTGTAAGGTTTGTATTGACCGCTGGACTGATTGTCCATGGTCCGTTAGCTTCCGCGGAAATCGGTAGGTCGATTTCGGCGCGTTTTTCGGCGAAATTCGCCGAAGAACGCGATTTCGGTTCGGATCCTTTCCGACGTGTTTGGTTGCTTCGTGTTTTGTCGCTGAGCCTTGTTGGCTGGTCACCATCGTCATTTTGTGGGTTCGATGACGATAGTGTGAGCGACGAGGGGTTCCGGTGTCGAAATAGACACTTCGGGAACCCGGATTCGTACGATTATTCGGCGATGATCGTATTGTTGTGTGACCTTGTGTTGCTGCCAAGGCATCCAAATTTGAAGTGCTTTGGGCAGCGGTGACTGACTTGTGACACGAGTCGGTGACTTGCGGACGCTTAGTGGATCCCGACGGCTCCGGTTGTGTTTTCGGATTCCGTGAGTTACCGGTAGTCGGTTGGGAAACGATTACCGGGATCTGTGTGGGGGTTTGTGAGTCTTGTGCTTTGGGTGTAGATTGGATACTACTTGGTGGATCTTCTTAGGTCCGGTAGACTCTGTGCGTACCAGTGTTCCGACGCGACAAGTGAAGGTGTGCTTCGAGCTGGTAGTCGGTGAGAGCGGTTCACTTCCTTCTCCTATTTTTCTATTCTGTATTTAGACTCTACATGTCATTGCTTGTTATCGTTTGTTATCGCCCCCTTGATTGCATTGTATAGTTGTGGATAGACATGTAGAGCAGGCTGCATTCGTATTTCAGTATCTCTGTGGACCTTGGGTCCAGGCAAACACATCGACTCTCTTGTCGTGTGTTTCGATCTGGTTTGATCGAGAGTTCGCGCGTTGTACGCCTAGCTTCTATTTCAGTTTGGCATTGTACGCCCTCGTTGTTGGCTTCGGCCAGAGCACCGCTTTAGCCGGGTTTGTTTTGTTTGAGACATACCAGCATTGACTTAGTCACGGCACTTGGGGTATTCATGACACCGGATCGGTTTGGCCACCGATCGGAGGTTTACTTATCCGGATAGGTCGTCCTGCGGGGCGGATGGATCAGGTCGGTGCAGTTAGTGACAGGCAGCGCTTGAGCGTCTGCGGACCAAATATAGCAGGCACAGATTGGGTACAGTTTCTGGTTCAGTACAATTGAGCATTCTTTCATTATTTTCTATACAGTAGCAGGTTCATTTATTGCTCTCCTATTTATCTGTTGTAGCTACTGTAGTTCTATTTCATATCAGCTTCACTATGTACTTGTTTATCTATCTCCTTTTGTTTTCGGTGATTACGACTTGCCTTCGTGGCTCTGTCGTACCACTGAGAAAACCATGGTTGCGTTTCTCACCCCCTTTCCCCCAGGTGACAGAGACGAGGAGTTGGTTTTTGGGCTCGACGAGAGGACGATCTAGCTAGACGGCAGTAGCGACCGTCACCCTGGTTATTTCTTTCCCGCACTTAGTAGTTTTCTTAATAATGGTTCAGTTAGCTGATCTTATGTATGCTTGAATGTTATGTGAATGTGGTGTTGGTTTTCCTCGTATAATAAGATTGGAGTTTTCGATCTGTGGTTTTGTTTCTTGGAGATTTGGTTTTCTTGTAGTTATGCATCGTGGTTTTCTACCCTCGAGGTAGTCGGTTTTCAAAATAGAGTTTCCGTGTGGGAAACAGTTTTAAAAAGGTTTTCGAATGGTTTTTATGAATGATTGAATTAGAGTTTAAAAACAAAAGCTTCCGTGTGGGGAGCACTTTTAAATAGATGATTGTTGTATCTTGCATTGCATATCCAGCGCCTAAGGAGTCTTAGAGGCATGCATCATTCTAAGGATTGTTAGCTGTATGGGATTGCATATCATGCCTTGGTTGTTGATTGGTAAATGTAGGTTGTGGTTGTGATCCTATTGTATCGTTGGTACGCCGTGCAAATCAAAGGAGACTCTGTCCGAGTGGACAGAGAACTTTGTATTTGTGGCGGGTCTGTACGTCACGTGGGCCAAGTTTGAAAAAAAAAAAAAAAATGGCACGTTTTCCGCCAACTCTTTTTAAAAAAACTTTTATCGGCCCGGGCGTGACAATTAAGGATGGATATCAGGCGTGAAGACAACTACAATGCATTTACCAAATTTTCTACTGAAGCCACTGTATAGGTTGAGCCCATAGGAAGACCTAATGGCTACATCAGGCACGTGAGTGCGGTTGTATTGGTCTTGATCTGCAAGTGAGTCGTTATTCGAGTCTGTTTTGGTTTTGCTGACGCGTGTTTTTGTCGCAGAGGCTCGGGTAGGCCCCTCGTCCAGGTCGTGGTGGTGGACGCGTCGGTGCGGAAAACGCCCGACCGTTACTCGTGCTCCTCGAGTGGGGTTGGGAGCATGCTGGGCGCGCAGCCGCTGGTGGTACTCGGACTCAGCAGCCGGCCCAGGTAGCTGATTTGAGGGGGTCAGCTGGGCGACCCGTCTCGGGTTTGTTTCAAGCAGTTCTTGCAGCAGCAGGCTGCGGCTATCTGTACCCCGGTCCCACCTTCGGCACAAGGCACTCTGGTGAAGCGTTCCATCCGCGGCGCATGCCTCGCCGTACCTCCGTGTCACTACTACGACTGCATTGCCCCCACGACGTTTCCCGTCTTGGGGGTGATACTGGCAGCGAAGGTAACCTGACATTACGGTGCGAAGCTGGTGGAGTTTCAAAGTTCGATCCGCCGTATTCCCGGAAGGAGTGATGGACGTCTGGGCCTGTATCGAGCATTGGCCATCCTATGGAGAAAGATTATTTTCTGTATCTGCATATCGAGGAGCTGGATTTCGCAGTCCCTCTGTTATGTTAGCAGAGATGCGTATTCGTGGTGGATCGGCCACTTCGAATGCAATGGGGGGTAGTATCTATCCAATCTGGGAGAATTTGACTCCTTACGAGCACTAGCTTCATAGGATAGCATAAGCAGAGTTCTGGATTCTAATTGCCAGCGTCTCAAGCAGACAACTGATGTAGCGGAAAATGTTTAGCGAGATTCTCTCGCAATTGTTTCGTTGATTTCGTTCGTGGTTCTGTGATGAGTATCACAGGCGATGTTTCGAGAGGTAAGGCCAGTATTCGACTCTGAATCGCGTCCCATGGGGTTGACGTGTCGACATGAGCTAATCGGGCCCTGATTGGATGCAGATGAAATGGACGAGCGCGCTCGAATCGAACAGGGCATGAGGCATAGAGTCGGATGGAACAGTACCAGGAAGTATTTGGCTGGTAGCAATCACAGCAACGGACGTCATCAAGCCATCGCAAGGCACATTTCAGGATCGAGCAGCGCCTCTCCGCTACCTCTCAGCAGCAGAGCATTAGACCTTGTGTTATCTGCGGTGAGGCTCACAAGGTTATTGAGTGCCACACGTCCACATATCGACTGTGCGTACGTTTGTGGCCAACGTGACATGCTTCGGGCAGATCTGCACAGTGGAGCAGTGTACAGTCTTTCTTTTTTTTTTTTTTTTTTTTTGCGACGCAGCAATTGACTCCAGCACGCTCCATCGGCAGGATCGTGGCAAGTCGGACCTATTTCTTCAGCTGAGGACTCCCATCCGAATTCCCGTCAAGTGAGAGAGGTACACCAGACCCACTTTGACGGAGCGCCTTCATGATGACACGTCAGCGAGGATGATCCGCTGCGTGCATTATCTGATTGCATATAATTTGTTGTGCTTGAGTCGTCAATTACGTCCCTTACATGTTTTTTGTTCTAATGCACTCTCTCTCTTCGCATTGCATCATCGTGTTGCTGCTAGTCCGTTGGCGATCGATCACCCCCGCCTGTGAAGCAAGTTCGAGGACGAAACTTTCTTAAGGGGGGGATATGTGAGGACTGAGATTTTTGCCGCTTAGCTAAACTCTCAGTTGACGATGTTATACTGTGGTGTATATTTTAATTACAAAAGGCACTCGTCAGTTAACGGACCGAACTCCGCACCGCTTAACGGCACAATTCTACCCATTTCAAATTCTCTCTCTCT